>NC_069727.1:11502288-11822288 GCF_027358585.1 Pangasianodon hypophthalmus
TGTGGCTTACTCTGTAGATGACTTGTGCCAAATCTGGTGATGTTTGGACAAAATGTGTAGGAAAAATCATGAAAAAAATCTGTTTTTGACAAAAAAAAAAAAAAAAAAAAAAAAAAAGAGGAAAATCTAATTAGGCGGAAATTGATGTCTTAAAATACGCTGAAATCATTTTGACCCAGGGAATCCAGGGATGCCTTTTAAATTTTGGACACACGATTCAAAAGTTATGACCATAAATGTACTTCCAAATTAGGGACAAATTGGACCTGATGGTGGCGCTAGAGCATCGGCAGCACTTGGCCCAAATTTATTCAGAATGTTCCTTACTCCTTCCCCAATCAGTGTGCCAAATTTCACAACTTTTTACCAGATGGTTCTATGGGCTGCCATAGACACCCTAGCAAAAAGAAGACAGAAAAAAAAAGACATCCAAGACCACCTGAATCACCCCAAAGCATGTGTCAAAATATGTTCTGGTCTGATGAGACCAAGGTAGAACTTTTTGGGCATAATTCAAAAATATGTCTGGCACAAAAACAAGACAGCTTATAACCCAAAGAACACTATAGCCATGATGAAGCATGGTGGTGTCAGCATTATGGTATGGAGCTGCTTCTCTTCAGCTGGGATTGGGGCTTTATTCAAAAGAATCATTTCCCTTGACATGAATCATGGATAGCAACAAATACTAATCTATTTCACCTTCCAGCAAGATACCAACCCAAAGCACAAATCCAAGTTGACAAAAGAATGACTTCAGAAGATGATGATCAGCATTTTGGAAAGCCCTTCACATTTTCAGAGATCTGGAGCATTTTTGCAAGGAAGAGTCGAATACAATTGCCAAATCAAGACGCGCTAAGTTGGTAAACTCTTACCCAAAAAGACTGAGTGCTGTATTATATGCAAAGGGTGCTTTAACAAAGTATTAGCCAAGGGGTGTGCACAATTGTGCAACCAGGGTATTGTATGTTTTTTTCTTTTTATACCACTTTTTATATCCACTGTACAAGTGCACTATGTAGGCATACAGTCACCAACTATAATCCCATCTGTTGCTATGCCTTAATTAGCACTTAAAAAAAAAAAAAAAAAGTACTTGTCTTGTTTTTTTCATACATACTAACCTTCCCAACAGAGATTTAGAGAGGTAGTACTCTTAGTCCCTGACCTAGTGAACCAGAATGAGGATAGAGATAGAGTACTTTATTGATCCCCAAGGGGAAATTTGGATGTGTTTATTGATGGAGACTCTACTAGAAAGAGGTGGTCCATTAGTGAAAAGGGACCACCTCTGAACTATTTATTATAATCACTTGCTTGAAATGGAGGTTTCACAATTAAATAAACTTAAATTCAAATTAAAAAGAAATGATGAAACAAAAGAAATTCAGACATGTATACCATCAAGAAGTCTGGAAATTGAATACGCCCCCTTCCTTTTTCTGTTAAACGTGTAATAATGGAAGACAAGCAATACTTTGTTTTGCCTGTATTTGCATATTGAACTTAAAAACATTATGGTGAATTTAAAGTTCTGGGACTTGCCATAAAACCCAAGAGAGGAAAATCCAAGCTCTCAGTACTGTAGCGTTCTATAATATCAAAATAGAGAAAGGTCAACAAATGATATTGCAGCCCTATATTCTATGCAGATATGCAGTGACACCATGAATGGTGTACATCTGTGTGAGCTTCTTACATCTTCAGCTGACTCCAGTGTAGCCAAGTTCTGATCATCATCGCCAACAACCAAAAGCAGTGGACATCTTATCTGGCCAACCTGTGTGTTTTACAGTACAATACCTCATTATGAGCTAACATATGCAAACACAAAAAGTGAGCACATACAGAGCCACAAACTATCATGCACACAAATGTAGGAGTATTTTGTAATAAATCAAATACCAGCAACTGTTTGAGTAAGATGCTTTCAAACTTAAAGTTAGGATGCTACAAAAATGCAGGAGAAAGTTACTTACATCCACTTTCTCAGGTGGATCTGTTGGAATGGGCAAGATGAGGTCTCTCCAGATGACCTCATTCTCTTCTATCCGCACTTTATGAAGCATTCTAAAAATAATTTCAATATTTTAAATTAATAATTAAGTTGCAATACAACAGTATAACATTTTAATGACTCCAAATCATAAGCACACCTCCAATAATTAATTAACTATCACATATTTAAGATTACACATATTTAAAGGTTTTATGGCAAGTCCCTGAACTTTAAATTCACCATAACGTTTTTAAGTTCAATATGCAAATACAGGCAAAACAAAGTATTGCTTGTCTTCCATTATTACATGTTTAACAGAAAAGGGAAGGGGGTGTAGGGTTGGGGGTGTTTTCAATTTCCAGACTTCTTACAACAGTCAGTAATATCACACCACCAGAATCCCTAAAAAGCAACGTGTGTGTTCACGCCGAAGTAATAACAAAGGATTCTACTGTATTCTACTGCAATGAATAGGAAGTCACAAAGCCCCCTTTGAGTAAAGATCAGATTGCAGTTCACAATCTTTTTTTTTCTTAAAAGATTTCTGATCATATTTAGTAACAGCTTTCATAATGTACCAACATCAGTGTAAAATTCAACAATAAACTCTCAAACATGGGATGAAAAAGTGGAAGTTACTGACCTACTTTTTCTTCTCTATCTCTATCTCTTCATCTCCCTTTCTGTTTTATTACATTTTGTAGCAAATAAAGTCTTGAATGAACAGCTGTAGGTACAGCAAATGATGCAACTGGCTCAACACTTTAATCTCTTCTTACCACCCAATCAATAAAAACATTGTACTTGTGGGGTGCAGATGTCACTGGTGTATTAGGACACGTGTACACTCGTGTATCAGCACAAGTGGTAATGTCTAATGGCTGAATAAACTTTCTCAACTATTTGTATATTATCCTGACATGTTGCTGTGGGGCCTTTTTATAATTTCATACTTTAAAAAGCACTATTTTAATTAATTTACACAAATCACATCTAAAATCTAAAGTATAGAGATAATATTGGTATGTACAGGAAAGTGAGAGTTGGTAAAAATGTTTTGAAATGATGGAGCAGCACACACATTTCCAGTGTACGTACCTGTGAAGCCTTTCATAAACTTCAGACATAGTATTACGTACAGGAGTGACGTGACTGCCGCTGATGCATATGCAACACCGGGGCTGAAACAAAATCACGTGCGAGAGTGTTCACAATCTGTATTTAGGAGATAACAATACAGACAGCAAGAAAGAAGTGGATTGTGTACATTCGCGTGGTCGAAACTGTCGACTTCTTCCTAAAAGCAAGTGATTCTGATCAGTCTAACTGAGACAGTGAGGAACATGTTGAGATCTCAGAGACATATGATCCTGGTCGAGCTGCAAAGAAGCAGACATGTCATACATTTGAGACTGTGACCTTCAAACAAACTCATGACCAGTGGCGTTAGCATTATTTAGCTGTGTACTTTATTAGCTGACTAATTTTCTCAGACAACAATGGCTATTAAAGAACCACTTAGCAAACTACATGAATCCCACTTTTATTCCTGTATCGTTTTATGAACAAGACCACTGTAGCTGTGATAAAAGTCAATAAAATACAATAAAAGTCACAGAGATCACATTTTACCCCATTCTGATGTTTGATGTGAACATTAACTGAAGCTCTTGACCTGTATCTGCATGATTATTTTTGCATTGTGCTGCTGCCACATGACTGGCTGATTAGAAAACTGCATGAATGTGCAGGTGTACAGGTGTTCCTAATAAAGTGGATAGTGGGTGTAATTAGCCCCCTCCTAGATTATTGGAGCAGGAGAACTAATTCTTTTTTTTTTTTGCTATACACTGAAGACATTTGAGACCAAAAGATGAATATGACATGAAAGAACAGAATTTCAGCTTTCTTTTCCTGATAACTAGATGTGTTAAATCAAGAACATGGGACCTTTGGTGGCAGACCACCCGATTTTTAGGTGAGCAAATAATGGAACAGATAGACAAATATCCTAGACAAATATTTAGATAGACTTAACAGTCTAGAGTTAAAAGTAAATTAAAGTATTTGGTTGCATATCCCTGTGGAAAGTGGAAAAGCCTATCACTAATATTTTTTTTCTGTGTTTATTGTATGTATAATGGTAAATCACCTTAATGACAGAGGAGTAGGCAGCCACAGATAGCACAACAGAAGCGCCGAATGAGAGGCCCAACAGAGCCACTCTGTCCCTTAGCACCATGGGATGCTCCTGCATGATCTGACATGCTACCTACAAAACAGACACAAACACCAATCTGTGCTCAAGTATGAAATGAAATGCATAAACCAAAATGTTCACAGCTGCCGAAAAACATCCATGTGATCTATGTGCATAAATGGTGGTGAGCACTTGAGAATGTGGGTTCTCTCTTCAGGAAAGCTTTCTCCCCGAATGCCTTTTTTATTCAAAATATTCTCCAAAAACAAAACTGTATATGGAAATAGTACACAGAATGTACGTCAACCAAGTAACAACAGTAAGGTACATCCTCTGTTTGTGGCACACGTGAACACATGCACACAGGAAACAGCAGGTAGTTACAGTAGGCAAAAGTCATTGGATTGGACTCTGCCTTCTGTTTTACTATAATTTTGCAACTCATTCATGCACTCTGATGATAAACATAGAGTGCTGTGTGGTCAAGGAGACTTCAGTGCAATCTCAGCTTCTCATTTCTTAAACAACCATGGCAGATTACGTATCCCATGGTCGTGGAAAAGATGTTACTGAAGGCGAAAATTGTTGGCCTGCATCAAGCAAAGAAAACAACTAAGGAGATTGCTGAAATCACTGGAACTGGGTTATGAAATGTCCAGTGCATTATTAAAGCCTGGAAGGATGGTGGTGAACCGTCAACTTTACAGCAGAATGTGATGAGAACTTACAGGATTTGGACTAAACAGCTGTGTGGCCACAAGAAAGCCATTTGTTAGTGAGGCTAATCGGAAAAAATTCAATTTACTAGGAAGCATAAAGACTGGACTGTGGAGCAATGGAAAAAGATCATGTGGTCTGATAAAATCAGATTTACCCTATTCCAGAGCAATGGGCGTGTCAGGGTAAGAAGGGAAATGCATGAAGTGATTCACCCGTCATGCATAGTGCCTACTGTACAAGCCTCTGGAGGCAGTTATGATCTGGGGTTGCATCAACTGGTCAGGTCGAGGCTCAGCCTCATTGTGCAGCAATAAAATGAAGTCAGCTGAGCACCTGAATGTACTGAATGACCAGGTTATCCCGTCAATGGACTTTTTCTTCCCTGATGGCACAGGCATATTCCAGGATGAAAATGCTAAGATTCATCAGGCTTAACTTGTGAAAGAGTCGTTCAGGGAGCATGAGGAATCATTTTCACACATGAATTGGCCACCACAGAGTCCTGACCTTAACCACTGAAAGTCTTTGGGATGTGCTGGAGAAGACTTTACTGAGTGGTTAGACTCTGCTGTCCTCAGTGCAAGATCTCAGCCAAAAATTAATGCAACTCTGGATGGAAATAAACATTGTGAAGTTGCATAAGGTTGTTGAAACAATGCCAGGACGAATGTGTGCCGTAATCAAAGTTAAATACAGTGCAACAAAATATTAGAGTGTGCAACTTTTTTTTGGCCAGGCAGTGTATTATACACACTCTAAGCATGATAACAAAGCTTCCTGTGCACTTATACCTCTCAGGTTTGAATGTAGGTATGTATGTGCAAACCATGAGAACATAAGGAGCTTTGGGTTGAATTACCTCAAAGTAACTGACATTAATGTCTTTTGCTTCTTCTGCAGACAGATACTCCAGAGCAAAAGCAACAAAGCCATGTGATGCCAGCAGGGCAGCTCGATACTCCACCAGGCCTCCACCTCCTCCCCACATGTCCAGCACAGCTGGAAATGGGCCAGGACCTGAATGAACAGAAAGAGCACTTCAGTTATGAGCATTTATTACTACTATAATTATTATTATTATTATTATTATTATTATTATTATTAATAGTAACAGTGATAGTAATAGCTAATCTTCATTTTTATCATTCTGTACTGTATATACTTTTTAATTTTGCCTAGGCTATTTACATACATCATATTGGGTAGGGGCAACATGGTAGCTCCAGGGTCTCTGGTTCGATCCTGAGCTCTGGTTACTGTGTGTGAAGTTTTGCATGTTCTCCCCATGTTTGCTTTGGTTTCATCTGGGTTCTCAGGTTTTACATTTACATTTACCTCAACTTGCTGATGCTTCTATTCAAGGCAACTTATATATGAGACATGATACAACTAAGCAGGTAACAGTGGCAGTTGGTGATGTTGGGATTTAAACTCATAACCTAACTTCTACAAAGGACTGAGTGTTTGTGTGTGTACCTGGAGGGATGAACAAAGTTCCTCGAACTCCTTTCTCACGGACGTCGACCCTTTGCACACCTGGAGCCATGTACCATCTTTCTATGATGATGGTTACTAATGGTGTGAGCTGGTTAAAATCCTGAGCGATGTGTCCATCATACACAGAAATGTGGAATATCATTGGGGAGAGGACATCTTGCTTTCGCAACCTAAATTACACATAGGTGCATAAGGTTTAACTGTCACATGCACTGAATGGGTTTAATTCAGACCTCAATAACCCAAAACCAAGCAGGTCTATAAACAATGTCATCGTACTAATCACAAATTTAACAAAAGTAAGAACAAAAGTGAAATGAACATGTGGCTTACTAAAAAAACATATCATGCAAAAACAGGACCAGCTAAAAGGAAAACCAAAACAAATTATTTAGTCCAGTAAAGATGTACTTGGCTTTGAAGATCATCGAGTCCCTAGCTCCACAAAGTTTGAGAACCCCTTCTTTACAGCACCAAACTCAGTTACAAGTCAATTAATTTTCTCCAGAGCTAATGTCTTTATAGCCTGTAATTTAATAACTAAGGAAAACTCACTTATCCCCCCAGATCCTACTGAACTTTTACCGCTGCACTATTGAAAGTGTCTTAACAAACTGCATCACAGTGTGGTACAGCAGTTGCACTGTCTCAGATCAGAAGGCGCACCAGCAGGTGGTGAAAACCACCCAATACTTCAGTGGTGTCCAGCTACCTTCCATCAAAGACAATAATCACAGACGTCGCTTACGGAGGGTGAGACGTATAATCAAAGACATCTCACACCCCAACCACGGTCTGTTTACTCCTCTACCATCTGGGAAACGCTACAGGAGTCTCGCTGTCGCACTAGCAGACTCAGGAACAGTTTCTTCCCATCGGCTGTCAGCCTTCTGAATTCTGAAGTGAACACCCCCATTCTGACCCATGTTAAAAACAAACAAACAAACAAACAAACCCTACTGTACAATATTAATGCTGTTTGCACTTGTCATTTGCACTACCATGGTAACTTGCCCTTATACCTCATTCTGTATTCTGTATCTGCACCTTCTATATTTGCACTGAGCTGGTCTCTACTTTCTCTACCGGATATATGCCTCATTGCTCTGCACAGTGCACCTTCTATATTTGTACACCTTGTCATTTGCACTGAGCTGGTCTCTACTTTCTCTACCTTATACCTTGCGTGTGTGTGTGTGTGTGTAGTATATATATATATACACACACACACACACACACACACACACACATTAATTTAGTATCTAATCTATCCAATCTAATCTAACAGGGTCAAAGGAATTTAAACATTACACAAAATGGTGCTTACTTTCTATTCAAACAGTTGCTGACCTGCACAATGTTAAACCTGCCAGGTATTATTAAGATGGATAAGCATTCTGGTTGCGGGAAGCTAAGACTTGGCCACAGACAGATCCATCAACAACATGATGACCCCAAACATACACCCAAATGAAGGCATAAATGGTTGTGGGAACAAAAAAATTTATGTTTTAAAATGGCCGTCTCAGTCTCTGCATTAGGACCTGTGGACTGAAGTGAAGACGGCAAACAAATGAATACAAAGGAGCATGAAATGTTCTGAATTAAGGAGTGCTCCAAAAAAAAGAGACTCAGAATACACTTAAAACCTCCTTCTGTACAGAGGAGCCTTACAAATATTCATTGGGGAAGAGCTGTGTTTGCATTAAAAATGCACTACTTTAAGAAAAATAATTTCATTTTTTTAAGCATTAAGTGTTCAAATAAAATACAATTGCCGTACATTTACATTTTAAATCACTTAATTGCATAATAATTGATCGTGATTGAGTGCTGTAATATGAAATACCTCAGTCCTGTTCGGCTGCCTGGTACTGGCCGCAGACTCCACATCAGTGCCATGGACTCCACACCTGTATACGTGCCTCCCACACTGGCGTCCTTTGCCACTGCGTGCACACATGTTCACATACATACACATCACATAAAGGCAGACTGGATGACTGCTTTATTGCTGAATTTATGTGAAAAATGAAAATGAAGTTTCTTCATGGAAGGATTAAAGCTGATCATTTGTATTTATAGAGTTATATACACCCACTGAGCAGTTTATTAGGAACACTATATTAATACTCCGTAGGGCCTCCCTTTGCTCTCAAAACAGCCTCAATTCTTTGTGCCATGGATTCCACAAGATATTGGAAACATTCCTTCCAACTGTTGACACAAGGCCGGCTGGCTCCATCGATTCATCCTGCCGGCACCAAATCCTGACCCTAATATCCGTGTGCCTCAGCAAAAGAGGAGATTCATCAGACCAGTCTTCATTTTTCCAGACTTCAATTGTCCAGTTTTGGTGAGCCTGTGCCAACTGCAGCCTCAGCTTTCTGTTCTTGGCTGACAGAAGTGTTACCTGACTTGGTCTTCTGCTGTTGTAGCCCAACTGACTCAAGATTCAAAGTGCTGTGCATTCTGAGATGCTTTTCTGCTCACCACGATTATACAGAGTTATAGTAGATATAGTTATCTGAGTTACTGTAGCCTTTCTGTCAGCTCGAACCAGTCTGGCCATTCTCCATTGACCTTTCTCATCAACAAGGTGTTTCCATCTGCAGAACTGCTGCTCGCTGGATGTTTTTTCTTTATTGCTCCATTCGGAGTAAACTCTAGAGGCTGTTGTGCATGAAAATCCCAGGAGATCAGCAGTTAAAGAAATATTCAAACCAGCCCATCTGGCACCAACAACCATGCCACCGTCAACATCACTGAGATCACATTTTTTCCTCAATCTGGTGGTTGATGTGCACATTACCCGAAGCTGCTGGTATTTGCATGACTTTATGCACTGCAAAGCTGCCACACGGCTACCTGCATGAATAAGTAGTTATACAGGAATTCCTACAGTGAGTGTATATTTCCTGGTAATGTTTAGAGGTTCACCTTCGGGTTGCAAGTCCGAGACTCTATCCATTAGGCCACGACTGCCCCCGTGTATGTAACATTTATGTAACATGTATGTAATGTTTTTTTGGTGTCAATGTTTCACTTGCTCCATGTGATCCAATTTTAACCTTACTGAAACTAAATACTGTGAACCTATGAGATCATGTTTTTGTCATTCGTTCCACTGCTTCTGTTTTTCAGTGCTTCGAAATGAGCATCTGTGCAGTCAGATGATTTCAAATGACGATTATGGCTCTATTTACGTCGTAATATGGTACTGTACCTCAGCCAATATTAAATGTATTTGATGATGTTTCAGGATTTTTAAAATTAAATAAATAACTCATTGATGTGTTTGCTAACATATTTATTGTAGTTTAGTTTTTAGAATCGATTACTGCTGTCAGTTAGGAGTACGTGATCCCACTCTTCCTTATGTTGGCTTATGCTATACTTTTAACATTTACTAATGTTCCTCGCAGTTTCTCGTATACTACCCCTTTATTGTATGCATTTTACGTGTAATGACACTCATGTGTAGCTTGTAGTTTGACTGACTGCTTTGTGACCAGCACTCCTTGCTTCCAAGGAACAGGTAGGGGAAGAGTAGTGCGAGCTGACATTGTTTACTTGATTGCAAATGGCGTCACTCTCTCGGACGCATAAACAAATAAAAAATGGGTCGCCAAATATACTTTGGCAGCCGTTAATATGATGGCCCCCTGGTAAAGTCTATGTGAGGGAAACACTGTATATCAATATGCAAATTGGTCTATGGCATTATGTAGAGACTTTGTGACTTAGCTGCTGAAGAGTTGGCAACACTGGCAGGCCACAAGTCCTGCAACAGGCTCAAGAAAGGTGAAAATAATCAGTTTGTATTAAAATGAGGTGTATGTAGTTGTAGTACATATAAGTTTTAATGTGACAGCTATGTGAAAACATTCTGATCTCTGTAATAACTACAGACGTCCACTAAATAATAGACACTTATAGAAAAGTCTGTGTGTGTGTTGGGATCAGAAAGTTTTAGTTTGTACCCGTTACAGTGCCTTGTTCGTCGCTCACATAGTGCCCAAACGCCTCCCAGAAGTCCTTATCCTCTGAATGGTGCAGACAGTGAAGGGTCACCTCCTGGCTCGGGTTTAAATTTGTCACGATGATCCGGATCTTTTCGTCCACGAGTCCTCGAGTGGGCTGAACTGAGAGCAAAGGGCACAGGCCGCTCACCACCATCCTGCTAGGAGCCCAGAGAAGACAAAAACATGACGTTTAAAGCTCTTTTTCCACAAATGACGCCATTTTATATAGTCTCACAGAAGCTCTCACTGCTTTAACCCTGGGGAACTCACCTATTCGCGGCCAACATGTTTTATAAGACCTGTACCTGCACAGAAGAGCTAGCTAGGAAAGTACAACGCCTGGGAACGCTAGAGATGTGTCGCTCGCAAGCCAAACGATTCTTTCAACCGACTCCTTCAACCGACTCTTTTAAGTGAACATTAGGAGCCGACTGAACTGTAGGTGGTGGAGAAGAGGTTGTAGGAAACTCAGCTTGTTTCAACTTGTTGTCACTGACCTGCCTGCTAACAGAAGGGGAACACATTAGCCAGAAAACAACACGACAATATTAAACAAAAACACCTTATAAACGTGGTCGAGCCAGTTCTAGTGAGAGTAAGACGTGTGTTTGTCTCACTTCTCTGTGTGTCTCAGGTAGCACTGCTGATTCATATTCATCATGTGCAGTGTAATGCACTGGGAAGATAATTTTGGTAATGAAAAATGAAATTCTTTGAAAAATGTAAAAGATGACAGACAGGCAAAGAAAAAAAACAATTTATATGTATACACACACACACACACACACACACACATATATATATATATATATATATATATATAT
This sequence comes from Pangasianodon hypophthalmus, assembly GCF_027358585.1. Classification (NCBI taxonomy): domain Eukaryota; kingdom Metazoa; phylum Chordata; class Actinopteri; order Siluriformes; family Pangasiidae; genus Pangasianodon; species Pangasianodon hypophthalmus. The sequence goes on from NC_069727.1 coordinate 11,513,557, forward strand.
ATATATATATATATATATATATGTATATAGTGAGTGAAGTGACATGTGGCCAAGTATGGTGACCCATACTAGGAATTTGTGCTCTGCATATAACCCATCCAAGTGCACACACACAGTAGTGAACACACACACACACATTTTTAATACTAATTATACATTTCATGGTGTTTTTATGCATTTTTAAATTTATTCCAAAATAATAACTAAAGTAACAATTATTGCAGTAACAATTTGAACAATATTTCGGAAACACTTTACAATAAGGTTTCATTAGTTAATTACATTAGTTAACAAGAATGAACAATACTTCTACAGCATTTATTAATTTTATTTAATATTATTTTCAACATTTACTATTGCATTATTAAAATCAAACGTGTTTGTTAGTTAATGCTCTGTGAACTAACATGAACTAACAATGAACAGCTGTATTTTTATTAACTAACGTTAACAAAGATTCATAAATACTGTAATAAATGTTCATTGTTTGTTCACGTTAGTTAACACATTAACTAATGTTAACAAATGACACCTTATCGTAAAGTGTTACTAATATTATTTTATTTGTGAACTGATGTTCAGCTGTTCTTTTTAATAGTCAACTTATTTTCAGGTCATCGTCATAAAAGCTCTGTAAACACAAACACAGACACGAAGATAGCTTTCATTTCATCAAGCTGAATGCTCACTAAAAACTAACAGTCATCACGTTTTCAGGCCATTTCAAATTTTTAATTTTTGACGTGACACAAAACAGTGACATCTAAGCCAGTGAGTTGTTTACTTACTTTATAATTAGTCACTAACGCCATCATTTTGTCCATTCAGGCCGAGAGCTCGCACCAAAACAAGAGGCGGGATTTATCGAACCAACTTATCACATCCAATCATAACTTATCACATCCAATCATAACCGATCACATCCAATCATAACTTATCACATCCAATCATAACTTATCACATCCAATTATAGCGGAATGGAGGCGTTGCCTCCTCTCACGTGACTTTCCCCCATTCATTCTCAATGACCCCCCACTAAACCCACGGCACGTTATGGGGTCTCTGTTATAAGTCAATGGGCTGAGGGGAGGCAAACCTCCGCTGTAACTGTACCTGCAGGTGTCGCTGTTGGACAGCGTTACTTTATAAAAACGAGTGACTTTTATACTTTTAATGCAATTTTTAGTAATTTTTAGTAATTTGCTTCGTTTTATTTTTGCAATATCGATTATTTTCTCATCCAATTTTTTGAGGAGACACTGCCTCCCATGCCTCCTCGGAGGAAACGCCCCTGATACACACACACACACACACACACACACACACACATATATATATATATATATATATATATATATATATATATATATATATATATCCACTGTGGTGGTGTACAGAGGCAAAATGACCAAAACTGTGTCACTGTCCCAATATTTATGGATAAATATTATGCATAATATTTATAAATATTGGGACGGTGACACAGTTTTGGTAATTTTGCCTCTGTACACCACCACAGTGGATTTGAAATGAAGCAGTCAAGATGTGACTGAAGCGTAGACTTTCAGCTTTAATTCAAGGGGTTTAACAAAAATATTGCATTAACCGTTTAGGAATTACATCCATTTTTTACAGAGTTCCTCCATTTTCACAGGCTCAAAACTAATGGGACAATTGACAGATAAGCAGTTTCATGGCCAGGTGTGGCCTGTTTCCTCCTTATATCATGATAAATTAAGGAGATAAAGGTCTGGAGCTGATTCCAAGTGGTGAATTTGCATTTGGTTGCTGTTCATGGGAACTCTCAATATGCCGTCCAAAGAGGTGTTGATGCAAGTGAAGGAGGCCATCAGGAGACCACAGAAAACAACTAAAGTGGATGATTGCAGAATTCTTTTCTTATTGAAGAACAACCCCTTCACAACATCTAGCCAAGTCAGGAACACTCTGGAGGAGGTAGGCCTATCATTGTCAAAGTGTACTATTAAGAGCCACCTTCATGAATGTAAATACAGACGGTTTACCTCAAGATGCAAACCGCTGGTAACACTCAAGAACACAAAGGCCAGATTAGACTTTGCTAAAAAACCTCTAAAAAAAGGCTGACCAGTTCTGATGCAAGATTAACTTGTATCAGAATGATGGGAAGAGAAAAGTATGGAGAAGGAAAGGAAGGGCTCATGATCCAAAGCATACCACATCATCCGTCAACCATGTGGAGGCAGTGTTATGGCATGGGCATGTTTGGCTGCCAATGGAACTGGGTCACTGGGGTTTATTGATAATGTGACTGTTGATAGAAGTAGCAGGATGAATTCTGAAGTGTACAGAGCTATACTTTCTGCTCAGATTCAGTCAAATGCTGCAAAACTGATAGGACAGCGCTTCACAGTAGAGATGGATAACAACCCAAAACATACTGTGAAAGCAGCCCAAGAGCTTGGAAATTAAATGTTCTTAAATGGCCGAGTCAATCACCTGACCTCAACCCAACTGAGCTGCTTTTCACTTACTGAAGACAAATCTGAAGGCAGAAAGACCCACAAACAAGCAGCAACTGAAGATGGCTGCAGTAAAGACCTGGCAAATCATCTCAAGGGAGGAAACTCAGCATTTGGTGATGTCCATGGGGTCCAGACTTCAGGTAGTCATTGACTGCAAAGGATTTACCTCCAAGTAATAAAAATAATCCTAATATTTATGATTATATTAGTTTGTCCCATTACTTTTGAGCCTGTGAAAATGGAGGAACTCTGTAAAAAAATGGCTGTAATTCCTAAACGGTTAATGCAATATTTTTGTTAAACCCCTTGAATTAAAGCTGAAAGTCTACGCTTCAGTCACATCTTGATTGCTTCATTTCAAATCCACTGTGGTGGTGTACAGAGGCAAAATTACCAAAACTGTGTCACCGTCCCAATATTTATGGACCTGACTGTATATATATATATGATTCATTGCTCCTGAAAATGTGATAGATTAAACCAGTAAAATTGTGAAGAGAAATTACTTATTGTTTATTTTATCAAGATAATCTAAAACAGCCTGGACAGATTTCTTGGTACCCCTAAAAAAGATTATAAATCACTGCATTCTAATCATGTTTCAAACTAATTGTTTAACCTTAATTAGTGTCACAGGTATCTTCAATCTTTGTAACACCCAATCAGCTTATTTAAAGAGAGAAAACATGCCACTGTGCAGGTTGGTATCATTGTGTGCACCACACTGAACATGGACCAGAGAAAGCAAAGGAGAGAGTTGTCTCAGGAGTGCAGAAAGAAAATTGTAAATAGCCATCTTAAAGGCCACAGGAACATCAACATGCAAGCAGTTTGATGTTCCTGTGACTACACTTTGTAGCCAGGGATTGTAGCCAACCTCCCAGGACTTGGCCACAAGAAGAAATGCAACCCCAGGGTGATCAGAAGGATTGTGTGGATGTTAGACAAAGAGCCAAGGAAAACATTCAAAGCCATTTAGGCCACTGATCTCCAAGGTCAAAGTACATCACTATCTAATCACACCATCTGTCACATTCTTCCAACAACGGAAGAAGACCCAGGAGAACGCCAGTACTGAAAGAAAAACATAAAAATCATAAACATAAAAAAGTTTCTGGGAGAATGTCCTTTGGACTGATGAAACAAAACTAGAAATTTTTGGCAAGTCACACCAGCTGTATGTTCACACACAGAAAAAGGAAGCTTTCAAAGAAAATAACACCATACCTACTGTGAAACATGGAGGGGGCTCAGTCATGTTTTGGGGCTGGAGTGGGCCAAAAAGCTGTTACCTGATGCAGAAGTCTCCTTGTAAACTACTGCAATTGCTTGTTGGCAGTGATTGCTGCTAAAGGTGGTGCAACAAAATATTAAGTTAAGGGTACCATCTTTTTTGTCCATGTCATTTTCATTTGGTTCATTATGTAAAATATTCAGTTTAATCAAAAATCAAAAGTAATGTCTGATTTTTGTTAAACATGGAATTAACAGTGATTGATGCCATTAACTTTTGTCAGTTTCAAATTATTTCAGAGATAGTTAGAGATAGTGGGTTCTTCTTTTTCATGGAAGGGAACCAACAAATTTGTCCACGTCTGTATATGTATATGTATTATTAAATGTCTCTCTCTGTCTCTTTCTCTGTCTCTGTTCCATGTCCTTAGAAATAGTAAATGTGCAAGTTTTTGGCTGCTTTTAGTGAAGTCTGCTAGAAGTCTAGCATGCAAGACTTCTAAAGCTACTAAATTTTGCTACTTCCCTTGTTGACTTCCTAGGGACCAGAAACGAGACATGATGTCACCTACAGTTTTGCAATTTGAATGTTTTTTTTTATAGCAGCCTGAACTATGTACAGATTTAACTTGTTAGCTGCAATTCTGGCATGTACACAGCAGAACTAATAGTGCTGCTAAGTGTTCAGAAAGTATCAAATGACCTTTTAAATGTCCTGTTTTCATAGTAACAGTCCCAAACGTAGATAACTAACGCTTGCGCCATTTCAACTGTAAGTCAGGTCCATATCGTGTCTGAAATGTGGTCTGATCAGGTGTGCGGTCTGATTTGACGTAGTCATATTACGATCATGATAGCATCACATTTGCTATCCGAGTAGCTACTTTTTGACTGGTTCAACTAACATGGATGACAATAATCTAACAATAACCTGAAAAAAAAATTACCTCTGTCATCTGATTTCCAGGATATGTTGAATGTTGCAGGGGAAGCACAGATGTCTGTCAGTTCAATTCAATTTATTTGTATAGGGTTTTTAACAATGGAAATTGTCACAAAGCAGCTTTACAGAAAGAAATACATTCAGGATATAAATTGTAAATGTATAAATTTAGCCCTGTCATACAAGGCCAGGACTACCAGTAATCCAATTGACGTTACTGTACCAAGAGAGCTGAAAGGACCTGTTTTCACTCATGTTGTTCCAGTGTTTAAGTTTAAAATCCTGTCTGTCATATTCAATACTGTTTCAGTGATTGGCAGAAGCTGTACTTCCAGGTGGGACAAAATGCATTTACAAAGAGCATACTGTCAAATAAACATCAATCATTTTTTTTCTATGCAAAGCCACCCATGATACACTCTCTGACTCTCGGTGAAGCATGACATCTGGGTGGGACCCAAAATGATGTCTTATAAACCTGTTGTCCAAGTATCGTTGATCTTTTCTCCCATTAAAACAGTGCACTTGAATCAGCCATAGGAGTTGTGCCTCACTGCATTTGTATCAGATTGTGTTAAATGAATGAACAGGATGATATTCCAGTGAGATATGATATCTTGTTTTGCTAAAATATTGATTTTCACCAAGAGTGATGAATAATATAGATACCACTTCACTTACACATATTAATTATATTTTAGGGAAGGCCAGGCTTCCCATGTAGTCTTAAAGCAATTGCCTGTGGCTTCTTCTCCCATCTCTGTCTTCCAGAGTAATCAGGATTCCTACATGTCAGAAAACTTCCTTTGCTCTGTGACCCAAACCATCAGAGTTGATGGAAATTCTACATCCGGAATGCTAGTGAGTGGAAACATTGTCAGAAAACAGATCTGCTTCTTCTGCTCGGTTCAGTAGAAAAAACAGACAGCAGCAAAAAGAGAAGAACAGTCTTTATTATACTCCACCTGGGCTTGGACCTCATTGTACAAGTGGGGAGCAAGAACAAGAACAAGACTGTTGTACTCATTAGCACACAGAGTTTACACTTTCAGGTTAAAATAACAATAAGTAAAGGTTAAGTAATCCAGTTAGCTATATTCATACTTTGTCTAGAATTAAGTTTCTTGTTTCAGCTGAGCCAAATCTGATGCCAATCATCAAACTTGGCTCAGTTGGCTGCTTCTTACTCTGATTATCTGTCATCACTGGGTGTGGACATTTATGACCAGCAATTTGTTTAGGAGGCAGCAGTGGTATTTATTGTGGTATTTACTGTAATACTACATCATACTAAGTGACTTTGCTGGAAGGTCTCAAGATGTGTGTGCACGCTCACAAGAAAGTATCTTGGTGATCAAAATACCGTGACCCAGACCAGGATAAAGTGTAATTAATGTGTGATTAATGTAATCTACCTGTTTTTCAATTTATTGCATTTCAGTGTGGCATGGCTGCAAATGTAATATGCATAATGAAAGTGAAATACAGTGCAATGGGGAATTACATTAACTTCTGTCAGCATTACTTCTTAAAAAAAAGGCACTTGTTCTTTGTTCAATGCATTTCACATTCTTTCACTGCTGTAGCTTAAATGGAATCTCACACTGAAATGCAGTGCAGCAGTGTGAATTGTTCTTAAGTGAAGTGCACACTCACTTCTGACACAAATTCAGCATTTATTTCTTAAAAAGAAATCCCACGCTGTAAGAAAGTTTTGCTTATAGGTATGGCATATCACAAATGAAAAGCAATACCATTTGTGCATTGCGTTACACATTTTTCACTGCTGTGATTACTTTTCATTCTGACAAGGTATCTTCTCTATAATCATATAGTCAGAATCACATTTAAAAGAGCCCTATGTGTAAGGATCCATAACCATCAATCAGCAAGATACACTGGTGTTCATGAAGAATCTATACTATCCTGACCATTTTCAAAATGAAAACATGTCTTGTTCTAGCCACCAAAAACACCTGATATGAACCCAACTGAGATGTATTTAAGATACTGAAGGGAAACTCCTAAAATAAACAACATCCAAAAATAACAGTGTTACAGGGCAGGAAGAACATCTCAGTGAGTCATCAGGCAGTCATCCACAGCCATTGCATGATGTGATGATTTTATTTAACATGTTAAATCATTAGATTGCTCATGCTTTTTCTGAAAATATATGAATATATGCAAGGAAAGTATGAAAATGATTGCTATACTGTACAGCACTGTCTTCCTCTTCTGATATCCACTGTATTCCAGGGTATTCAGGAGTCCTACATGTCGGAATTGCTATGTGACCCAAACAATCAGAGTTCATGGAAATACCACACCCTGAATGCTAATGAGTGGGAACACTGTCAGAAAACAGATCTGATTCTTCTGCTCAGTCCTTTAATTGACAGTGAAATCAGTAGCAGAAACAGATAGTCTCCATTTGTATTTGTATTTTGTCACTCATTAAAACACAGAGTTGATCATTTCAGACTAAAGTAATATGTAAAGACATAATACGTAATCCTGTAACTATGTTCATACTTTGCCTCTTGTTGTTTTAGCTGAGCCACGTCTGACACCAGTCCATCCTTAAATGGAGTGAAGTGACTTGTGGCCAAGTATGGTGACCCATACTCAGAATTTGTGCTCTGCATTTAACCCATCCAAGTGCACACACACAGTAGTGAACACACACACCATGAACACACACCCGGAGCAGTGGGCAGCCTTTTTTGCTGCGGCGCCCCAACTGCTCACTGTGTGTGTGCACTTGGATGGGTTAAATGCAGAGCACAAATTCCAAGTATGGGTCACCATACTTAGCCACAAGTCACTTCACTTCACTTCAAAAGAGGTTCCAAGTGCTTTCTCTACTTTTTACTCCGCTTATTGTTCATGGTTGGGCACGGACATTTATGACCAGCAGGTTGTTTAGGCTAGGTTATGCTCTTGGGTCAGATTCAACTCCGAATCAGCACCTGAACCTGCCAGCTGAGCATAATGTGTTGGCATGTGTAACGCCGCACAGTCAGCACATGGGACGTCCAAACCAGAGACTGCTTCCTGCACCTGACCAACACTGAGGCAGCGTGCACATAATTGTGGCTCACTATTAGCTTCCAGGGGATTTTGGCTGCAATGAGTCTTTCACGATTATGGCTTGTTAGGCAAAAATGCTATTTATGCTGTTAATACACTAGTGGTGCTTAGCCACAGGCTGCTAAATGGCCAGATGGGGTGTATGTGGAAAAGTCTGAGTGGAGGTGTTGAGAGAGTAACCTACCCGGCATGGGAAATGAGTGCACATGGGGAGAATCAACTTCAGCCCCAATGTGGTGTGTGGTATGATCTTGTTAACATACCAGAAAAGAGTGTGTGGTATAGCAAGCTGCTCAGCCACAGGCCCATTAGTCAGGAGCTCAAGATAGAGCCGATAGCACAACCTAGCAGAGATATGCTGGGAAATGGAGGGAAACGTTACTTTGGCCTCTGTATGCATGTTAGCAAAGTCAATTTAACTTCTCAAACTCAGTGGTGAAGAGCATGGTATGGTGAAGGAGGAACACTAAACCACTCTAGCAGCGCATATCCACAGGGCCGCAGGTCACTAGACTGAAAGGTGGGTACCATGCTGAACAAGGAGAGCAGTCGTAACTAACTCAGGGACAGCGAGGTGAAAGATAGGTTACAAGGCTAGCAAGCTAATGAGGGAACTCAACTCAAGAAAGCATCAGTTGTAGCTCAGCTTGTTGTCACAAGCAGTCATGCAAATTCTATAACATACTTAACAACTTTGTTGGAAGGGCTTGGCACGTGTGTGCATCTTTGTCACTTACAGTTTCTGAGAAACCACTGATTATTTTATGACTCAATTATTATTCAACTCAATCACTGATTATTTTAACTTCTGACACAAAGTCTGTATTTGATTCATAAAAAAACAATACCATGGTGTTTGTTTAATGTATTTCATTCTTTGTTTTTCTACCTTAAACTGAATCTAGTGAAATGTAGTGCAGCAGTGTGAATTACTTTCAAAGGTGGCTCACATTCACTCCTGACACAAATTCAGCATTTTACTATTTAAAAAGCAATACCATGCTGATTTTCGCTCCTTAAAGACGTCAAGTGACATAAGAGGAATGCATTGAATGTTTTGCTTTTCAAGGTGGCATGTTATCCACATGTCAAAAATTAAAAGCAGCAGCATTTCTGTACTGCATTACACATTTTTCACTGCTATGATTACATTTTGCTCTGGCATGCCCTCTTATTCAGTATATATGTAGTCAGAATCATATTTAAAGAACCCCTGAAACAAACAACATGCAGAAAAAAAACAGTATCCATGAGTCATCAGGCAACTTACTTAACTTACTTTATTTAACTGATCTTACATCATCAGATTGCTCATGCTTTTTTCTGAAAATAGATGACTACACTCCTGGGCAAAAAAATGGGCCAAGCCCAAAATGGCAAAATATTAAGCTTTTAATGGTCTTAACGAAAAAAAAATAAAATAAATAAAAAAAATAAAAAACATTTGTCATACAATTAGCAAGAATTAAACAAACACACTCCTGAGAGCTCCTGTGCCACCATTTGCTGGTTTACTTTTGCTGTAGTGCACTGCTTCAGGAAAAGCTAGAAACAGGAAAAGTCACTTATATATTCTTCTTGTATGCAAAGGTAAAATAACACACATCTGGGTGTACAAAACTTTCTAAAAATATCTTCTGGGATGTTATTTGGTTATCTGCCACACCTGATGCAGTCCATCAAGGGCCACAAGTCTTAAACCCATACTGAGTTCCTTTAGTTATTTGTTTAATTCTTGCTAATTTCCTGACCAATGATTTGTTGTTAAGACCATTAAAAGCTTAATATTTTGCCATTTTGGGCTTGGCCCATTTTTTTGCCCAGGAGTGTATGTACAAGAATAGTATTAAAATGATTCCTATATGGTTCATACACGTAAATACACTTAAAGCAAGCAAATAAATGTATGGTCATTTTTTCATGTCAAACAGTCTGCTGGGGCACAGAGCCCAATTATTAAACTTCTATATTACTTTAACTTCTCAGTTCTGAGAGCAAAAACATTACCCATTATGTACATATTGTTCAAAGTTTACTGCTGCATATTAAACGCCACAACACATTTATTATATATTTATATAGGGTCACTATAACATATATAATATAATGCTGTGTCCACTGTACCAGACATTTGGGATTGCACACACAAAATCTGCAGGTTTTTGGAAAAATATAACTCATATATTCATTATTTCCAGTTTAACACGTAAAAAAAATTATCCTGTATATACTTCAAATAAATAAATAAAAAACTTTAATATTGTGTGAAAGTAATAACAAACACACGAACTGTCTGTAAAAGAACTTAGATTTAAGGCCATTTCTGCACTTTTTAAGTGAAAAGATACTGAGAGCACATACAAGTGTCATGCAACGCAGATAAAGCAAATGCAGCTGAAGTTCTGTAGAAATGCACGAAAGTGGGTCTGATGATCTAAATATTGCTATAGAGCTAGAAAATACTAGAATAAAACTGGCCATTACAATGAAGGATGTTTAGAAGGATTTTTTTTTCTTGTCTTGGATTCACTGTTTCAGGATTGTCTGCTGCATTTTCATTGTAAACATAGCATTTTGATCATAATGCTGTTGTCCACACATGAAATATTTTCTATTTAACTTGCCCTGGTAAGCATTTTAAGCAGAAAGAGGAGCATTAATATATGTGCTCCCGGAAGAGTCTTTATAAGGAGTGACTGGAGGTGTAACAGGGTCTGGAGGACAGCTGCTTGTGAAGGTGTGCGGCTTCATTAAGGGCTGATCTGAGCCAGAATTCTGGGTCATCATTTCTACAGAATGTCCACCAGGTAGCTTTGAACTAAGAGAGAATAACAGAGACAGGATAATGAGTTCAGTAGTGTACAATAAGGCATCTATGTTAATTTACATTGCATAGATTTTCAAAATCTTACCGTCGACGCCAAAAAAGAACGGCTACTGTAGCTGCCAATCCAGCAATAATTACAACTATTAAAATCCCTGCAGTGATGCCCTTTGTGGCTAAACATCAATAAAACAGAGAGAAATTATTAGAATGACACAGAGAGGGACAGATCTGAAAATGAAGCAGAGAGATACTGGGAGGTGAGACACGCGCATGAAAAATGAAAGTTCTACCTGTATTAGACAAAGCACCAATGTCTCCTGAAACAAAGAGAGAGAGAGGTTGTGTGAGGCAGTGATGTGCTGTTGAACATGTTTCTGTAAAAACATGAAGTGGTGACAGCCAGTCTGAGTGAATTAACAAAGAAAGATGAAGTAACTGAGAGTGCATTTACATATGCAGTATTTAGTCTGTTTCAATTGAATCATTAGGTTACTATCCCCTCTGTGTTGTTTGCTTGGGCAGGAATCACAAGAGTAATCACATATCACACTTAAACAACAGGAAGTAAGCTGCAGGAAGTACACGTGTTAATGCCGAATCGAGCCGATGAGAGCTGCTAAACTGACACACAAGACAACAACTGGCAGAAGACAGAGTTTAAGTGCTGCTTTAATTATATTCTGAAAAGAAATGATAAAGGTTACAAAATTACTGTTTTCTAAACTATTTATTCATATGTATTCATTTTTAGCAGCGGCTCTCGGTTTATTTCCAGAATTGAAAAAGGTTTGTTTACATTGTCCATTGCTATTTTTTTAATGTATTAAAGACTTTTGCAAGTAGGTTTTCCACATCCCTTCCACCGCCTTCTATTTTTTGCTATTGATTTGTTTAAGTTTGTGCATTGTCAAACCAAGCTGGACCGAACAGAAAGCCAGATGGATTAGGCAAATGGATTAGTGAGACAGCGCTCGGAATATCGGTTGTTCTTCCTCAGCCAATGCTCATCTTAAAAATACCTGTGAAGAAGGTTAGCACTATCCCTTGCAATAATTACATACCACACTTAAGATCTCTATTTTTGGATTTCCTGATGTCAGTGAGTGCACCCTGCACAGATCGAATAGATAGAAAACTATTTTGTCTGTGTCTTGAATGTGCCTACAACAATCTGTTGCTATGCAGTATGCCAGCCCCACTCTTCTCTGTACATCAGCAGAAACACCTTAGGAGCACCACTGACCCTATATTGTTTGGTTGGTGGCTCATTCTTGGCACACTGGAGACACTGACATGGTAGTGTGTGTTGCACTGGTATAAGTGGATCAGGAGATTTCTAAAACAAGAATTTGATATGCAGATGCACCAGCAAGCAATTAAGACACGCATACATTAAACAATCACAGTACAACTGAAACACAATCTGGTTGATTCGTTAATAAAAAATAAAATACAATACAGCAACAGTTAAAAAAACAAAATTAAAGGAAAATAAAGGAAATAAAGGAAAATCAAAATGGCAAGGCAATATGTCATGATAAAAAGCTGTGACTCACTCAAAATACACACTATGGCTATGAATATCCTGTTTCTGTACCTAATGACACCCAATGAATAATTAAAAATCAAGTAAAATAAAAATTAAAATAAAGTAATAATAATAATAATAATAATAATAATAATAATACCACTGCTCCTACCATTAACTACTACTACTACTAATAAAAATCTGGTGGCATAGCAGGTAGCAGAAACTCACAGAAGTTTGTCACAAGGTGGAAGGTGGTGGCATTGAATGCAGTTCAGTATATACTCTGTGTCTGTTACCAGTGGTTACCAAGCGTTTGTATTCTGACACACTTGTTTTCCTGGATTTTGATTCCTGTTTTTCCTAGTCCATGCTGTCACCTGACCATTGCCTGTTTTTTGATACTTAGTTTGTCTTATGATTTGATCTGTCTGTCAACTTGGAAAAATAAAGCGTTTTTACCTGCACTTGTGCCCATCCCTGCCGCCTAACAGAATACTTCGCCTGCATAAATACATGCAGCGGGTAACTTGGATTGGCATTGGGCTGTGATGACACAGGGCTTGCCTCACTGAAGAACAACAGCAGCAGATAGCCATGATCAACCTGCAGCTAGCACAGTTCTACATCACAATGACATCCATGCTAGCCCCCTCTGTGGCACCCTCTCTATTGGCTTCTCCGCTCATTGTATGCCCAGACAAATATGCAGGTGATCCTGGCAGGTATAGAGGCTTCATGCTACAATGTTCGCTATACTTTTCAAGCTAAGACAGAGTTTCCGAGCAAACCAAAATCGCTCAATTCATCAACTTGATAACAGATAACCTGGGCCACTGCATTTTAATCTCAAGGAGGTCAACACACTTCTTCCTATTACCGTTTCCTCCAGCTATTCCAACAGACCACTCTCCAGAGGGCAAGGAGATTGGAGAGAGACTCATCACCCTCGAAACCCTGCACCAGCCTCTGGCACTGATGACTGTATACGCTAAGCAGTTCTTATTCTAATTTTAATTTCCCCTTGGGATCAATAAAGTATTGTCTTATCAAATAGGGTAATCTTAGCAGCTGGTAATGGCTGGAATGAGCTGGTGCTCAAGGCCACTTATCATCAAGGATTGAACACTAACATACTCACCAAGCTGGCATGTCAGGACGATCAGGTGTCCCTTGACTCACTCATAGACCTGTCCATTCGTCTACACCTCCTGCTAACGAACTCACACAACTGCCTGGTTGTTTAACATGAAAATGAACCCTGCCCAAGAACTCCATGCTGCAGAACCCATGCAACTAGGTCAAGTCATAATAACCCCTGTGAAATGCCAAAGGCGTCAGAAGGAGAGACTGTGCTACTACTGTGGCAGTCCAAAGCACCAGTTGGCACAATGCTCCTCCAGGCTCCACAGTAGGCCCATGAGCGAGCGCCCCCCACTTCTCGCTCCCCCATGGTGAGTCCCTCCAAAGTTCTTTCTCCACAATATTTTGCTATATCAGCACAGATAAGGCACTCAAAATCTGTATACTGTTTCTGCCACCTGACAAGACGCAAAAAGAAAAAAAAAAACAGGAATAACAAAACAGAAATGCACACTGTAATGACAAAACCTCGCAATGGTAAGTGGTAAATAAACTGGCATAAATACATGGATATAAATGAGGGTTAACAGGAAATGGGTGAGTTCAACAGGCAGGCGAGTGAGAGTATTTCCATAATGTCTTGGACTGTAGATTTGTGGTAGCTCCTGAATTCGCCATGGATTTGGATTTAAAACTATGACTCTTGTTAAATGTTAATTATTATTTTCTTTTGCAAACACTTTATTGGATGATGCTGACACTTGTGCCAGTGTCACACACTAGTATGTCAGTGTCACTGCCATTCTGAGAATGATCCAACACCCAATATAATATAATAATATATAATATAATATCTGATGAGTGGTGGTGCTTTGGTGGTATTTGTTCCCACTGATGAACAGGGTAAAGGGAGGCTGGTGAATGGTACATAGCATTTATATGCATACAAAGTAACATATGGTAGGTGAACCTGATAAAATGGCAACCCAATCTAGATTCCACTTGAAATAAAAATCATATTTTTTGGACTATGATGCCAGTTTTCAGCTGTCAGGTTAGTAGATTATTTGAGTTAAACCTGGATAAAGACAAATTAGCCCATTAGTTTCCTTTAGTTCATGCTGACCAGTGCTTGTGGGAGAGAAGCTGCTAGAGGAATGTGAGGACATTGTGATCATATTTTCTTTCTCAGTCGTGGACGAAGCTGTAATTCTAGCCGTAATTGATGTGGTGACAGATGTCTCCTCCATTGTTGTGGTCCTCTGAGAGGTTTGGCGGGATGTCCATGATGTTGTGGAAGCTGTGTGTGTTGCTGTGAAGACAATTTTCCCTGTCGTAGAAGTGTATCATACAAGAAAATATCAGCAATGCCTGATGCAAACACACAGACACACGGAAACACATACAACGCAGACACCCACACACCCATGCAAGTTCTTAAAACATACATACCAGATGTTGTGGAAGTGTGTTTTCCTGGTGATGCAGTCACGTTATATGTCTTCGGTGTTGGACTGGACATTGACGAAGTTACAGTTGAACTAGAAGTGTGAATCAGCTGGGTTACATCTGTAATATAATATATAAAGTTCAACATGAGTCATAGTTAAAAGGTCTTGGGTTTTCGGTCAGGCAACTCTTATAGAAACGTCCTTTTTGACAGAATGTGTAGTGTGTTTAACTTATTGTAAATGTGTAAGTGGAATAAAGGTCGAGAGATACAGACAGAGATGGGTATGCAGAAAGACATGTGAAAGTACTGACTTGACCACACATCTGTTGTCCCAGAAATCTATTTGTATGTATTAAGCTCAAGGCAGGAAGAGACAGTTGCAGGATATAAATCCAAATCAATTTTCAAAGAAAGGTAGACAGGAAATAAGTTTACAAAAGAAGACTACTCACTTGGCGGTAATGGACGACCTGCAGGACACCCATATTGAAACATGAATGCCACATAAAGAAAAAGAAAAGATGACTTATTAGCATAATCCAAATGCATAATCACAATAAGAAAATCAGTCATTGTGACTTATGTGCTGAATAAAAGCTATTATTATAAAAGACACTATTTAAATACAAATTGTGATATTGTGGTAACCTGAAATAATAAGAAAACAAATTAAAATATGTCTAAAAGTAAAAACATGCTGCAGAGTTCAGCATTGCTGTGGAGTGATACACTGTAAGATAAAGAAAAGGACTGTAAGGAAAATTTCTAGCAAAGCCTTACTTATACACACACTATAACACACCATTATAAGCAAATGTATTGCTGAATAGAAGTCCCTTACGCTTGCATACTAGAGGAGGACTGTTATCCCATGAGTTATTTCTACATTTAAAGAGGCTGGAAGTTCCAGCTGCTCTCAGGTATCCTTCTTTACACGTCATGCGGAACTTGGGACTTGTGATATTTTTTACTTTCTCTGCATTTGCAATCTCTGGAGGAGCCCCACAATTTCCTAGAAGAAAAAAAGAATAAAACATTTCAAACACTAATACAAACTCAGACAAACATACATGCACTTTTATATTGCATAAATTTGTAAATGCTGATCTATGAGATCATATCATTATGACTTATGAATATGACTCCTTGTTTTGAAGTAACTGAAATGGGATTATGGTTACACTCTGGTAAATTATTCACTGGCTCACTCCCAAATAGTTATCCAGCAAATGGTCAGGGAGAGAAAAGGTCCCAGGATATATACGCACACAACATTCCTCATAGTCCTTCATGTAATTGTAATAGTGTTGAAAGCTGTCATATAGGGCTAACAGTCTAGATATGATGACTGTGGTACAAAGATGGACTGCAACCATAACATTTCAGTGATGGTACGGGATGATTAATGGAATCAACTGTAGATTTCCTTAAGATTTCTTCACAATATGCACTCAGAACACTGGGCCTTACAAAAGTACATTGTGCCCTTGAAACAACAAACCACAAAAATAACAAAATAAATGCCAACATCAAAACACAAAGACTTCCTAATTATCCAAATGACTCCACAGCACAGTCAAGTCAATGTTAAAATTTGTTCTGCTTATCTGTGACACTTCAGAATCCTTTAGAGATCCAAAAGTGCATGTTTTTGGCATTGACTTTGATTTTAGAAACAGAAATGACATCTCGCTTGCTTTTTTAGCACCTTGTTCTGCCACATTACTTTTGATCACAACCGAGTCAGCTGCTTTTTTGTCATATCCATGATGCTTGAGCACATGTGACTGATAACACAAGGATGGTATAATTACCAATTGGTCATCATGGAAATTAGCCTGTGTGAGTAAGTGTAAATGCAAACACATACACACATGCGTGACATTAATATTACAGCAAGATGAGCTACATTGCAGAAAAAAAGCCCCATATAACAAAACCTACTTACAGAACCCACATCCAGCCAATGCAAGCCCAACCCCATTAATGAGAGAAAGTTTAAATTTACTTCCCACATGTATACACTAGAGTTCCAAGATAGAAGATTAGCAGTCGACACTGAGTGGGATTTAACTGTATGATGTATAGATAATACCCAGATAATACTTTCTAATATTTAATAAGTCTTTGCCACACCCTGCTGCTCCAGAACACAAAAACAAATTCTGTTTAGATTTAACAAATTTCTTAAAATCTTATACCTTGGAATAAGCTTTATTTAGTAAAGCATTTCACTTTTGTTAACAAGCATCTGAGACATTTTTTTTCAAGACTAGGGGAAGCACAAGTGTATATATGTTTGTGTGTGTCCTGTTTTATCTGGTCCATCTGATGGTCTAGCCTGTTTAATTCTTGTCTTCCTCATAAGTAAGAGTATCAACATTAGGATAGCCTTCTTTCATCTCAGAAATATTGCTAAGATAAGAAATATAATGTCACTACACAATGCAGAAAAATTAGTTCTTGCTTTTGTTACCTCTAGGTTGGATTATTTGAATACTCCCATTCAAATTTCGCATGGATTTTAAAATACTACTATTGACCTATAAAGCACTGAATGGTCTTGCGCCGCAGTACCTGAGTGAACTTCTGGTCTTTTATTATCGGCCATGCCTACTTCAATCAAAAGGTGCAGGATAGTTGGTGGTACCTTGAATAGTGATGGCTAAAGCAGGGGGCAGAGCTTTCTCTTACAAAGCCTCACAGTTATGAAACAGCCTTCCAATTAATGTTCAGGACTCAGACACAGTCTCAGTGTTTAAGTCTCTCAAGTCTCCATCAGTGAACAGTTTGATAACTTCAACAAAATAGACTTCATGTGAAAGCTATAATGAATTTCCTAGTTACACTTTTTGACCATGTAGTACACAGTTATAGAAGGGAAATTATTTATAATCACACTATCCGGTGTCAACCACATGAGGATGAGTACCCTTTTGAGTCTGGTTCCTCTCAAGGTTTCTTCCTCATATCGTCTCAGAGAGTTTTTCCTTGACACCGCAGATTCTGGCTTGATCATTACGGATAAATTTATACATTTAAAATTTATATCCTGAATTTATATATTTCTGTAAAGCTGCTTTGTGACAATGTACTTGTTAAAAGTGCTATATAAATAAAATTGAATTGAACTAGTAGTGAACTGAATTGGTAGTGTCTGCCAGGTAAGCTGATACCTAGCTAGCTCAGTTTCATTGAAGAAGGTAATGACAGCTAGGTAAATAGAACTATAAATAAACAAAAATTTAACACAAATAATCAAACATAATTAAATGCAATAGTTACCAATTACAATGACTATACTAGTTATGTAAAACTGTTTTGGATTTAGTTACTGACCACTACTGCAGCTCTGAGCACTCTGCAAGTCTGACTAGTGCGGATATGTTTAAGTATGAGATGATTTCAGTTACTGGCAGTTGGTTACAAGGTTCCACCCCTTTGAGAGATCTCCTAAACATCATATGGAGAAGCCATGCATCAGGATGGGGAAAGCAAAGAGTGCACTGTCCACTAAATGTCGAGATATGTTTTTTTTTTTTTTTAAACCCCGTCCACACACTTATTCACCCCCAGTGAAGCCGTATATTCAGCCAGGACCCAAAATGACATATTACGAGCCTCATTACATTGCACCCATTAAAACAAAGGGTACTTAAATCTGCCGTAAGAGCCCACAGAAGTCGTTATTTACTGAATTTTTATTGAATTTCTCCCAGAAAGTTGAATAATATAGTGTCATGTCAATGCCGAATTCGGGGTCAGACTCTATTTCCCAGAATGCACCTCCACCTACAAACATGGCCATAACGGACTCCAACTCCCAGTTTACACACTCATGTTCACCTGATCACTAATTACAGACATCTGGACTCAAATCACACCACAGCATATAAGCACACTCCAAACACAAACACACACACACACACACACAGAGCGACATATTTGGTCAGCTCTGTATTTCATCTGACGTATCAAGCCTTTGTCCATGTTTGCTACTTCTTGTTTTGACCCACGTTTGTTATCTCATTTTGTGCTTATAGCCTTATTCCTTGATAACCTGTTTGTACATTGCCTGACCTTTAGTCTGTTTTTGGATTCTGATCTTGATATTATGATTTGGATTTGTTTGTACCTGCCAGTCTCTTTTAATAAACTCATTCACTGCAACTGTTGCCATCTCTGACGCCTGACATATAGACACACTTATACATTAATTTATACATGAAATACAGAAACATTTCATTGCTGCACTTAAATGAAATGTAGGGCTTCCTACATGGGCTACAAGGTCTAAACCACTGCCTTTAAACATAAGCACTCCATGTTAATCATTTAATCCATTTAAAGTTAATCATGTCATCTGTACTTGTGTGATGGTAGAAAGTCCTGACCTTCATAAAAGGCCACTGTAATATGAAGAAAATCAACCACTAGCACTGATCATGTTACTGACAAGTGTAGACATAGTTCATCACATCCTTTTTACTTTGTATTTTCCAAAACTCCAGATGAGATTGCGCTGAGTGCTTCAGGGTACTGCTGCTCACCTGGTTTCATGCTGTTTCTCCACATTTCAATCTGTAACACTTGCAATTTTTTTTCCTGCTGTTGGCTGGTAGCATTAGGGGTATACAGTGTGGTGTTTAGCTAAATGGGTGAGACTACTCAGTATTAATATGTTGTTCATAATAAAGTGGCTGGTGAATGTATAAATATTCAACCTTGTCGAGTTGCCAAGTGGGGTTTGACAGACAGATTGAAAGTGCAAGTATTATATTCCATGTCAATTTCCAGTCAATTCTGAGATTCTTTTGTTTATGTGCCTAATAGTAGATGTAGTGAAAGCTCAGCTGTGCAAGTGCTTCACAAAATGCTGGTAACTGTGTGTAGTATGCTGAATTATTACTAGCTCTACACTACACTTAGCGAACCTCCTTAGCTAACCACATCCTTTCCTCTGTATATGATAAGCTCCTACTCCCTAAATGTTGTGCACACATTTATATCACAAGACCACAGCCTGAATTAGTACACAGAAAACAGAAATACTGACTAGCATAAACAGCATAATACTGTCATGCTCAACAAAGAAAGTATCTGAAAAATAAGTAATGGTGCACAAATTTCACAAAACACAACTAGAATCTATACTGAAAAAGTCAGCATAATGTATTGAATTATATAAAGCAATTTCCCAGGTCAACAAACTTAAGCCGTGGTACAGTCTGGCAGTGTAATAGTGAACACTTTCTTGCAATTAAATAAACATAAATGTGGAAATGTTCAAGCCTGAAAAATAGATATACCTTTAGACATAATTGTAATTATGCCATTGTGTATGTGGGGGCGTGTTCCCGGGAGTGGAGAAAGATCCACCATCATGGAGTCTGCGCCACTCGCAGAGATTGTCCAGACCCTGGCTGACATCCACCAGATGCAACATCAGGCCCTCCTCCCGCTGCACACAGAGCAGAAGCAGCACTTCAAGGCCCTGCTTCAAGCCCAGGCAGAGGACTGGAAGGTGCTGCAGAGCCTGGTCCAAACGGTGGGTCCTCCAGCAGCAGCCCTGGTGGCCTCTGCTGCCACCATGCCCCACATCATGCTCTCCAATATGGGACCACAGGACAACCCGGAAGCATTTACGGAACTCTTTAAGCATGCTGCGGAAGCGTGAGGCTGGCCAGACTCACACTAGGCATTCCGCTTGTTGCCGCTACTGTCGGGGGAAACCCAGCTGACAGCCCAACAGCTTCCGGTCGTGAATCAGCTGGAGTACCTGGACTATTTGCAGGCTATTTTGAGGCGGGTGGCCCGCACCCATGAAAATGCTTTTGCTTGCTGGTGTGCAGTGAGCTTGGCTGCCCATTTGCCTTAGCCCAACAGCTACTAGACGCCTGTCGCAGGTGGCTGCTGGCAGAGGAGCATGGGGCTGGCAACGTAGTCGACATAGTGGTGTTGGAGCAGTTTGTCACCCAGCTACTGGAGGAGACAGCTGAATGGGTCTAGTGCCACCGTCCGGCGTCGCTAGAAGAAGCAGTCCAACTGGCGGAGGACCACTTGGTGGCATATCTGGGGCAGGTGAGTCCCCTCCCCCTTCTCACTCCCTCTCTCTCTCTTGTTCTTCTCCTTTTTCTCCCCGCCCTCCCCCTTTCCCTGCACCATGGAAACGGGGGCCAGTTTCCCTGAAACCTTTCCCCTGAACCTGAGCCCTCAGGCACACCTTCAACAAAGTGAAAGTAATTGATGGTCAGCGGGTTCAGCCTGACATTGCACTCTCCTTCCCCTATTTTGCGGTTATTAAAAATAGGTTATACTGAGTGATGCAGGACACTCAAACCAAAGAATAAACAACCCAGTTGTTCGTCCCAAAAAGCCATCAGGAAATGTTATTCCAGGCAGCTCATCATAATCCGATGGTGGGACATTTAGGTCAGGACAAAACGCTAAACCGTCTCATGGCCCACTTCTTACTGGTGATGTTTGCAGATGGTGCGCGGCATCTGCTGAATCCTCAAGTCACCCCAAAAGTGCCATTGAGCCCCCTTCCATTAATTGAGGTCCCCTTAGAGATAATTGGTATGGACATTGTTAGGTCACTGGAACGGACTGCACGAGGGCATCGCTTTGTGTTGGTCCTACTGGATTAGCAAAGCGATACCCCGAAGCCGTTCCTCTTCGCAACATCTCAGCACGCAGTGTTGCGGAGGCACTCTTCAAAATTTTCTCCTGGGTTGGGATCCTGAAAGAGATCCTGACCGATCAAGGCACCATGCTAATGTCACGCACCCGTCGCAACCTATACGAACTCTTAGGGATTACATCAATTCGTACCAGCATTTACCTTCCTCAGATGGATGGCCTGGTCGAGTGGTGTAATCAAACCCTTAAAAATATGATTCGGAAGTTCGTACATGAGGACCCTCGGAATTGGGATAAGTGGCTCAAATCCCTACTATTCGCAGTATGAGAGGTCCTGCAAGCCTCCATGGAGTTCTCCCCATTTGAATTACTATATGGGCGCACGCGTAACAGCATCTTATACATCATCAGAGAAAATTGGAAAGAGGGACCTTCAGAGAGCAAAAGTGAAATTCAGTACGTTCTTGACCTGAGAGCAAAACTCCAAACACTAGGGCAAATAACACAGGAGAATTTGCTACTGGTGCAAGAATGTCAATCCTGGCGAGTGAGTTTTCACAGGGAGATAAAGTGTTTGTATTACTACCAACGTCGAGCTCCATATTACTCGCCAAGTGGCAATGGCCCTTCAAGGTCACACGGTGAGTCGGGGAGGTTGACTATGAGGTGAAGCAAATAGATAGAGGTGGGGCGTGGCAGATATACCACCTCAATCTTGTTAAATCATGGAGAGAGTTGGCCCCTGTGGCTTTGGCGATGGTTGTTCCAGTGAGAGAGGAACTAGGAGTGGAGATGAATCTAAAAATGGTCGCTCAATTCACCCCGTTCCCATATAGAGACCACCTCTCACCGTCCCAAAATCATGGAATTTCCTGACGTGTTTTTGCCGCTACCCGGTTGCACTAATCTCATACAACATCACATGGGGGAAATCGAGGAGTCCCACAGTGACTGGTCCAATCCAGTGGTCCTGGTACTCAATGCCCCGCATTGATGAACTGCTCAATCGGTTAGGTGCAGCTCGCTGTTAATCAACACTGGCTTTGACAAAGGGATATTGCCAGATCCCCTTGACTCCAATATCTTGTGAGAAAACGGCCTATTCCACTTCATTTGGTTTACACCCATTCGTGACCCCTCCTTTTGGGTTGTTCAGAAGCCCTGTGACGTTCCAATGACTCACTGACAGAATCCTCCGTCCACACGCTGCCTATGCCACTGCATATCTGGACAACATTATTATTTATAGTAATGATTGGCAGCAACACATGCAGCATCTGAGGGCTGTCCTGAGATCATTGAGATTGGCGAGACTCACAGCAAACCCAAAAAACTGTGCAACTGGATGGGTGGAAGTACAGTATCTGGGCTTCCACTTGGGCCATGGGCAGGTGCATCCCCAAATTGATAAGACAGCAGTGACTGCGACCTGCCTGAAACCCAAGACCAAAAAGGAGGTGAGACAGTTTCTGGGGCTGGCCGGCTATTACCATAGGTTTGCGTCTAATTATTCGGATGTCACCAGCCCACTGACAGATGTCACTAAAAAGGGAGTACCAGATCCAGTCCAGTGGACGGAGTCGTGCCAACAGGCTTTTATTCAGGTAAAATCGAACAGAGGGCTGGGGGCTGTGTTGTCCCAGTTGGTGGAGCGGGAGGAGCGCCCTGTGCTGTACATCAGCCGCAAACTATTGGTGTGAGAAAGTAAGTACAGCACGATTGAGAAAGAGTGTCTGGCCATCAAGTAGGCAGACCTCACCCTCTGATACTATTGGTTGGGATGATCGTTCACCCTCTGTTCAGACCACGCCCCGCTCCAGTGGCTCCACCGCATGAAGGATGCCAATGTGTTGATCACTCATTCTCATTGGTATCTGTCACTTCAGCCATTTAAGATCGAGGTGGTCCACAGCCCGGGGGCGCAGATGGCTGTGGCTGATTTCCTCTCTCGGCATTGGGGTGAGAGTCAGTGGCAGGCTGGATGGCTCCCCGGCCTGAGTTCGGAGTTGGGGGTATGTGGAGGCGGAGGCGTGGTCAAGCGCTGGATTCTGAATGGAGGGTGGAGCCGGGAAAAATTTGCTTTACGTGCAACTGATTTTAACTGATTTTTAGGAGATTTGAACAGAGCACCTGTTCACACTTATTAACATCCATAACTGCGATTATGAGCCCTAAGAATGTATAATCATTGATATACTGAAACTTTCTGTAAAGAGACATTTATTTAACATTTACGGAAGGGGTCTTGTATGTCAGAGCTTTGTAACACTCTGTAAGCTTTCTGTCATCGAAGTTTTCATGACAAGCTGCATTAATTTTCTTATTAACTTCAAGAGAGAGATGCATCTGACTGCAATCACACCTTTCTGTGTCCGCTTGTGATCTGATCACCAGAGATGGATGTTATGACCACGTGTGAATTTTGGTTAATGCTTAGAAGAAGTGCGACAAGGACATGGTTCGGGTATTTCCCTCTTACACAAACAACTCTCTCATGTACAACTTGAATGAACTTATGAACAGTTATCACTGCAATGAATGTTTTTAATGTTCTTTAAGTTAAACCCCCTTTGTATTTATTATTTTGTTTTTATTTATGTATGAATCTCTCCCATTACTACTGAGACATGTCTCATAGAGAATCATACATCTTCGCTGTAGAGAAAATATCACATTTCATATAGTCTGTAGCTAGGGCCCTGGTCCAAATATAGTTATAACAGAGTCACGATGATGTAGCTTGTCTATAAATTTTATGTTTCATGTCCAACAGACAGTAGCTTCAGTCTCATGTCTGGTGCTTTACCTGCTGTGTGCTCAATGGCTTTATAGTAAAAGAGAACATAGGTGCAAGAGCTTACATACAGAATGCTTACTTATATATAGAATGCTATATATATTTAATTCTTCTGTTTAAAAAAAAGTAAGAAATCCATAAAACACATAAAACAAAAATCTTCCACCATGTCAGTGTCACTGATGTTTTCACTGTTCCCATCACAGTGCAAAACTCCAAAATGGTCTGAGCTGTTTTTAAAAAAATGCACCAATCAGACATCCTTTAATCATTGGATGTGACATCATTTACATGCATCATTCACATGATTTCAGTTTGTTGATACTGAAACTGCCTCCTTTTACAGCCAGGATTTCTTCATTTAAAAACAAAACAAATATCCTCTACATTTCTTTCTTCTTTAATTATGACTGTTATTGCAGCAGCGGGGTGTATTCATTTTATCAGCCACAGGATCCTGCTAATGATGTTAGACCTTATTCAAAATATTTGTGTTTCCCCAGCACAATTCACTCCTAGTTATTCCAAAATTCTGTCAGGAAAAACCTGATGTGTTGACAGCATAAGACAAACGAAGGACAAAAGATTAGAAGTTTAGATACAGTTAAGATAAAGTAGCCTCCAGTACCCATTAGTACCAGCCTTATTATTTGTACAAATTGACATTGTTCACAAAAAAAAAAAAAAAAAAAAAAGCAAAAATGGTTGTATAAATAAAATCTTAGTCTGGGTCATAAATAGCCCTGACATAAGTAACTCAAAGTAAATTAAATTCAAGTAAAAAGTAAAAGTAAATTAAGTAAAGTAAATTTACTTTTGTGCTGGAAAACTAATATTTGGAAATTTAAAATGTTTTTGTACTGAATCAATAATGTAGAAGTCATAAAGTAAAAATCTATTACAAAGTTTGTACTAAAAAAATAGGGTGCCTAAGACTTTTGCACAGTACTCTGTGTATATATATATATATATATATATATATATATATATATATATATGTATATATATATATATACACATACATATATAAATTCACATATATATCATCAATGTTGTAAACTCCTTATAATAGTACATAGTAATGGTAATAGTACTATTCCAACATCCTAAATCCTAATTAACCCTAAGGCATACTTAATAAATTGTACAGCATAAAAGTGTTCATTTGCTGTATAAAGCAAGAAGAAGCAAAACTTTGATGTTAAAAGAAAGGTTACACATAATACACATAATACACATAAACTGAGCAGATTTAGGTGTTCCTAAATGTCTCACTCCTACTTTTTGTTCCAAATTTATTTTTGTACAAAGAAGGCTCAGTGATTGTTGTGAGTTATTGTTGTGTGATATCCTGTGAGTTTGCTCTTCATGCTATTTTGCCTTCCTATTTGAATGGATGGATTGTGGATTTCAGAAGGAAATTAAAATAGTATTTTGTGTATATGTAGTTTGTATATTGACTCTGAGTTCAGCCTGTAAATAATGTCTGAAGGCTGAATGGCTGTATCTGCCAATTCATTCTGTACCTACAGCATTGGTTTCGTGCTCTAGTAAGTCGTCAACGACTGTGAATACTATTAGGGAGGTAGTCTAACTCAGAACTTACCATCTCCTCCTGTGATGGTGGAGTATTCAGAGATGATGAAAAGGAAAGTTAGGGTCGCCGCGCGCATATCCAGTGCGTCCTGGGTGTCCGAGGCTGACTGACCTGCTTGAGCTGTACACGCATTTTAAGGACTACCCAGATGCAGCAGTCACTGTCTGTCGTCGGGGTTTCCTTCCTGACTAGCCAAGAAAAACTTTCACTTTCTGTTTGAAGGTGAGACGCTTAAATCGTGGAGAGAGTAGACTTGAAATAAAACACATCCAACTCTGCTTTGTGTATGTTAACTCATCTCCAAAATAATGAATTTCCACTACAATGCTCTTAAAAATCCACAGATAAACACAACTTTAAAGCAAATTATATAATTCGCAGTGCCATCTACAGGGAAAGAAACCTCTAGACTTCATACGAAGTCAGCAAGCCATCTAAACAACTTTTTTTTTTTTTTTTTTTTTCGATGATGAGTTATTTCCTACCTTAAATGCTAAGCCGACCGCAGCACTTATTGTTGAGCCAGGAGCACAAACACACGGCTTCCGTTAGCGCTCACGTCACGTCACGCACAGTTTTTACCGTAAAGGCGCTGCGTAGCGCGCTTTTCCATCTCTTGCGAGGGTTTTACTTCCTTTTTTTTTTTTGATTTAATAATTATTAGTAGCCTAGTGTGAAATCAAACCCGTTGTGAGTTCGCGCAGAAGTTTCCGTGTGGTGTATCGCATGTCATTCTGACTTTCGATTTTCATTTTTCAGATTCAGAAAACCTGAAAAACTTCGTCTTCCGTTGACAAACCCCTCCTTCTCCTCCACTGCCCAAACCTTACAATAAAATAACAAGTCAAATGGCAGAAATCCGCATCACCAGTTTTCACACTTGGCAGACAGGATAATCTAACACTTGACACAGCTGCAGTGGTACTTGTATACGCAAATACGGAGTTGCCAGATCTGCTGTTTTCACTCCGTAATATCTGGGAGGGTTTTGGATTTAAATGTGCACTTTGCTCTTGCACCCCTCACTGCCAAACAGCCTTAGTGAGGTTGCATGAGTTTTAAAGCCCTTTATCCTAGTCAGGGTCGGATCCTATCCCAGGAACACTGCGCGTAAGGTGGGAATTTAGTTTTGCCTGTCCCTGTCCCATCTTTTTAAATAATGATGTACATTCACCCGTCACTTTAACAGGAACACCTGTACACCTGCTCATTTATGCAGTTATCCAATCTTCACATCAAACATCAGAATGAAGAAAAAGTACAATCTCTGTGACTTTGATTGTGGCATGTTTGTTGGTAGGAGATGGTCTGATTTCAGAAACTGCTGATCTCCTGGGATTTTCACACACAACAGTCTCTACACAGAATGGTGTGAAAAACAAAAAACATCCTGTGAGTGGAGGATCTGCAGGCTGAAACACCTTGTTGATGAGAGAGAGCAGAAAAGAACGAACAGACTAGTCTGCACTGACAGGAAGTCTATAGTAACTCAAATAGTCACTCTTTACAACCATGTTGAGCAGAAAAGCATCTCAGAACGCACGACAGATCAAATCTTGAGGTCTATGGGCTACAACAGCCGAAGACCACATCAGGTTCCACTCCCGTCAGCCAAGAACAAGAATCTGAGGCTATCATGGGCACAGAGTCACCGGAACTGGACAGTTGAAGATTAGAGAAAAAAAAAACATCATCTGGTCTTTTTCCAGTCTTCAGCTGTCCAGTTCCTTCTCAATAAGCCTGGAACTATAGGATGAAAATTCCAATTCCAATGTGTTCCTGGAATTTTGGAATTTTTTAAACCATTTATATTAACCTTTTAGACTTTATTAAAACTAATTGTTGTTTAGCACACTCAATCCTAAAGTACCACTCTGGTCTAGTAATACAAATGCCACATTCCAAAGAGATTCTGTACAGACAAAAAAAAAAAAAAAAAGAAAAAAAAAAAGTTTTATTTATATACATAACAAATCAAAGAATATTTTCTATATGTAATAAATAGATAACTTAAAAATTACAGTCTAAACACACACACATACATACACACACACACACACACACACACACACAGAGTAGACCACAGAAGTGAATACACCCCTGTAAGTGGTTTAAGTAACCAATATCACTTAAATGTCAAATGATTCAAAATTATATCACCTCTCAATAATTGCATTATTTCAAGGATGACAAGTAGAATATTTCCCCTTATCTAATCAAAAACATATACTTTAGGAAGACTATATTGAAAATACAGGCCCTATAGTAGAACCTGTGATCATTGAAGCAAAGTTGAGTACACCTGTGATTTCCAATTACCCTAAATGCATGAACATAGTTATAAAATGACCTTTGAACACCAGAACTTTATCAGTTTTGGACCAATGGGCTGTGTCTATCTGCATGTCTGCATCATGGATCCATATGGGAATGAATTGCCAAAGGAATTGAAAAATCTGATTGTGAGACTTCATAGAAAAACATAGAAAGGGATACAGGATGTTCGGTGACCAACTAAAATCAGTCGAAACACAGTTGCAGCAGTAATCAGGAGGTACAGAACGAGCCATAGTACCTCTAATCAGAGCCGCAGTGGCTGTCCTCCTAAAATGACATCAAGGAAAATGTGCTACTTGCACAACTATCTCTGAAAACCTGACAGACAAGTGCTTCAGACTTGGCACAGAGTAATGTAATCGTGGAAATTGGACTTTCTTTGACAGATCAGACAATGGCACTGCATAACATCAACCTCTATGGATGGTGTCCAAGAGAAAAAACGTTGCTTGCTCTTTGGCACAAAACTGCAGTGATAAACCTTGCTAAAGAGCATGAAAAGAAGCCTGATTAATATTGGGAGCACATTCCTTGGTCAAATGAGACCAAGATAATTTGGTTCAGCTCAGATGGTATCCAGCATGTTTGGTGTGAACCTGGTCAGGACTACCCCAGTGAATGCATAGTCCTGACAGTGAAGCACAGAGGTGAGAGTGTGATGATACGGGGCTGCAGGAGTGCAAAAGGTGTTGGGGAGATGACATTTATAGATGGCACCATGAATGCCTGCTCTTCTTTTTTTTTTCTAAAGCAAAGAGCAGCAAAGAGCAGCTGAAAAAAATGCCTCTGAAGAATGGCAGAACATCTCTCCAGAAATTTGTGCAATGCTGGTATCCTCCTGCCTAGGAAGATTGAGTCTGTTATAAAAATGCAGGTGGACACATGAAGTATTGAAAAAATAAAAGAATTGAATCTCAGTAATGAAAGGAGTACTGACTTTTGTTGCATTGAGTTCCTACTGTGGAGCCGTTCTACATTGTTGGCCATAAAGTTTTAAGCACATTTAATCCTTAAATTCCACAGAGCGGTAAATGCATGCCTGTACAGTTCTGGCCTCAGGGAAGACATTCTGTTTAAAAGTACACTGAGTGACACTTTATACTTGCTATTGCAGACTCTCTGCCACCACAATACTATTGCTTTTCACATTCCAGCTTCTTACTGGCAATTATGCAATATCCTTACAAGATGTGGATTATTTGACTGCAAGTTCACTTAACTGTTTCTGTTCTGTACCTCCACAT
The DNA here is from genome assembly GCF_027358585.1 of Pangasianodon hypophthalmus. Classification (NCBI taxonomy): domain Eukaryota; kingdom Metazoa; phylum Chordata; class Actinopteri; order Siluriformes; family Pangasiidae; genus Pangasianodon; species Pangasianodon hypophthalmus. Next base: position 11,542,838 of record NC_069727.1, read on the forward strand.
AATTATTTAATGAATGTTCATGTTTAAAGCACATACCCTGCATTGATAAGGATAGGATTTAGAAATGAATTACTACCATTTGAATTACTACAGGTTTATAAGGCAGGGACACACTATTCTTGAGTCACAGATAAGGAGATGCATTCAAAGAATCAAGCTTTTGCCAATCCCAGTCCCTGATCTAAACCCCAGTGAAAATCTGTGGGCTGAGCTGAAGAGGAGTCCACAAGAGAGGACTGAGGACCCTGAAAAATCTTACTAGGTCAAAAAGCCATTCAGGCTAATGAATTTATTAAACAATAAGTGATCAATAAACAAAGACCAACAATTTTAGCTGGTTCTTTTCACCAATCTGACCTGATTGCTCTGACTCACTGAAAAGATCTGGGAGTCACTTTACTAATGTTGACTTCTGCAGTGCTTTTCATACACTCACCGATCACTTTACTAGGAACACCTTCACATCTACTCAATCATGCAATTACCCAGTCAGCCAATCATGTGGCAACAGCATAATGCATAAAATCATGCACATAAAGGTCAAGAGCTTCAGTTAATGTTCACATCATACATCAGAATGGGGGAAAATGGGATTTGGTAAAGAACAGGCAATGTTTTTTCCAGTCTTCAGCTGTCCAGCTGTGGTGAACCCGTGATCAGGTTCCTGTTCTTGGCTGACAGTTGTACATGAAAATCCCAGGAGATCAGCAGTTCCTGAAATACTTAAAACACCCCATCTATCACCAGTGTCAAAGTGACTGAGCTCACATTTCACCTGACTGTTCTGATATTTGATGTGAACATTAACTGAAACTCTTGACATGTATCTGTTTATAAGATAAGATAAGATAAACTTTATTAATCCCCGAAGGGAAATTCAGGTGTGTTATGTATGTATGTGTACATGTATGCATTGTGCTGCTGCCACATGATTGGCTGATTGGATAATTGCATGAAAGAACAGTTACCACACACCCCTCTCACACACTCTTCACATTACTGCCATCAGGGAAGAGGTTCTGAAGCATTCGGGCTCTCACAACCAGCCTGTGCAATAGTTTTTTCCCTCAAGCCATCAGGCTCCTCAACACACACAACTGAACTGGAACTAAACTCACACACACACACACACACACACACACACACACACACACACACACACTCATTCAACTTCATACATTCATTAAGTTATTACAAACAAGTTGGCTTGTTCTCTTGTTCTACTGTTTACATTGTACATTCCACCACTGCTACTGCTGCTCTGCTCGGTTCTTTTTGCACATCACTGGCACTGCTACTTTATTACTTGTAAATTTGCACATTGCACTGTAAATAAATATATATACAGTAGGTTACGGGTTGCTGCTATTTTGTGTTTGTGTACTTGTCCTGCACTGTCTCGTGTTGTCTGTTCTGCACTGTTTTGTTTTGCACTGTTGCACTAGGTTGCACACGACGCACTTTATGTGACTAGGACAACTTAGTCTAGTCCTCAGCTCTGTGTTTTGTAACTCTATGTTGTGTGAGGTGACGATGTTGTTTTATGTAGCACCAAGGTTCTGGAGAAACGTTGTCTCATTTCACTGTGTACTGCGTCAGCTATATATAGTTGAAATGACAATAAAAGCCTCTTGACCTGACTTGACTTATGTAAGTGTTCCTAATAAAGTGACCAGTATGGAACCATTTAGATTGTTCCACTAGAGGGCAGCAAAGCAACGAGTAAAGGCAGAGGATGGTCACTTTACTGATGACGTCATGTAAACGCGACAAAACGCGACGGCGCAGTTTTAGCTAGCATGTTGTGCTAATTTTGTGGAATATACTGAACTCTTTGACTTTTGGTTGGTATTTTTCTCAGTAGAGTGTTTACTGGAGGAAAAGTCGAGTCGGTTTTCAAAACACTGCGGTGTCGCTGCTTCTTGCTGTTTTGTTTGTGTTTGTTGGCTGCTTATTTAACTGCTTTTCCCTCCAGCTAGCTAACGCTATAGCTATGTTTTAGATACTAGACCGATTAACAGTGTATTATAGCGATAATAGGTGTAATAATGCCAGATACTCAATCCCAGACATCTTTGCTGTTATGAAATTGTAATTTGGTTAGCAGATTGAGTCATGTTTTGGCAGGAATAAGTGTGTTGATCATCTGTAGCAGTGTGGTGTTTAATAATAACCAGAGTTAGTTATTAGTGCTGAAGCACAAATGTTTATATAAGTGCAGTATATATAATATATGAAATAGTAACGTCTATTTATTGTGTGGTGCACTACATGACCAGTGAGGAACCACTTAATATTTGGATCCTGTACACCAGAGTGTACTGGAATGGTTTTTACATTCTGTTTGCTGCCCTAGATGTTAAACAATGAATGATTTTAGAGTTATTTTTTGTATGTAGAAAGCCTAATCCCAAATCGTTTGAGAATTAAAATATATATTTCTTTAGTTCTATTCACTGAATAGGATGCAGCCTAATTTTTCTCCTTTCCATGTGTATGTGTGTGCAGGCTACCATGTCTCTGTATGATGATTTGGGGGTCGCCACCAGCGATGCAAAAACTGAAGGCTGGTCGAAGAACTTCAAACTGTTGCAGTCCCAGCTTAAAGTGAAGAAAGCTGCCCTGACACAGGCAAAGGTACACACTGTTGGTGCTTAACTTTATTTATTTGAGAATATATGTAAGTATAATTTGTGTTTAAACACATGATATGAGCTTTGTTTGATTTAAACTAAAACAGAAATGGCCAGTATGATGATATGTAGTCAAGTATTGTGACAAAGCATGTCATGATGTTCATTTCTACCGTGAGTATTGTGAGTGTCATGAGTAGTGCTGAACTGCATGATGCATAAAATCGATATAACAACAGTGGTGTCAAGCTTTGTCATAAGAAAAACAACAACAAAAAAAGATTTCATGTAAGCTTGTTATTGTTTTAATTGTTTAATTACTTTAGTTAATTAACAGGGATTTTGTCTGTGAACTTATAGTAATTTTAAATTGTTTTCTGTAGGGAAATGTAAATTGCATGATATGGCATTGATTGTTCTTACATTTACATTTATGGCATTTGGCAGACACTCTTATCACGTCCACATGTATCTCATTTATGGTTAAGGGCTTTGCTCAAGGGCCCAACAGTGGCAGCTTGACGGTGCTGGGGTTTGACCTTCCGAATAGTAGTCCAATGTCTTATCCACTGAGCTTCCACTACTCTTTGATTGCATTAAATGATTGCATTAAATGATTGCATTAATGATTGCATCAAATACCAGAAATTTTAAATGAGAATCTGACTGCCTCTGCCAGGAAGTTACAGATGAATCATGGTTGAGTTACAGATGAATGATGGTTGAGTTACAGATGAATGATGGTTGAGTTACAGATGAATCATGGTTGAGTCGCAGGACAATGCTCTGAAACATGCATCCAAATCCAGAAAAAAATGATTCAGTGACGACAGACTCAAGCTTTGACATGGTGCTCCCAGTCCCTAGATATAAAATCTATGTTACGACAAAGTCAATGTATTGTAAAATTGAAATTATTATTGTAAAATTAAACAAAAGCTGTTGAAGCCTGTAAATGTGGGGCAGTCGTGGCCTAATGGATAGAGAGTCGGACTTGCAACCCGAAGGTGAACCTGAAGGTCATGGGTTTGAGTCTCAGGTCCGGCAGGAATTGTAAGTGGGGGGAGTGAATGACCAGCGCTCTCTCCCACCCTCAAAACCACGACTGAGGTGAGACCCTTGAGCAAAGGCACCGAACCCCCAAACTGCTCCCCGGGCGCCGCAGCAACTTGGCCTTCATACTTGGCGGTAATAAATTGCATGATATGAACACCATCATTATGAAATCCTGATACTGTGAGTATGCAAACTGCAAATGCCCCACCATGTTTGCCTGGTAAATCATACATTTGCATATTGGAACCTGATTGGCTTTTATTTTTTATGACCCAACAACTCTTAGCCACTTATCTGTTGAATACTGACCCAGCTCAACCATTTCTTAAAAGAATGTGGCAAAAACCTATGCTGTAACATTTTTTCACACTTTGTCCACTTTGTTTCCCTAAAATGATTTCAACATGTAAAAATGTGACTTGAATGTTTTTGAGTTTGAGTTTTTCACATGAATCACTAATGTATTGCAGACACAGAGGATGAGGCAGTCAAATGTTCTGGCTCCGGTCATCGATCTGAAAAGGGGAAGCAGTGTAGATGACAGACAGATCTCAGACACACCTCCACACACAGCAGCGGGGATGAAGGTGAGGACTGTGCATGTGCAGGATTGTCTTTAATTACAACGTTTTACAAAATGGCATCAAGAAACGCAATCGAACATATTATGTATGTGTATGTTAATACATTAATAACGTTAAAATATTATACATAACAATTTGTGTGTATGAAACAGGACTCTGCACCCCCTGGCTTTTCCTCTGGCGATGTCCTGATCCCGCTCGCCGACGAATATGATCCCATGTTCCCCAACGATTATGAGAAAGTGGTGAAAAGACAGCGAGAGGAGCGCCAGAGGCAGAGAGAGCAGGAGCGACAGAAGGAGATTGAGGAGAGGGAGAAGTATGCGTGTATACTATACTAATCATACAATATATATCTCTGATCTGTTGATAGTCGTCTCACTGTTAAGCTCTCTGGTGTATTTTGCTCCTGCAGGAAACGCAAAGAACGTCATGAAGGAAGCGCGCCCAGCGGTTTCTCTCGCTTCCCTTCAGAGGCAGACTCTGACGAAGAAGAGGAGTATGAGAAAGAGAAGAGGAAGAGAAGTAGGTGTCTTCTGAAACATCGGCTCTGTTATCACATGCTCTTACTGTCTTACTCACTAGCTATGTTGCACAAGGTGGATTATGACCTATCTGTTTTTTTTTTCTCCCCCCTCTTAAAACCTGGCAGAAAGTAAGCTTAGAAAGATGCTGATTCTACAGTCACTAGCATTTTATTCCTTTTCATCCAACAATCAAAGAAAGAAAAATCCATGCTCCAAATCCACATTCCCAAATTAAATGCACTTGATATTTATGTTCATGCTGCAAGAAGTTCTGGCATGATGCACTACAGAATGCATTTTCCACAAACTAGTGGACAATCTAGACTATTCTTAGGATTTAGAATTTTAGATTTACATTGCAATAGTCACTGTGATAGATACATCTGTTATGTCCTGAAAATTCAGGTGGCACTAGGTGGTAAATCGTACCATAAGAGGAATAAAACACTGCATTACACGATATCATCACATTTTATTCCATAGTAATTTAATTTAATGTTAATGTATTCAAAATAATGATTTTATGTGCAGTGGAAAAGAAGACCAGATAATTGAAAATGTATGTAAAGGTAGTGTATTAAGATCACTAGTTTTTTGAGCTGTTTAATGTTTCTTAAGAAAGAATAGGTAGATTTTTGCACTTTCATTACTAACTGGCTGAAAATCTTGATAAAATACTCCATCACCAGAGGTGGAGGCTGATCTTTTCATCCAGCTGATACTTGAACACAATTCTACTTTTCATTCTGTACGTTTTATGCTGACCTGCGTCTTGTTTGGCACACAGCTATGGGCGGAGCTGCGATTGCACCTCCATCGTCTCTAGTGGAGAAGGATTGTAAGTAAAATTCTATAATTATTGTGTATTGTTTATAGTGACTGTGTATTTTTTTTCTCTATGTTTGTGCGTAGTTGCAATGTGCAAATGCACTGGACATGATTGCTAACCTTATCTGGCGTAGTTGTAAGACAGCTCCCGTGTTGGTGTCCTAGTGCATGCTGTAGTTTACATACAAACTGGTCTTCACTAGGCTCAGGTTCTAAAAGGTCTGCAAAAGAAATAGTCATAGTGGTTTTGGACATGAGGCCACAAGCCAGGGCCTAGTTGTCACAGTAACATGGAAGCCAGTATAATCACTTAATTTAAAAAAAAAAAAAAAAAAAAAAATCAGTCACCTCTCATTGTATTTTTTGAACATCACCACCTTATATATAGGTGAAGTTGAAAGTGATTCTGTGGGTCAGTATCACTGTCACTGATTCTCATGTTGTCTGTTGTTTTGTGTCAGCGTCATACTCATATGATGATGAAGGTCGTCAGCGGTCCAAAGCGGCGATTCCGCCACCTGTTTATGAGGACTCTGAAAGACCACGCTCGCCTCCAGGACCCACCAGCTCCTTCCTGGCCAACATGGGGTCAGTGTCATTGCTGAACACTGCTTATTCCTTACTTTTACCTTTTCTTTCCTGCTTTATTTTACACCTTTTAAAGGTTTTTTTTAATATGCGTGAAAACTTGGACAAGAGAAGGTGTGTTTTCTCAAAGAAAGAAGATAATGGGCACAGGATATACAATATATCATGAGATAAACCATATTGAGAGAGAAGATCATCTGTGGAGAATCAGGAAGCCGCCACAGCTTCCTTAAAAACATATTTTGGGCAAGAATGCAATGTGAACAATTTTCCTCTTGACAGTTAACCAAGACAATTCTTGTCCAGAGTTTGCTTTTTCAGTAGTTTACTCATGCATTACTAAATAATCATCAGACACTTGACAAGGCAGTGATAGCCTTTATTGCCACATATACAAGTACAGTGCAGTTAAATGCTTTTTAAATGTTAAATGTCCTTGCTTATTAGGAAGCTGGAGTCAGAGCACAGGGTGAGCCGTGATACAGCACTCCAAGAGCAGATAGGAGCCTTGCTTAAGGGCCTAAGAGTAGACCAGAATATTCCTCACTAAGCCATTACGACCCCATTTGTCTCTTATCTATTTAAAAAAACATAGCCACGTAGCAAAGCTCTTGACGCTGAGAAAGTGTCCTACGGAATGAATCACTTTCTTCCTCCGAAACTGGCAGGAGAAACTGATCTCCTGACTGCTGATTATTCTGCTGTTTTATCAAACTGTTTATCTACAAATAGTATTACTGAGCCAACCAATATGTTTTGCAGAATTCTAAATCAACAGCTGACTGATTTACTACATTTGCGATAAAGAGGAAAATTATGTACTTTTAATTTTTGGCTATACTTCATATTTCTTTAACAGACATGGTCATTTAGAACTTAGCTAGCAAGGCTCATTTTCTAGAAACTTGGTGGTGTGCTTGTCAATAGCTGTATTGTCTGATGTGCCACAGCTAGGTGTGTGTATGTGTGTGTATATTGCAGAGGAACGGTGGCGCACAAGATTATGCAGAAATATGGCTTTCGGGAAGGCCAGGGCCTGGGCAAGCATGAACAGGGGCTAAGTACAGCTCTATCAGTGGAGAAAACGAGCAAACGGGGTGGGAAGATCATCGTTGGAGACTCGACAGAAAAGAGTGAGCTCGCAAGTGCAATCAGACACACTCACTAATCACACTAATCACACATTCATCAACTTTCATACACAGCACAAGAAAATTTGGGTTAACCATGATTCTGTTTTTAAATGTTGAATAAACTCATATTCAAGTTACATGGTTATCATTTTTAAGAACATGGTTAATCATTTGTGGACTGTGTGTATGTTTCTCAGCTGGAGGATCCAGTCAGAATGCGGCTGACACGCCTGGCTATAATCCAGGAGCAGCAGGTTTGGCTTCCATAGTGCATTACTCTCATAGCTACACATCAGGCTTCTGTTTTTATCTTCCAGATATCCATGTTATTACCTTGTATCTTATTTGCTATAAGCATGGGGCGTAAAATGTGGCACGCTTTTGGATATTTCAATCACTTATTCTTGCCTCGTGTTTGGTCAGAATCATGCTAGATGAGTACTTTCGTACACTTGCTCTCTGTGTATTTATCAGTTGTTCTGTATACATGTATCTGTCAGTCAGTCTGTTTGTCTGTCTCTCAGATAACTCTGTCATTCGTGTGCAATGTGAAATTAAAGTGCAGTTTGAAGGGTTAGGAGGGGGGAAAAAAAATCAAAATTGCTTCTAGACCTACATGTAAATCTAGAAGTCCAAATAAACAACTGTGCTCTCAGTATTTCTGGGCATTCTGCATATTTGCGTCAGATATTTCTAGTTTTGTTAGGAAATTTGGAATAAATATACAAACTGGTTCGAGATCCATAGGACGCACTAAAATATTGTTCTTCATGCTTTTACAGTTGTATATGTGTAGAACGACATTTACAATTGGACAGCAACATACATTACATTGTGGCAGTGTGGCACTATAATAGATTCGATTTGATTCTCTGCCTTTGTTAGCTGAAGACACATTTGAGACATGCAATACTTTGCTTTTTCATGCCCGTGTCCATTTCACTTTCTGTAATACAATATTACAAATGTCACAAATTGACAGATATATATGGAAATATATCAGTGTTAACGCAATTTGAGGCAATTATATGAGTGTGCATTTGCAAAAAATTTTTTGGGGGGTAAGACAGTCTTCCATTACTCGTTCAGATTGGACAATGTTGGACAACAAACATGTTCATTCATTTAAACAAATAAATAATTAAATTTTGCTGTACCAAATATAGCAAACAGTCCAGGACAGTATCTCTAGCCTTTTTCAAAGAGAAATTCTGAGTTTCATGTTTGTTCAGTTAAAAGAAACAGTCGTGATATAACACAAGGTTTCTGCTATATTTCTTCGTCGGCAGATACGAAGAAGAATGAGGTCAACCCTCTGACTGAGATCCTCAAGTGCCCTACGAAGGTGGTGTTATTGCGGGTAAGTGGTGTAAGGCAGTGTGTGTGCACATGAAAAGTGAAAATGTAAGAACTGAGATTTTTTTTTTTTGCTTTTTAAAAACTATGCAGCACATAAATGTACTAGTGACGAGCTTAACGTGTGTGTGTATGTTTGCAGAACATGGTGGGAAGAGGAGAGGTGGATGAAGACCTAGAAGCTGAAACAAAAGAGGAATGTGAGAAATATGGCAAAGTCATCAAGTGTGTTATCTTTGAGGTGAGTAATTGGTTATTTGTCTGCAGACAGCTGGTGTGGGTCACAGCTTAAATTCCTCCTGCAATTATTTTTGTTGTTCATTAAAGCTAAATAAAATTTAAATAAAATCCTTGCACTGTGTGAAAGAGTGCTTTCAGAGCCGCAAGTTGCAGATCACTATATAATCCCATTCAACTAGTTTAGAGTCAGATCAGCAGCACATGCGTTTAATTGAAGTGCAGTTTGTTGCATCCTTTGCTGCACAAATAAAATGACTTAAAAAGAGCGATGTCCTGAAACAGTTTTTTTCTTGACCTATGGAAAAATGCTAGTTGACTACTTTTTTTTAATTATTGGTTTACCTGTGAAAATTAGTATTCTAATACACATTGAAAAAAATAACAAGATTTTAAGTTGCTCTACTGGTTTTAAGAACATATTTTACCAAAGTCCAAATACACAACGCACAAATGTCATCATAGACAACAATTATTAATTAACAATTAATATTAATGCAAGATCATAGATGCATGTTTTTATTGCTTTGAACAGCACTGTTTGCATCTTTAATGGCATTCATGTAAATAACTTGAGATGCTGGAATTGTTCTCATGGTGATAAAATGATGCTGACTCCAAGACCCAGCCCAGCCCGTGGGTGTTGGAAGTGATCAGCTGTTTCTGTGGTGGAAAAGGGTGAACAGATTTCAAATTAGGCACTGGCACTTTTTGTCGATGGAACATCTATAATTTGTGTCTGTTTTACAGTTGTAGAAATCATAATCAGTTTATGTGTGTATTCAGATCTCAGATGTGGCAGATGATGAAGCGGTGAGAATATTCCTGGAATTTGAACGGGTTGAGTCAGCCATTAAAGGTGAGCATTTTCTCATCACTTTTTTTGTGTCTATGGCTGGTAGACTCCAAATTAGGTGCTTCAGGTCTCTTTCTGCCTCTCTCTTTCTCATCATCTCCCTTATCGCTCTTTTATTCCTTTGTAATAAGTTACATCACATCCCCTGGAGAGTCATGTCCTCCAGAGAACTGGCAAAGCAAACCAGTTCACTTTATTCATTCATTCCCACGCTCAGACATGGACTGTGGTAGCTCGCTCGCTAAGGTACTGCACTAGTGACCAGAAGGTTGTCAGTTCAAACCACAAGCCAGTTTTGTGCACTTAAACCCTCATATGCTCAACTATTTGCTTGGATTAGATTTTGTGTCACACACGAATAGCTTCGGATAAAACCTTCTGCCAGGTGAATTAAAAAAAAAAAAAAAAAAAGGTAGAATGTTGGTTTCAGCAAGCCTTTTACTCACAGTAGTAATAGTGTTTTACAGCATTAGCTATACTTCTGCTTCACCTCTTATCTTAGTACTATGCATTATAGAAAAAAAATATCTGATATGATAAACTGCTGGAGATCTGTTACAGTGGAGGATCATTTGGATTTTTGGATCATGTCAATGCGACTATTTATTAAAAAGCTTTAATAACTAATAAGCACAAATGTTCAGAACAGGCCTCTCCAGAAAACAGAACATTCAAAAAAAAAAAAAAAAAAAAAAAACTGATTCAAGAAACAGACTTGGAACAAATTCCACTTGCATGACACACACTTGAGTGGCAGATAATCTGTAATGTCTATAAACAATACAACCATGCTAAAGCACTTTTCTAAGAATGACAGGAAGTAAGGTGCTCTCAGGTGCAATGTCATTTCACCCGCAAGTCATGAAGGTGTCTCACACATAGAACATAAGCGCAGGAAGTATTTATAACTGTAACTGTGCATACCAGAAAAAAGAAGCTTTTGTTCATGTCATCCTGGGGTTATAGAACATCATTCAATCTGAAAATTTGTACTCTTTAATTAGTTAACAATGAAATTCTGCTACCAGATTCCTTTGAGCATTAAACAAACTGCTTTGCAATGAAGAGCACATTCTGGTTACTAATAAAATATACGCTTGTCCTCTTTTTACTTAATGATCACTTACACAACCCAGCTATTTTGGGCTGTGTAGTCCTGTCCTGTGCATTTTTTTTCATGGATGGGAAAAGTTATCAATATTTATCCACTTACATTTACCAGCCTCTCTTTTTCTCTCTGCTGAAGTTGATGAGACAAAGAAAAAGCAAACACAGCTTGTCATGTTACTAGATACAGAAAGTGCAGAATTCTCTGTCCCGAACTCTTTCCTGTTACTGATGGAACTGATACCTCCTTTCAGAACGGTTAATAATAACATAACATAAAAAATTACTTACAGAAAATCTCAGCATATCTGCGATTAAATTTTTATTTGTTTAATAACAGTACGTTTTTAATCTGTTTATTATTATGCTCAGAATATGTAGAGCTACTGCCATACAAGTCCATGTGAATGAGCTGTTACTATAGAGATAGTAATGTATTAGAACAAGCACATTTGAATTACAGCTGGAACTAATATCCAGGTCATGCTCTTAGGGAGAATTAATCCACACCTTCAGATTCGAGAACTCAACAGCACTGTGGTATATTAAACAATTTTCTCATCTAACATCGGGGTTTAGAAAGTTGTGAATGACTGTTCTTGTTTACAGATACATGTGTATGGATGTGTGCCGGATAACCTGTATCTGGGTGTGTGTACATTTTCTTTTTCAGCCGTGGTGGATCTGAACGGAAGGTATTTTGGAGGTCGAGTGGTGAAAGCCTGCTTCTATAACCTGGACAAATTCCGTGTGCTAGACCTGGGAGAACCGGTGTGAGCCACACAAGCAGGATAACATCCCTCCCTTTCTCTGTGTGAAAATTCCAGGGGAAAAAAATGTCTGTGGCCCTCTTTTTGTACATACAGTGGATGTTTTTTCATTTTTCATTCTCATATTTGTTTATAATGAACATTGGAATATTTAACCTGCAACCTGAAATAGATTTCTTTTCTTTTCTTTTTTTTAATTTGCGATTTAATTTACACAAGGATTCTCTGTGTTCTCAGTTCAGTGTGTATTAGCATGAGCATCTCATTCTTGACTCTGAATAAGAAGCATACTGTGTTGTAGAAACCAGGAAATAAACAGCGTATTTTGGAAATCTACACTTGTGGGTTTTTTTTTTATTATTTAATTTAATTTTTTTTTTTTTTTGGATTTGTTTTATTCACATCAGTGTTGTAGATTTGGGGTTTAGTTCAAGAAGGAAATCCCTGGGAAGTGGGTCTCACCGGGAAAGAGTTTAAATATGTCTGGTATGTCAGCGGCAGCAAATGAGATTTCTCTTATAATTATTTTAGACAGATGCTCAAAATGTAGTCCTGCCATGAAACATCTCAAAGATCAAAATATTTGGCTTACTTTAATAGTGTGTTTTGCTTTTTTTTTTAAAACAAGTGTGCCATAGCTTTATTCCTTTGTATTTCAAGATCCATGTGCTTATTTTCAGGTCATCCACATAAAAATGGTTTGTAATGACTTATCCAGGCTTGGAGAAAAGAACATGAATGAGAGTAAATGAGTCCTGGTTCTTTGGTTATGCAATGCCACTCACCTGTCCCCCTGTGAATCTGTAAAGTAGGGAACCTACATACGGCTGATGTCATCTCAGCTCCTGTGAGAACTTCACACTCTCGTCTGCAGACTATTGATAGACCCGAGGCCTGGTTTATATGTCCTTATCTTGAGAGGCCATTCCAGTCCATTAGATTTATGAAAGTCTGTAACATTGTTCTCTATCTTGATGCAGTTTTATTCAATCAGATTGTCCAGTCCAGACAGGAAAAGGATAATCTGGGCTGGATGAAAAAGTTGAGATAATGCCAATGTTTCTTTATATACACCTTGGTTTGAACAAAAGGGGTGATAGCGGTTCACTGAATACTTTGGCGAAGTCTAGGGTGTCTGTAATATTGTAATCCAGAAGAGCACGTATTTCTCTCAATATACAGTATTTCACAATGTATAGTCAAAAAAGTGAGTAGCTGTGCTACTTTGCTAAAACAGTGTCACTTATGTAAGCTGTTATGAGATGTGTTGGGGGACTCGCTGAAGTACCTGTCTACACCATGGGGATTTTACTTGGAATAGAGTGGAGAGAAGCATCTTTGTATGCTCTAAGAACAAAACAGAGAGAGGCATTGAGATATCTGTAGTTTTAACCAGGGTACATCTTGGTGATCATTCAGGCCACTGGTTTGTGCAGTGCTGATGGAGGATCTAATTTATCCTTATTCAAGAAGGACCTGCATGTAGTGGCAGAACAACATCCTTAATAGGTTTGTGATCTCAGTGACCCTTGCATGGCTGTTGGTGCCAAAGTGCATGGTTTAAGTATTTTTAGAAACTGCTGGTCTCCTGGGACTGTCATACACAACAGTCTCTAGAGATTACACAGAATGGTGTGAAAAACAAAAAACATCCTGTGAGCACCAGTTCTGTGGGCAGAAACACCTTGTTGGTAAGAGAGACTCCAAAGGCCAGACTGGCTAGAGCTGACAAGAAGGTTATGATAACTCAAATAACTACTCTTTACAGCTGTGGTGAGCAGAAAAGCATCTCAGACAGCACAGCACGTTAAACCTTGAGGCAGATGGACCAACAGCAGAAGACCACATCGGGTACCACCCCTTTCAGCCAAGAACAGGAATCTGAGGTTACAGTGGGCACATGCTCGCCGAAACGGGACAGTTTGTAAAAAGACCAGCCGATCAATGAATTTTTCAGTGAATCTGTGCCCACTGTAACCTTATAAATGTACACTTATAAATAGTTTTGGCTACCATTTTTGGAAATTGTGTTTAATTTTAATTCCATTTTATTTATATAGCACTTGTAACAATAGACATTGTCAGCTTTACAGAAATCCAGATGTAGATTGCCAATGCTTTTTGCGCTCATGAAGTCCATTGTTCATATAGACTTGATTTCTTAGTATCTCTGAAGAGCTCGATATATATGGAAACATCACAGGCTAAAATTAAATGAAAATTTAAGTATCTTTGGTAAGCCCTTTATCCTGTCATGGTGGCTGTGGCTCAAGGAGCCTATTCCAGGAATGCCACTAACACACACACACACACACATTCACACCTAGGGGCAATTTAGAGTAGCCAAGCCACCAATTTGGAAGGTTGGAGGAAACCCAAGAACCCAGACGGATGCTGAAGGCCATGCAAAACTCAGCACAGGCATTAACCTGAGCTCAGGATAGAAGCAGGAACCCTGGGGGGAACCACTTCCAGCTGAAGAAGTAATATGCAAAGTAGCTGAGCATTTCTGTAGTCTATCTACTTTTTACCATCAACTTTGTAAAACTGACTACACGTTAAGTCTCTGTTCAGAAGAAATGTCAGTGCTGGCATCCAAACTACAATGACCCGACGTTTTATTTTCTTTCTGAAGAAATTCGCATGCACTGGGGCTCATCGCATTTCAGACTGTTATTTATTACCGAACATGACTGCAGGTGTGAAATCCAGCAAGTCTAAGGCACACCACTGGCAGTCAGTGATGGTGAGGATACTCCAAGAGGCACTCCCTACACGTTCACGCACAGATACGTGCGGGCTCGCGCGTCCGCCGGGCGGGGCTTCGGCTTTCTAACAAAAGGGTGCCAGCTGCACATTACTACACCAGGTACAATAATACATGTATAATACAGGCAAAATATTACCTATACTAGCGAGAACACACACACACACACACAGTAATCCCATTCTGGAAGCTGCAGTAGAGGTTAGATGCTTTAAAAAAAAAGAGTTGCGTTTTTTATTTAATGGAGTAAATAGTACACGCTGCTCGGATGCACGCCTGTACATAACCATTAGAATATAAATAACGGTTGTTGTTGTGTTTCCATAGCAACGGATCATCCCACAGTGCAGCAGTGAAATGGGGGAGTGTGACGCTTTATGTAAAGGTTTTTTTACAATTTCAAAATTTCCCACAGAATAACAATAGTCGGGAATTGTTTAAAATACATGTGTCAATATAGTTTATTATTCTTCTAAGCAATGCACAATATTCTAGAGAGTTATCTTTATTTGGTCACCAACTGAACCCCCTAAGTGAAAATATCTTGAATATAGTCGGACTCAGATAGTATTTCCTTAAGATTGCAATAAACCAAATATTTAATCTATTTCTACACATTTTTAACCGGTTTCAAGCTTTTGAATTTTCTTATTCTATTGGCAAATAATTTTGCTTCTTTTTAAAAATAAATAAATTCAAATTTAGTCACTAAACGTCTAGAAATAGGTTTAATAATATAGTGAAATTATATTTGGTTTATTGTAATCATATAATAAAAAATACTACATAAATCTGACTATATATCCATGATATTTTCTCTTGCTTATATGTTTTTTTTATTATTTTTTTTGCAGTGTATCATCAAGTAGTGTATTATTCATGTACTTAATCCAAATAAAGTCATTTAACCTGCTGTAACATTTTGTTTATTGATATTTAACTAATAAATCTGATGTATCATGCACCACACATTTATGTGCCCATTTCACAGCTTAGAGCAAATCAGTATCCGTCCATAACCACTGAATTTCGAGCCTAACTCTGTGGGAAACAAAGAGCCGAGTTTTCGGATGAAATGCAATCAAAATGGAGATGATGGTGGAATAATTTAAATGTATTTCAAAAACCGATATGCTTTTATAATAATTTGCACAAAAATGTCCTCATAAATGGCAATTTAAAATAACAGCACAAACCCCCACAGATGCACATGAAGTTATGCATTTATTAAAAGTAAGTGTGTCATTAAATAGAAGTGGCAGGAACCCAGGATGTGCTGGGTAGACATTTTTTTTTCGGTGGGTTTTTTTTCTGGTGATGCAGTGACAATCCGCACGTAGGCACTTTGAGGTGAGGATAATTTGGTGCACTGGCTAAATTCATGGTTATACCGGTTAGGAATGCATTACTGGGAGGCTTTTACATTCCAGGACGTCGGCTAACAAATGATTCAACTGACATAGGTCTACTGATCATTGGATCGTGCAAGTATGTCGTGAATATAATGTAAAAAAGTACAATATTCCCTCTCGATGGACAGAATTTTTGGTATATTTTGGTACTGGTTCTCAGTTTTCCACCACGGCGTGGCGCAGCGTGTTCATGTGCTGTGCACGTGCACACACCAGGTCACGTGTGTAGGGGGGGAGGGGGAGGGGGGGTTTCCTGTAACGCCCACCTCCTGCTCTAGGATTGGTTAGTGCGGCTGTTAGATCAAACACACGAGTTTGAACAGCGACGAGAACGGTTATGAGAAAACATTTTTTAAAGCTTGATATTGAGAAAAAATAAATAAAACCAGGATAAAACGTCCTTATCAGATTTCATAACTCGTCGCTAACGCTAAGCAAGTTTCGCTATAAGGGTTGCTATGGTGATGTGAACGGCTTCTCAACGATCCAACAAGAAGCTGCGCGTGAGTATGAGCTGCAGCCAATCACACTGCAGGAGGCGGGGTTTGTTTGCCGGTAGAAGAAATGACGCCACGCAGAACGTCACGAGGGCGTAAAGCGCTTTAAAAACGCACCTGCCGGTTCACGCGCTTCAGTGCGAGCAAGACAGAGGTTTAAGATGCTGTTTTAAGTAAGAAGAAGAAGAAGAAAAAGAAAAAGAAGACGAAGAAGAAACGACTTCTCTAGCAGTGTTTTAAATAGGGCGGCTTAGATAATAAGGTAATACAGTTTAGCTTTCTTTTTCGTTTTCTGTTAGATAACAGGACTTGCCGAAAGCTCGAATAGCTGCGTTTCTCTCTCGCTGAAATTTCTACAAGAGATGACAAGAGAACTAACACAGACTAGAATCCAGAAGATCTGGGTTCCATCCAGGGAGGAGAAACCCACAGTGCCTCCTAAATGTAAGTGGCTTGTGTGAGGATGATGATGAGGATGATGAGGATGATGATGATGATAATAATGATGATGATGAGGATGATGATGAGGATGAGGATGATGATGAGGATGATTTG
This sequence comes from Pangasianodon hypophthalmus, assembly GCF_027358585.1. Lineage (NCBI taxonomy): Eukaryota > Metazoa > Chordata > Actinopteri > Siluriformes > Pangasiidae > Pangasianodon > Pangasianodon hypophthalmus. Next base: position 11,559,744 of record NC_069727.1, read on the forward strand.
TACTGTGACTGTCCAAATGGTTTTACAGCATTAACATGTCTGATAATAGATATAATAATGTTAAAGATCATATTTACATCATATTTACATCTCACAACCCAGTCAGCCTGCTAATACCAGGACTGTGAATGGTTACAGTGATCAGTGTAAAACAAGCTTAATGAAGCAGGTCAGATATGTCGAATGGGTGCTGAGTGAGGAAAAACATATCCCTGCTTAATACAAACACGGAATGAATGAATTAAGCTAACTCAAAAAGTAGAGAGTGATGGAATGCAAGGTCATCTTTACTTCCCCTGCTGAAAAAAATCCCCAACAGAAACCACCACAGAAATTCTAATGGTTTCCACTTCAAATACCATTACAACCCTTCAGCTAACCATTAAAACCATTACATTACTGGTCCTTAATGGTATCCACTAGACATAACATGCCACCGATAGACAGCAACAAATTACCAGTAGAGACCCACAGGAACCGTTACAGTTTCCATTAAAACCATTACAAATTCTATGAGGGTTTCTATAGGTTTTTTTTTCAGCAGGGTCCTTTCGGATATGGTGGTGCGGCTTGTGTTCAAATAAACACAATGCGAAAAGCATCAGCTTAAAGGCTGTCTTTACGTTTATGTAAAGAATTTATTAATTCTTTTAAATCGATTCATTTCCAATTTGCCATCCTGACATACAGGTAAAACTGGCCACATTTCAAATGGGAAGCATAGTTTGTCACAAGTTTAGTAGATTGCCAGTGAGTTGATGAAAGGCAAGGTGTTCAATTTAACTGAACACACTGCACATATGAATATGCAACTGTGATTCACAGACTCACATTCTTAGCAATTCATGAATAAAGCAGGAGGCTTTCAGAGTAGCCAGCGTCACCATGGCAACCACCTAGAGGATGGAGCGCGTCACGATTCACCTCATCGGTTCAATTTAACACCACTGAATTCAAGTGACTCACTACTGGACACGATGCTCTACGCAGGATGTAAAAGCTCCCTGAGAATCCCTGTTGTTTGAGATTCAGCCTATGTTAGAGTGACTGACTCTAATATAATCCTGCTCACTGAAAAAAAAGGAGGATGAAGAAGGGGTCTCAAACTCATTTTAGATAACGGGTCACATTACACTTAGTCCAGTGTCAAACGAACCAGTTTAGTGACGTTAATCACTGTTGTAATAACACATCAACATCTCCTCTTAAATGTGTTCATTTATCAGCATGTGTCTGAACGGTCCATTCGGAATGCATAAACCATATCTCATATACAAAACAGATGAACAGACTGCAATCCATTACCAAGAAAACAAATGTTTCCAAGTTATATAAATTATACATAATTATACATTTATAGTTGTATACATAATAAAAACGTAAAAGGTGTGATTGTGTATAAGTATTCACCCCTGTTGTTGTGAAACCACTAAATTAATTATTTTGGAAAGAAACAAGGTTTCTATTATTTTTTTAGCTTGCTAAAGAACAATTACATCATTAGCACCTGAGTTTATGGCCATGAATTTATTCCTCTGTTTTGCCCCCAATGGAATAACTGATTCTTTTTTTCACCAGTCTTTCAATTCAGTTATTGTCTACATGACGGTTTTAATTCGGATTCTAAATTCAATTGGTTGGTCAGATTAGAGCCTTTATTGGGCTGGAACTGGCAGGCAGTCGTTTGACACCCCTTAGATCGTAAAACCATAAAACCATAAAACCATAAAACTGTTCACATGTTTATTTGAAAGCGGGAATTACATGTGCATACTTGGACTAAATTGGTGCACGGTACTCCAAAGTTCTGTCAGAAAAATCTCAGTCCACACATTATAAATTCCTAATACATGTAACTGTATATGGCATATAAAATTATTCTGATTCTGATATTTGAAAATTGGGCTTATGACCATGTTAATATGCCCTCTGTGTTATTTGGTACAGCTCATTTTGCATAGACTCAATGTTTAATGAGGCTGAGGGGTTAGAATGTACAAGCCAGATGCAGCTCTGTCTCACGTATGACTGATCAGTCTGAGCCGTGGAGGTTAATGAGATCAGCAGAGTTCTGGAGTTGCCTGGTGACCTTTTCTGGACCATTCATACTTTTGCCTCACTAACTGATGAACGGAGACTTGCACACATAGCTATAAAGGCACTCACAACTTCCTTTATGAACATTTTAATGTATGAAATTGAAATCAAAATACAAAAGATAGTAGTGATGTTAAGGTGCTGAATAGTGACATTTCCCTGTAGAATTATCCCTACTCTGAATAAAAGTTCACTGAATTTACTTAATTCAAATGCATACACTGGTTCCACATGAATTGAGTCACATTAACACAATTTGTTTTATACAGCCAACATGATTTGATCATGTATTTTCAAAGCCCTGGGATAAACTCCAGCCAGTTACCTGAGCTTAGGATCAAACCCAGGACTCGTTAATTAACTCGTTGTGCTATCCTGCCACACAAGTTAATTAAGTTAATTTAATACTGTAGTCTTTTCTTCCTGCCAGAGTCAACATCTTTGCGAGATTTTATAACATAATTAAAAACACATTAGACACTTGTTTCAATTAATTTTAGTATAAGCAATGAAATTGTTTTGATGAAAAACCTTTTTTTTTGATGAAAAAATATTTTCCCTTAAATCTGACCGAGCTCACATTCCTTTTTTCAGTGTAGGATTAGGGTTAGCTAGCCAGTGATCTCTGAAATTTAGGTATTGGAGTGAGAAAAAGGACAGAGAAGGAGGAGAGAAGCTTTTCTCTCCTTATTTGAGCTCAATTGCCAATTCATTCAATCTCTCTGAGAAAATGACCTAATTCTAGGAGAGGATGTGCTGGGAGAGGATGAGCAGATCAGAAAGAACAAAATGTTTTGCAGAGGAAAAAATATTGCAGATAGGCCATATACCAGTATTTATTTAACATTTTTAAAAGTCAGTTGTAGTAGTATTGGGGCGAAATAGCAAAAATATATCTCATCATATCACAATACTTGAATGGCAAATATATCATGATCTCATCACATCACAATACATGATATACGTACAGCACAATATTTAGTTTTAATAAGATGAGCTTGAAACAAACACAACATACTGGTAATACCAACGTTCTGCAACGTTGGTTTTAATTAAAAACTAACAAAAATAAACAATAAAGGGGCAAGTTGAAAATTTAATGTCCATTCATCTACTTATTACAATGGAAATGTAGGAGAGTACAGTATAGTAGAAGTACTGACACCCGATACTCTCAGAAAAATGTATAGTGATAATTGTTATCATACTGCCCACCTATAAAGTTTTAAACAGCCTGGTTTAACTACTCACTACTCTTTCTTTCACTACTCTTTTTTTCCACTCCCTCTCTCATTCTTCTGTTACAGCTGGTGGAGGTCCTAATCTGGCCAACTCCCCCTTGGTCATAGTGATGGTCGGTCTACCTGCCAGGGGCAAAACATACATGTCAAGGAAACTCACTCGCTACCTCAACTGGATCGGCATCCCTACCAAAGGTAAACTAACCAAATTTCAAAAATCCTCCTGACTGGATATTTACATTTAAACAAAGTCAGCATGCAAGTGAGGCAGAATCCAATCCAAGCTGAGGGTTAAAGGTGTTTCCCAAGGCTCTCTGTCGATGTTACACTGTCAATCTTTATTTTTCCAGTCTTCAACGTTGGTGAGTATCGCAGAGAGACAGTAAAGAACTACAGCTCATATGACTTCTTCAAATCAGACAACAAAGAAGCAGTCAAAATAAGAGAGTGAGTCAGACACCTTATTTAATACATTTTAGTCAGTGAAATGACATCATAATAAATAAATAAGTAATAAATAAAATTGTTAATTATGTTATCCATTTTGTCCGATTCCTTAGACAATGTGCCTTAACTGCTCTCCAAGATGTCAAGATGTACCTCACTGAGCTGGGTGGTCAAGTTGCAGTAAGTATCCTGTCTCTACGCATATAACTACATACGCGAGGTATGGATTCTTACCGGTATCACTGTCTATAGGTTTTTGATGCCACAAACACAACCAGAGAAAGAAGAGACATGATTCTGGAGTTTGGTGCAGAGAACAGCTTCAAGGTTTGTTATTTCAATCACAGCATCTGTCATAATGCCTTTTGTAGATGCTTTTGTTCAAAGTGACTTAAAAGTGAGGCACAATCCAAAAGACTCTTTCCTCTTACAGATCTTCTTCATTGAGTCTGTTTGTGATGACCCAAACGTCATTGCTACCAACATCATGGTACGTTTTGTGATAAGCAGCCAGTCTGGAGTTAAATGCATTTCTGCATTAATGAGGGCTTGAAGAAAGTCTACTATTATCAAAGAATTCCTGATTAGATTTTCAGAAAGTCATTTAATATGAACTTGCTTAATAACAGGAAGTGAAGGTCTCCTGTCCTGACTACCAAGACTGCAACAAAACCGATGCTGTGGAAGATTTTCAGAAGAGGATCGAGTGTTACAGAATAAACTATCAGCCTCTGGACCCTGATGATTATGACAGGTACTCACCCAAACGCAAGTTTATCTCAAGCAGCCTCCAGTTGGTACTGAAATCATCGTAAATACAGTTTCCTGAAATAAAATAAAAATGAAAGGTGAAATAGTACGCAGCAAACTGTGCATCTATTAATAAATGGAAAAAAAAGTTAAGTACAGTTAAACATAATTCTCTCCATACTTAACCTTGGTTTCTCTTTACTTTCAGGAACTTGTCCTTTATCAAGGTGATCGACGTTGGCCGCAGATTCCTAGTAAACTGCATTCAGGATCACATTCAGAGCCGCATAGTCTATTATCTAATGAACATCCATGTCCAACCACGCTCCATCTACCTGTGTAGACATGGTGAGAGTCAGCACAACCTGCAGGGCCGCCTGGGAGGAGACTCAGGCCTCTCTACTCGTGGTAGAAAGGTACGGTTAACAGGACGGATAAATCTTACATTTTACTGGGCTGAACTATGCACTGAAAATGTGCTTTTTAGATAGTTAACTTGATTGTTTATTAATTTTAAATACTCTTTCAGTGTTTCCATAAAAATGATTCATGTATATTATTTTATGTATGAGCTCAGATAGTGATCTAATAGAATAGGCCCAATGACTTGAACCAATATGTAAATTATTAAAGGATGATGTGGTAAACAGACAATTTTGGCTTTTGACAAAACTTGTGGGCTATTCAAGCTAGCTACCTAATTTAGCCAGTGTTAGTGATAAACAGAATCTTGGTTGTGATGATAGATTTTGACATATTTGGGTTAATATTGAACTAAAATTAAAACTCAGTGTGAAACGCAGTTGAAAAACAGAACTGTGCTAAATGAAAGCTAGTTAACTAGCTGTTACTTGGCTGGCTAGCTATGTACTAATGTGAACTAATGTAGGAGAATGGTATTCCATACACTATTTCAGCATTTTTTGCCTTTCAGTGAATAATACCAGCCTTCATACAGGCTGTGATGATTGAGGCTCTGTAAAATCTACCTAAGGCTAATACTTAAAAAAAACAAAAACTTCTTTATCATTTGTATGTGTTGACAGTGTTATGAACACATGCTTGCAAGGAAGCGACAGTATTCCATAAAGGGAATCTCTGCGCAACTGGGACAGTGTTAAGTGAAGTTACATTTTAATATTTTTTATACTGCTTTTATATTTGTACTATAATTATACTCTGTTTTGTTCTCTATGTAACAGTTGCTCTATGTAATACATTTCCTCACATTTGAAATTATGGGAGAAATGAACTTTTATGCTGATGTGAATGTTTAATCAGAAAAGGCAAAAAGATTTCTCCATTTTCTGACACTTCTCCACCTACAGTTTCCATACAGGGGAATAGGGGAGATTTTGAGGTAAATCCCAGCAAGGTTGGCCTTATTAACAGATCTGATGGAAAAATTAATAAATAACAATAATTCTATGTTATATTTAATACATGACATTGTATTGTACTGTTTTATTAGCAGGAAAAGGTATACTGAACAGGAATACTGACGTGTATGGAATACTGCACTCTTACGTTACATTAAAATTGTAAGGTAATAGTAAAGTTGTAGGAAACACTGTAGTAAAAGAACTTACCATTCTGTTCCTTCAGCAACTTCTTTCTTCCTTTTCTGATTCCCAGTAAGTTTGAGGTTCAAAACACTGTTGTATTTCTTCAACACAGCCGTTTGCTTTTTATCAATAGCATAGTGTAGTATGCTGTAGCACAGTGTATGGCAGGAGGGCATGTGTATTTCTAATTTGCATATTATTTTTCTTTCTGCAGTTCGCTGGAGCTCTGGCCAAGTTTGTCGGGGAGCAGAATCTTAAGAACCTGAAGGTATGGACAAGCCAGCTAAGGAGAAGCATTCAGACTGCTGAGGCGCTGAACGTGCCGTATGAGCAGTGGAAAGCCCTGAACGAGATCGATGCAGTACGTTCATCAACATAGCCGTCTTCCTTTAGTCTCTTGCCAAAAGTCTTTCTAGTAAGCAGTATGTTTGTTGTGTATGTCAACAGGGTGTGTGCGAAGAGATGACATATGAAGAAATGCGGGAGCGATACCCTGAAGAGTTCGCTCTCAGAGATCAGGACAAGTATTATTACCGCTACCCCTCTGGGGAGGTGAGTGCCACTGAGTCACACACAATCCACCATGACATTACAGCAAGAGATCCACAATGACCAGCTGCAATATACAAACCTACAAAGCTGTCATATTATACTGATAAAAAAAACAATAGTAATTATAATCCATTTAAAATGAACTTAATAAATAAGAATAAAGAACTAGACTAAAGAAATTAGTTTTAGGTCTAGAACTGTCCCAGAGCACATTTTATTACACTTGCTGTAACTGCTGCTTTAAACTCATCTACCTGAAATATCCTGTAAAATTTCTACTCAACCATTACCAGTACTTATATATATTTAGGATCCGTAATGCTCGAAATGTCAAAATCTTCCTATCACAATAATTGCCTAATCATTTGTCCCAGTTCAGAATATTATCACAATACATTATGTTGATTAACTTTCAATAATAGCAGCTTTGGCAGTAGATAATTACAGTAATAGCTATCATTTTTATACTGATGATGGTAACACACAGGGACTTGTATAGCAGACACTACACATAAACAGATTTATAACATGTAATCACTAATATTGTTGATTTTTGGAAGGAGTCTCCAGTGTGAGAAATGTGTATCAGTCAGAGTAAAGCTGTCCCTTTAAGTTTTCTGATATGGGAGAGTCTTTAGGATGGAAGGCTTTGTGGAGGTCTTTTTTTGTAACATGACAAGCTGCATTTTTTTTGTCTTGTTAACTTCAAGAGAGACAAAAGAGAGGCTGGTGAGAGAACAATATTAGTATACTTATAGGAATAAAATACTTCAGGGCTTGCCGTTATTGAAAAATAATGAACTTCAGGGTGGTATCACACTGTTTCATTGTTTATTTTCCTATAACAACATGCCATGTTGTTTTCTATTCCTTACCTAAAAATAACTTAATGATCTCAATTACAGTACCACATAATTACAGCACTTCTTTAAGAAGGACACATGTAATGCTTCCTTTTGGATTTGTCCAAACTGAGCACACTTTGAAGTATCAGTGATGATGATTATTGTTCTTGCTTACCGTTCCCTGTTTTCTTCATTTTTTCTCTGCAGTCCTACCAGGACCTGGTGCAGCGGGTGGAGCCTGTTATCATGGAGCTCGAGAGGCAGGAGAACGTTCTAGTCGTCTGTCACCAAGCTGTCATGCGCTGCCTCCTTGCCTACTTCCTAGACAAGAGTGCTGGTGAGACTTGTGTAATGCATCACTCCTGATTAGGTACTATTTTTGACTGCTTTGTATTTAAGGGTCATGTGACTGATCCTTGGGTTTCTGGCTGCAGATGAGATGCCGTACCTGAAGTGTCCACTCCACACCATATTGAAGCTGACCCCAGTGGCCTATGGTAAGAGCCTTGTCATTATTTGCACTTCTTCGCATATTCAGACTTCTTACAATGTTTTCCAGACATTGAGTCACTCCAGAATATGACACACCCCATAGATTTTGTTTGCTTGAAGAAAAATTTGTCTGCACTAAAGACTTTGTTACAGTCTTGATGTAACCCCCCTGTAATCCCCCTTGATGTAATCCCCCTTATTTTTATTATAGCCCCAAACTAACAGTACTATAGCTTGCAATAATTTTCTTGTAACATTACAATTAGGATATAGCAAAAAAAATTGCTCCGGAAAACATATTATCAGCAGCATTAGTCTGACGTAAAAGGAAGCTATTCTAACTGGTGCTGTTTGCTAATCTTTCCAGGATGTAAAGTGGAGTCTATCTCGTTAAACATTGAAGCAGTAAACACACACCGGGAAAGACCTGAGGTAAAAACGCGAAATGCACACAGAAATTAAGACATGCGCTTACTAAGTTAGACCTCAAGCCTGATTATCTTTTTTTTTTTTTCTTTTTCTGTCTCTCTAGGAGATGAAGAGAAGTCAAGGCACTCTGATTAGGAGGAACAGTGTGACTCCTCTGACGAGTCATGAACCCACTAAGAAGCCTCGTATCGATAGCCTGGACGATACAGCCATCCGTGACCTCACTCCAGCACCAATGAGCTTCTGTGCTAGTGCAAATAACTCCCTTGCACTGTCCACACAGGTATGACAAACCCTCTGTGTGTGTATCTTTGTGTGGATGTGTTTGTATACATATGGCAGCCTGGAAAACCGTTCACATGGTGAAATTTTGACATTTTCAACTATACATGAAATATCCTTAACATATGTTATAGGAATAAAATACCAGTTTTGATCAGAACAAAACTGTAATATTTCTGTAATATTTCTCAGAATTCAGTTGCAACCACAGGGTTTCCCAGACCGCCACACACCTATCACTCGTCTGCTACTAACAGAGATCCATGTGCTCTAATCATTTAGTCACACTCTTCCCCATTTCCTCATTTTCTTTCCTTTATTAACACTACAGCACTGGCTTGGCCTAGCTTGTCTGTAAGTATCAATGGCATCTGTCTTTCGCTTTCTTATTTAATATGAGCTTGTAGACCAGCTCAACTGGCTAATTTATTTCATCAAGTAAACTTAATTGGTGACATTCAGTCTTCATTAACATGTCATATTAGTATTAATAATTAATACTAATAATTAATGTTGGGTGAAGGAGAAATGCCAGATAGAACCTCATTATATGCATTACTTATAAAACTTTGCAGTGTGTTTTGAGGTAAAATTCCATTATCATTTAGGAATTATACTGCATCTGTACTCAAATAACCTCGCCCCAAGCCCTCTCTTCTGCAATTACATCACTTCTGTAACTGGCATTTCCCCCTGCATCATCAGTCATAGATAACAGAACATTATATATCCCTGCAGTGTGCGTGTGGGCTTGCTGTGCTTCTTCAAGCTGTCAGTTAGCTTATTGCTAATTTTTCTTTTAAACACTTTGTAATGCTTGTCTCGTGTATCCTGTCTTTGTTTTGCATGCTTAAAGACGCACCATATTCCACTACCTGACAGTCATGACTGTGTTGCTGTTTCAGAGGTAATATTGGTGCCTCTGGTGCTGATTAGAAAAGCTGCCTGCTTTTATTTCAGTGACTTGACAATGATTTCAGATTGTAATATTTGCTGGGTGCTCAAAATATTAGGTCACCTGAGAGCAGATACCCACAGCTTTTTACTGTTGCAACCTCATATGACCCTGGCCTTGGTATATTCTGTGCACTTGCCTCTCCCTTCAACCTACAAATTAGATTACACTGTAGGCTGAAGGGAGGGGCAAGTGCACAGAGTTTACCAAACAATTAAATCATTTATAACCTACACAGAATCTTAATGTTAAAGGGGTCAACATTAGACTTGTTTTAAGGACACCCTAGCACATAGAAAAACATGGTTCCTGGAACGTGAGAACATTGATGCAATGTACTGTACTGCTTTTTTTTTTCAGCATTGTCACTTCTATTAGTATTAATATGCATTCGCCATCCACTTTATCAGGAACACCTGTACACCTTCTCATTCATACAATTAATTATCCAATGGGGAGTCGAATGACTTGGAAAATTGGAAAAAGACCAGGCACTGATTTTTCAATCTGTCCAGTTTCAGTGAGCCTGTGCCCACTGTAGCCTCAGATTCCTGTTCTTGGCTGACAGGGGTGGAACCCGCCATGCTGTTGTAGTCTATCTGCCTCAATGTTGTGATGTGTTTATGCTGAGATGCTTTTCTGCTCACCACGGTTGCAAAAGAGTGATTATTTGAGTTACTGTAGCTATCCTATCAGCTCAGACCAGTTTGGCCATTCTGCTCTGACCTCTCTCATCAACAAGGCATTTCCACCCTCAGAGCTGCCACTCACTGAATGTTTTTGTTTTCTGCACCATTCTGTGTAATCTCTGTACACTGTGCCTGAAAATCCCAGAACAGCAGTTTCTGAAATACTCAAACTAGCCGGTCCGGCATTCAGAATCATGCCACGGTCAAAGTCACAGAGATCATATTTTTCTATTCTGATATTTGATATGAACATTAGCTAAAGCTCTTGACCTGTATCTGCATGATTTTATGCATTATTCAGCTTCCACATTATTCTGCTTTCACATAATTGCATGAATGAGCAGGGGTACAGGTATGTTACAACTGTTATTATTAGCTTAATTTTTATATGGCCATTTATTGGTGTCTTTATGGTAGCTGTGCTGTACCTCTGTGGTATATTAACACTAGATGTAAGAATATTTTCCAAACCTGATTGAGGGATTAAGATCAGGGCTATAGCAAAGGCTTCTTAACTAGTTATTTATGTTATTGTACTACGTCTTTCATGATTTGTTGTAATTTTTTCATAGATTCATAGATTCTTCATCATCATCATTATAATTGTTATTATTAATCAAAGTCAAACTGTTTGTTGTCCTTGTTGCAGAACCTGAAACACCACATCACAGAGAAGCATGACATTGCCCGGCTCTGCCAGTGAGGTGGATGATTTTCTTCATTCTGATGGGAATTAACCAAACCAAAAACTTGCAGTGCAGGACCATTTGAGTCTTTCTCCAATGACAAGGACAAGAAATGGGCACTGAGGGTCTTTCACCCTCAAAGAGGAATAATGAAGCACCTGTGTGGGACTAGGTGGAGGTGTGTTCACAAAGCACACTAAGCCTCAAGTAGCACCACAAATACTAAGTTCTTTACATGTTGTTTTATTGTCTTATGATGTCGTATGATGTTTGTTATATGATATTGAGTTCCTGAACACTGCTGCTGGCTTTGGGAAAGCTAATTTGTTGTTAATGTCAGTTTTAGATGTGTCTGATAAATGTGTGTTTAATAATGAAAGAATGTTTCTATGATGAGAGAGGTGTACGTAAGATTGAGAGTGTAATTATGTGTGTTTCTAACTGGAATATGTTTGTATTGACAGGGTATTTATAATTGTTTATTGTGATGGAGAAAAGGTGATTTCCTTTTTACTTGATGTATGACTGAGCGAATTCCGTAGAGTGCCTAGTGCTTCGGCTTTCAGGCCGACAACGCTTTTCGGTACTAATTATCTAAGATCATACAATTATACTGTGTTTCTTAGGAGGAAGTGTCTCATATTTCCATATGCAGTTCATGTAAACCAAATGTTTACCGTTTGAATTGCAAGGATTTATCTATATATTTTGTAGGTAAAAACAAGCTTTACTATTTACTATTTCAGACAAGTATCATTTATTTAGTAAAGATTTAAATGCACTTTGAGGAGCCTTGGCTCAGCTTAAATACTAGTTATGTAAAGCATAACACAATGTAGGTGCACTGTACTATATTGCTCCTAACTGTAGTAAGAGGTACTATTTTTTGTTTGCTTCTGACCTGAATACTGTATTTTGTAATGCTGTATCTATTCTGTTAAACTATTTATTTTTAAAGTACAACCTGCATTTGTTTTTTTGAGTACAAAGCACCTATGTTGAGATTATTGACACACTTACCTGTCCCTTTAACACGAAATGTTAAATAAGGAAAAAAAAAATGTATTTGCTGGACCAATAAATAACCTGAAGGAAATAGCAATGGCTTTTTTTCTATTGTTTGTTTTTTTTTAAAAAAAAAACTAGTTCCTTCTACAGAGCTGTCTCATTTCCTTTTCCTTGTTTTCCCAAAATGGTCATGAGCAGAACTTGTCATTAGCTAAGCATTCAGTTTGCTTTGGCCCACAGCCTGGCTTTATTTAGACACAGTGTTTGTCATTAATTCTGAATCTCTCCCGCACCCCATGCTTCAGTTTCTGATGATTCTTTTTACTTTCTGTTTTCATCTATCGGAAGAGAAAATGCAGCCCAAGCCACCTTTGTCTATCAGTCCTAGACACTTGGCGTCAGTCTTGTCAATGTAACAGGCTAGCAATACTAAATGAGTCATTCAAATCATATGATATCTTTAAAGTGCAATAAACAGAAGGTAAACAAGGAAATGAAACAAGGAAATGATTCTTTCGCATGTCGGTAAAGCAGCCCAGATGCAAACCTCAGAAAGTATGTCAGTGGATGAAACTGCAGCATAGTGGAGAAAATAGATATCTCATCTATTCAGAGTCCATGGTGCTAGTCAAAAGTGGTCACATGAATCACTAATATTAAATCATTACAGTTTTAGTTGAATACCCCTGACCTAGACAAACACGCTTAAAATTTAGATCTTGACTTCTTTGTAATTTCTATATATCATAATTTCACTACTGCAGATTTATTTGCATAAACATACTTTTTATGCAAAATGTCTTTTCCCCACACGCAATCATAGTAAGTGGTGGAATCCTACTTTGACTCGGGTGAGAGACTAATATACTACTGCAATAAACAACAAGAAACAGGTGAATATAAACTCATCATTAGTCACCAGAACCATGCAACAGCCAGCAATACTAAATGAGTAAGCATTTGAACTCTACACTGCTTTGTAACTGGAAGGTAAACAAGCAGATATGTACAGGAAATGACTCTACAAATTGTTCAAGATTTACAAAAGGCTAATTGCCACAACCCTGGTGAACTGTGTGTCAATTGTAATGAGTCCCTCCCAGTTAGTATCTTATCCACAAAACTTACTAGTGAGTTTCAAGCCAACAGTGTTAATTGCAGGTTGGGTCATCAGTCTAGTGAGCTGTGTGGATGTGACAGCAGTCAGGCACAGCATTGTGAGCTCAGATAGGTATTTATAGGACAACATGCAGTCAGTCTGAAGACTCCTTATGGGATGTTGTGTTCAGTCAGATGCCATAGCACAGAATCATAAAGTTTAAGAGTTATAAAATAATCACTGATGGATAGACTTCTTTAATTTCTATAAAGTAACCTAACTCAACGGGTGTAAATAGGGTGAACTCAGGTATACTGACACATCAGGTAAATTTGGACATTTAAACTTAGCAGCATTTATTTTCTTGTCTAATATGTAAAAGTAAGAACTTATATAAGCAAGCCATAACTGCTTATTAGGTAACATGACTTAATTCATGTAGCATCATAAAAGAGGGTGTGGCAGGATCAAATAGGAAGTTGACCCCAAAAGGTAATAAAAATGACAGTAAAAATAAAAATGCTTTGGCTATAACTTTTTCATTATGGTTATTAAATTGACATGACCAATATACAGTATCACACACTTAGGATGCATATGTATATATATATATATATATATATATATATATATATATATATATATATATATATATATATATACATCCTTTTAGTGAAATCTGATTTAATGATCTCATGAATAATTATGCTAAAAAAATAAGTCTTAATGAGGATGTATCATGTGTTTTGTTTTGTTTTTTAATTAATGGCAAGAAAATGGCTCAGAAAATGGAACCTTGGAAACTGTCCTAATATAACTGAATTCACCCTACACATCACTACTAATATCTCCAAAAACATAATGCATGGGATAGTATTTATTAGCTTTATGTTAGAAGGAAGAAAACAGGAAGCTCGGTTTGGCAGCAGTGTTGAAACCACAGCTTCCTCTCACAAACGTAAGCATCCATCTGACTTAACCTCTAACAGAACAAAGCTGTCTGCATTTCCTTTAGTGTATTATTGTTGGAATAACATTAGATACACAGTATAAAGGAATTGTGTATGTGTGGTTGGGTAGCAAACTGAAGCAGCTGGAGACTCAACATTTGCTACTGACCTGACATGACTATTAAACCGAGTCATCTTTATGGAACATTTGCGTAGTGGTGGCAGTTTCATTTAATAGTGTGGAATGTGGATGTGACTTCTCTCATGTCCACTGGTGAGACCAGCCTCTTGTCCTAATTCACAACATTTTGGAAAGCCAAAGGGAGGAAGGGAAGTAAAGCTTTGCATTATCTGGGATAGAGCATCGAGAACACATTTTCATTTTATATAAGCAGTTGAAGCAGGAAGGGGAATGGGAAATTCCTTTTAAAAAAATTTTGGCCTCCAGGAGCTTGGATGAGGTTCCTTGCATTCCCATGCATGATCTGAGTCTTTGCTTTCATGTCTTGTATCTCTGAACTGATTTGTTTCATTAAGTGTCTTACATTTACACATGGCTACTCCAGTGGTTTGACACGATCCACTTAGGTGTGCCTGCTTGAAATAGACTGATAATGCTCTTTATGGAGATTAGCAGACAGACTAATTACACTCTTACCCTTAGCAAATGTTCCCATGCTCCGACTGTCATCGACATATTAAGGCATCAGTCCTTGAGGCTAAAGAGACTTGGGGCCATGTGGAAGAGCAGGTCACTGAGTGCATTGAGACCAAACACACAGACAGAGCTGAGTCACCAGGAAAAAACACCTTCCTAGTCTGGTTGCAGTGAATGCTTTTACAAGCCCTCAGTGTGTTATTTAGGCTTCATAGTGATTAGAAGGCAAAAGGAAAAGCAAAGTAATGCTGTCTCGCAAAGCTGATCTATCAGGCAACACTTTTCCTGAGTCATGGGAATGTAAAGCTAAGTGTCTTACCTGAACTCTTGAGAGAGAGAGAGAGAGAGAGAGAGAGAGATCTTACTGCATTACTTACTGCATTACTTTGCATGGAAAATCTGTACAGCTCAGACTGAACTACATAAAAGTTGTTTGTGTCAAAATGAGAAATATGCTAAACTCACAAATATGTATATTCTACAAACATCTTTATTGTTCTTACGTACATTATAAAATGTGTCAATACTGAAACAACTAGTGCGCTGGTTTACAGATTTCACATTGCAATTATTTGGTAATTACGTTATTCCTTATTTTGTGGCTATTTGTTTTTGAGTTATTGAGTTTTAAAAATTTTAAAAATCCCAGACTCCTTGTCTTTCGTGAATTTCCCTCTGTGATTAATAAAGTCATCTGTCTGTCTGTCTATCTATCTATGCATGCTTTACAAGCAACGCTCTGAGAACCACTGCCCTCTACGTTTCAGTCTGCACACATTGTGCCAATGTCCAGAGGAAACAGAATGCTGCTGACTCTTATCCAAGTGAAAAGCGTGACCTAGAATGGCAGCCAGACAGCAGTCCAGTCAGGAGATTAGAGGCTTTATCCCTGGTTCAGGGATAGAGAGAGTAAGTGAATTTCAAAGCCGGATTTTCAATAGAGTTGAACAATGAGATAATCGCTCACTTCCCTTGAATGATGCTGCATTCTTCACACTCTCAAGCGCAAGACACAGAAGATGAGATGAAAGAGAGAAATGGCAAAGTACAATAACAGTAGTGATAATGTTAAGTATACAGCAGTTCATTTTGGTCAACTAATTTCATCAGAGTGCTGATATTTAGTATAACAGCACATGGACATTGCAGTGTTTGTATCACTCCGCTCGTCTGTGTTCTACACTGAAACCATCACTACGCTTTCTACAGGCTGTCAGTCAGTCTGTGCATTGACATGGCAACATACAAAGCTCTATCCAGCTCTGGCTTCATAGGGAACTACTTTCACTGACAGAGCAAAAATAAACAAAATATTTGATCATATTATATCTGAAATGTCAGTTACATAATATTAAATTTGAGTTTATAGGCCCGTTGTATAAAAGCAATATCACACTTGTAATCATGCTATTGTATTGAAAATCAGCACACGATGTGATTACATGCAGCCTTGTTCTTACGGCTGGATCACAGCCCTTCTGAATCAGTATAACAGCACTGTTCTTAATGCGATATTATTTAATTATACCACAGCGCTGTTGAATGCTGGATACTGATTGGACAGAAGATTATTTTTTAATTTGATAACTGACATTGGTTCCAGCTGCAAGATTTATTTTAATGCAAGTGTTCTAATATGTTATTGTTTCTGTAGTAACAGGAATGTGCACAGGGAATTGTATGGTGAACGCAACACTAGGCGGATTTTAAAAAAAACGTAACTGTTGTTATGGTGAAGTTTTCTGTGATGAGACGATTATTTTGCATTTTTGGAAGGAGTCTCCAGTGTCAGTGCTTTGTAACCGTCAGAGGTAAAACTGTAACTTCAGGAGTTTACACTTGATAACGATCTTGTTTTTTTTTTATGTCTGCTTGTCTTATTCAATTCTCAATAGAGAAAAAAGATAGGCTGGTGAGGGAATGACTGTTTATAGCTGTTATAATGTAAGTGATAAAAGACACTAACTTTTCTCAGAGGTTCCACAACATTAAACATAACTATTAACAAATAAAAAGCATGATATCATTCTTTAATGAATGTAAAATTATCATCATTGAGAAATTGTTGTGGTTTAAAAGGAATAAAACATTTTGTGATGTGTGGTTATTTTCCTATAACAACACAGCCCGTCATGTTTTAATCCATACTTACACAGTATCATTCCTACATTAATCACAAGGTAAAATTGATTTTGGTGGCCATGCACAAACATGAAGCATGAAATAAGCTCATTTAAGGTCATTTAACTGATGCACAGTGCAGTTGGTGTTCACTTGAAAATAAAGTCCAATGGCAGTAAGTGAAGTTTAATTTAATTCCATTATTTTACTGGCACACTCACCTACAGAAGCACCACATTTCACAGTTGTCCTCACTTTCCTATAATCCCTCTCTCCATCTCTCTTTTTCTCTCACATGGCTGAATAATTGATCCCTGCTTTGTGATGTGCCCGAGATCACGTAGTCCACACTCTGCACTTTCTCTGCCAATCTCGTTCCCCACCCCTTCCCTTTAGTTTTCTAATATTTTGCATGTCACTCATGCTAAGCCAATACTCACATTCACATGGCGATGGAATAAGAATAATTTTAATATGCTTTTTAATGCTGCATGGTCTACATGTTAGCATGTTAAGCACGTTTAGTTGTACTGTTAGTGATTTTGTCAGATGATACTGTAGCATCAGCAAATGAAATGTAAAAGTCTGTGTTGTGGTAGGATTCAAGGTCATTATTTAGCCAAAGGGGAACACAATCAATAGATAAAAGTACTACATGTACAGGAAACTAACATGTCCGAACTTGAACTCTTCACATAATTTAAAATTATATTTAAAAGGCAGCTCTTTCTTTATTTTGCACAGGCACAAATATACAGTCCCTATTTAGTGTTCTTTCTCCAAAATCTTGGCTCATTGTTTGACCTTTTGCTTAAGGATATTTCATTTAGTGAAATGCAAGCAGTCCAGAGTGCTGTTCATCCTTAGCAGTGTGGGTATGCCAACAGCAGAATACCAGCACTTCCACTCTGTCAGTTACTAATGTTGGCTTTGGGGGTGGAGCAAACACAGGGTAGGCGGCGAGAGTCTGAAGCTGGAAGGAAGAACCAGAAGAGAGGGGAAGAGGAGGAGAGAAGAGGCTCTCAGGTGGACGTGATTCCTCTCACATACTGTGAGTAGGCAACATGGAAATGGAAATGGGCATGGGCTTTGAAATGCTAAGTATATTAAGTATATTAACAACTTTCTGTTAATATTGAAGCACCAATATAAAAACAACTATTTTATTACAATCACTGCATATAAAGAATAAAAATTTGATGAAAAAAAGGCAAATTTTGGATGATAACGTGTGACAGCAACTGCTGCAAAGGGAAAGTCTTGACAACATATAATGCAAATGGAAACCCACATAGAAGAAATAGGATATTGCTAAAAAAATCAACAATGACACCATATAGTGCAAGAGCCAAATTACACTTCCTCAACACTTCTTAAAAAAAGGCGTGTCAGTAAGCGAACGTGAGAAAAGTCAGCTAGTCGTATAATTTATTGTACGACTCCTTTTCAACATTATGCCACTCATTTTCAACATTCAACATTGTGTTTACTCTCTGTACGGTTTGTTGCGATGTTAGTTCAGGTTTCGGGCAACTGAAAAAATTGAGACATGACCCTGCAAACTATTTCAAAAAACGAGTGTCAGCCTTAGCTCAGGTTGTCCTGAGATGCACTGTAGTACCAAACTTTCCAGACTTGTACAGACAACCATTTACACACACATCATGTGATGAATGGAATTTTTTTACTGGTGACCACACTTGAGAAGCAGACAGCAATTTTTGCTTTTTTTTTTTTTTTTTTTGTGTGTGTGTGTGTGTGTGTGTGTGTGTGTGTGTGTGTGTTTTCAGGACCAAAAACTTCTGAATATGTAGGAAAACCAGAAAAAAGGTGCATCTTACCTTGTCTGGGCCAGAAAGATATTCCTGACAATGTTACATGCTTTTTCTTTTTTTAAAGCTATGTGCTTTTTTCAAAAATGAAAGGAGAAAATAATTTCAGTGTGGTTACTGAAGTAATGGTAATAAATTCTTATTGCACATAAGTAATTACATACAATATATTTATTACATAGGATTATTCATATGTCCTGAAAAATCCCATAAACAAATGATGCGTAATTATACAGCAGAATTCACTCTCACAGAAGAAAACACACATATTTCTGTTTGAGCAAAATCATCCTACAACTCAAAGAGAAAAACAATATTACATATTGATATGCAAATGTGTATTCAAATGTCAGAGCTCAGAAGAACTGAATTTCCAAGGCACATAATGACAGTGAGATCAAAGAAAAGACAACAATACAAAAGAGAATTGTGCAGAATGAATATCCTGGGTCACAACTCTAATCTGCAAGTCTATAATGAAAGCTTAAAATGCCTTACATAAAATAAATTATAACTTTAACATATGTGACATCATCTCAGGATTAATGATGGAGAGAATTAGAAAATAGGATTAGTACAAGTTCATGTTATTGTATACAGTTACTTAAAAGAGAAGGTGGCCCATTTGCTGTAGTAAACCATGTGTTTTGATGTACTGAGTGTGTCTCACTTGAATATCAGGTCTAAGCCCCATCAGTCTCTGCTCACATAACACTCTGGGCCAAAGACTAATTTACACACCAAATTAATAAACAGAGAGGATACATTACGCAGAAATGCAGACATTACACCTTGGGTCAGAGTTCAATCTTTTGAATTATAGAAGTGTGCTTAAGAGTTCTGGTTTAAGAAGCATTAATGTCTGTTTAGTGTTTAGTGTCTATTTTAATGCTTTAGTAGAAGAGTTCTACAGTTCTAAGGAGTTTTCTTATCGGTTCTAACCGGCAAGATGCTTTCATTTATATCTTAGCAAGCTAAGATAAAAATTTATATGGAGAACTTTTAAGGTTTTATCATATCCTAGAATATAATGTTTGATTTCTTTTTTAAAAGGCTAACTTGTTGGTCTTTTAAAGTCCTAAAAGTATGTATTTCTGGCTATGGGTCTAATAATCTTTGATTTCTTTCTTAGCAATCTAAATACTAAAGTTATAATTTCTAACATTCTGTGTGTAGTGAGGCCGTTCTTAGCAGTGGCAAAGTAGGCAGCAAAAACAAGCACAAAACTCTGAAGTCTCTTGATGTTGCTTTAATTGTCTTTTCAGGCATGCACCAAGCAATGGAAAAGAAGTCGTCCAACGTGATTCCAAACAAAATGAGAAAAAAAAAAGAATTACACAAAGAATTTGCACTTCACATACTGACAAAGAAAATGTTGGCTACTAGTCCAACTAAGACTCAGTTTTGTCCCCCCCTCTCTTCTTGACCAAACAGTTAGGCTTTTATAAGTGAGGCTCCTCCCCTCAAATTCAAACGGTCCAATAATGACACTATTTCAGTTACAGTCTAATTAGCCTAAACTTCACTTGAGTATTTAAATGATCTTCAACATCATCATACAAACATTGACATTAGCATCTTCTTTAACAAACTCTATTTTTCATCATGAAACCCAATGAGCATTTTAAAAGACATGTATCCCAGATAACATTCAAATAACATTCGCCATAACATTCGCCAGCTCCGGCTCTACCATGACCCTGACCAGGCCAAAGCAGTTCCTGAAAGTGAGTAAGTGAGGGTCTAAGAATAGATCTAAGGTGCTAACTAAGGATCTTTGATTTCTGTCTTCATTGGCTCATATGCTCATCTAGCTTCTCTGGGTTTACAGCTTTTAATGTAAAACCTTAAAGCAGAGAGTTTCGCTTTCCAAAAAATTTCCAAGTAGAACCAAGAGTATACTCTGTTCTCTCTGTACTCTTCCCACATTACCTCATTTGTTAATGTGTACATGTACTGGAGTTTTCCAGCTTCAGTGCATGTGCTGATGCAATGTGTCAGAAATCTTCTTGAACTTGACGTTGAGGTATATTTTTGCTACAGGTCAATAATATTCTTGGTTTTTTATTATATGTGTGTATAATACATGTGTACATTTTAGCACCCATCCTTCTGCTATTAGACACACTGTCCTTTCTTATGTATCCACTGCCATGTCAGCTAGACCTTAATCCTGTTACACACACTCACTAAGGATCATGCAGCACTTCCAGTACAATTCCCACGTCATGCTTATTTCTGTGACTCAGTCCCTTACAGATATACTTAGTGGATTAGCTCATCAAGGGAAAATGTAATTATTTATATACTAAATGTCAGAGTATAGGAGAGGTCACTGAGTTCGGTATTTTTGATACTAATTTAAAATTGTACTACCATGCTAGCCAAACTTGTTTTGCCACATCTACAGCGAAAGAACAGAAAACAACAGCACATTGTTGTATTGCACCTTCAGTACTCTGTTTGCACATGCTCCCTGCCCTCTGGGGTTGCAGTGAACCTGAGTTTGCTTGGTGCTCTATACATCTCTGTGGCTTCTCTGCATAATGCTCATGGTATTGGTATAATTATTATTTGGAAAAACTGGCTAGTTAATATTGTGGGAAAGCACCTGCTCCTAGCTAACCATTCAGATGACGCAGCAGGGGTGACTCTGAGGTTAAGTCTCTGAGCTACTGATCAGAGTTTGTGAGTTCGTATCCCAGCACTACCAAGTTTCCATTGATGCGCAATATACAGAACCATCCTCGAGACATTTTGCTCACTTGAATAAATGGATTTCTTGAATATGTATTGACGTGTATGCTTTCATAGTGCATCAGTGTTACAAGGACAGCTTTTCCACTTAAACGTTTTGATAGAGTACAGCAGACATATTCAAACTTTTCTCCTTAAGGCCCACTTCCCAGTTTTTGAGAACCCCACCGTTGCCAAACATATAGACTACTTTAACTACTGCAGTGTTTATGTATGGAAAACAGGTAAAATCATGAAAATGTGGTAAAATGGAACCACATGAAAGAGACTTATAATAGAACAGACCTCGCAACCTTGAAGGCTGCTTAGTCCCATATTATTAATCTGCCACTCAAACTGAGGACACCACATCAGGACATCTTTCAAGTCTGGCCAAGAGCTTACTACTGTGAGATGGGGAAGGGGGCGGGGCTTTCAGAGAGTGTCAGTTACTTTTCAGAGAGCTCCAAGCATGTATATCTGCAGACCATTGCCCAGTAAGCGGAAGGGAATTACACTGCAAGTGGGTGGATATCAGCAAGTGGGAGGGACTTACAACACAAGTGAGTGGATGCCAGCAAGTGGGAGAGACTTATACCCCAAGTGGGTGGATGCCATCTAGTGTGAGGGACTTACACTGCAAGTGGGTGGATACCAGCAAGTGGGAGGGACCTATACCCCAAATGGGTGGATACCACCTAGTGTGAGGGACTTACACCGCAAGTGGGTGGATGCCAGCAAGTCGGAGGGACTTATATCACAAGTGGGTGGATGCCAGCAAGTGGGAGGGACTTATACCCCAAGTGGGTGGATACCACCTAGTGTGAGGGACTTACACCGCAAGTGGGTGGATGCCAGCAAGTGGGAGGGACTTATACCACGATACCATCTAGTGTGAGGGACTTACACCGCAAGTGGGTGGATACCGGCAAGTGGGAGGGACCTATACCCCAAGTGGGTGGATACCAGCAAATAGGAGGGACTTACACCCCAAGTGGGTGGATATCAGCAAGTGGGAGGGACTTATACCACAAGTGGGTGGATACCAGCAAGTGTGAGGGACTTATACCACAAGTGGGTGGATACCAGCAAGTGGGCGGGACTTACAACACAAGTGGGTGGATACCAGCAAATGGGAGGGACTTACACCCCAAGTGGGTGGATACCAGCAATTGGGAGGGACTTACACCACAAGTGGGTGGATATCAGCAAGTGGGAGGGACTTACACCACAAGTGGGTGGATATCAGCAAGTGGGAGGGACCTATACCCCGAGTGGGTGGATACCGGCAAGTGGGAGGGACTTACACCACAAGTGGGTGGATATCAGCAAATGGGAGGGACCTATACCCCAAGTGGGTGGATACCAACTAGTGGGAGGGACTTACACCACAAGTGGGTAGATACCAGCAAATGGGAGGGACTTACACCACATATAAGTGGATAACATATAGTAGGAGGGACTTACACCTGACACCTGGATGAGTTGAGGTTTAATTACCTTTTTCAAAATATTGATCAAAAGACTTAATACATCACCAAGTCGACAATTATACATGTTTAGGTAATTGCAATTGCTTCATTATTCTGACAACATCAGAAGCCCTGACTCATTTTCCTCGGTCTGATGACCTACTGCGTCACATTTTCATTCTCTTCCAGTAAACGCAGGGAATGAAAATGTGACGCAGAATGAAAATATTTTGAAGGATCTGCTGACACCAAGTGGACAATAAGGGACACTGCACCAGGGCTGCTGCTGGTCAAATAGGTGCCCCAACCGGAATTGTATTGTGGTGCCCCCATCCTCTGCAAATATTATGAAAGTTTAAAAAACAACTACATTAGGTGTCAGAACAGAAAAGTTAAAAAAAAAAAAAAAAATTAAAACAGTATATATTAGTGTTAAACCATTTACATTTGTTGCTCTACAGCATAACAACAAAAATAATACAAAAAAAAAACGATACTATTAAAAATTTAAAAATAATAAACATAATAAATAAAAAGACATAAAAGAATAATAATAAAATAATTTTAAAAATAAACTTTTGCCTATGTCTTCTGCTGGAGCATTTCAAGTTTCAGAAATTTACAAATGCACACTCCTGCTTTTTCCAAAGTCATCGATAAGCTCATCGTAAGATAATTGCATTGCCAGTTCGGAGCTGAAGCTGATTATTGCCAGACCACCATAGATGAGCGCGAGTATGTTTTAATGAGCTTCATTTCAGAAAAACTTTGCTCAGAGGCAGCTGTCACAGGGAGTGTTATTGCTCTGTACAGAGCAATCTGGAGATTTGGGTACAGCTCTTGCAGGTGGCTGTGATGAAGACATGAAAGCATCTCCAGAGCTGTTGTGTGTGGTGGCAATTGTGGGAGTTTTTTTTAAAGCAAGAATTAAACAAATAGATAAAGGAAGCTAGTATGGGAGCTTTTCCCTTTGATTTCTTTAAATGTTTAAGCCTTGTGGCCCTTGATGGGCTGCATCAGGTGTGGCAGATAACCAAATAATGACTAATCCTTTAAGAAAAAACATCCCAGAAGATATTTTTTGGAAAATTTTGTACATCCAGACATGTGTTAGTTTGAATTTTACATCAAACATTTTAAACATTATCGTGATTTTATAAGATACTATATAAGTGATTTTCCCTGTTTCTAGCTCAGGAGTTCTTGAGCACTCCCAGGAGTACATTTGTTTAATTCTTGCTAATTTTCTGACCAATGATTTGTTGTTAACACCATTCATTTTTTTTTTTTTTGCCCAGGAGTGTAGATCATACCAGAACATGATGCATACTTGCAAATGGCAGTATCAGTTGGAGCAATGGATCCATTTACTAACTAAAATTTGTTCCAAATCTTAAACACCCAGAGCATAACACCAAGCTTTATGTATTTTTTTTCTAATGGGACACTACTTTTTAATCTTTGCTTGCAGGTACCAAGGAATTTTCCCATTAGAAATTAACACAAGACATACAGAGTCAAGCTAACAGTTATTTTTGTAATTTTTTTCATGCCATCTGATTGATAAAGGGCAGATTGCTGACTGGGCCTACTGGGCAGGTGCCGAGGGGCCCTGGTCACTAAGGGAGTTCAATGAAATAGAACATTATGTGGTCTCTCTCACACACACACACACACACACACACACACACACACACACACACACACACACATACACACAACACGATACATAGAGAACAAACCAATGAATGTGAAGTCTATGTCATGCTATGTGTATGTGTATAAGAAACAATTCGGAAATGTTATTGACGTCTGAATTTGTAATCAGTTTGTGGTCAGTTAGGTCCTAACTGTAACTTTAACTGCAGCTGTAATTGCTTGGAAAAACATGAATAAGTGTAAACCCACACTAAGTGGGTCGATGAACATAAACTTAAAAAGGAAAAAGAAGCCTGAGTATATTCATTTTCCCTAATGGGTCATAATAAAAAGAACATGGTCCAAAGAAACCTCAACATACCGGTACTGGCCATTTAGTTGGAGCTTGTTAGTTAGGAGCTTGAGTTTGCTTGGTGAAAAGCAAGAAAGAAGCCAGCGTTAGAAGGTAAGACTACCTTCTACATTATCACAGAGACTACTCAAATACTGATAATGGACATGTCAAGTAGTAATGCATGTGCTTTATTTTGTATGTTTTAGTTTGTTGGATGGGGTGACCGGGGTTTCCATGCATTTGTTAATTCATAGCGGAATGGGAAGGAAGGCCTAGCTTAGGTTCCTGCCCAAGATTTATTTCTCTATCCCTGGGTAAATCTTATTATAATAACAAACTCCCTTTCGGTATTATGAGCACCCGAGAGTTCTTTCAGAGTGAGATAAAGCAACTTCTGAATAAAGGAAAGTGTTGTCACATACTTGGACAATATCCTAGTCTACCTAGATAACCCTGAATAACACAGGGAACAATTCCAGATCACTCAGAGGATTCTAGAAACAACAAAACACTTTCTGTGTCTGCTGCTGTGTTTCAGCTAGAATGACCATTCAATATGAAGACAGAGTTGAAGAGGTTCATTTATGCTTCACTGGTCACTAAATTTCAACACACTACTTAAGAGTGACTCTCTCTCTCTCTACTGCCTACGACTTGAGTTAAAGTATTGGTACTGTTGTAATCATTCACTTGAGTAAAAGTAAAAGTAGTGATCAAGAAAATTACTCATGTAAGAGTATATAGGTCAAATTACTTGAGTAATTACTTTACAGGTTACTAAACTCTGACATAACTAATTAAAAAAATGTTCTACCAGGTGTCTCAAAAGACACTTTTTAGCAAAATGTCTTCCAAAATATATATATATATATATATATATATAATTTTATTTGAAATAAAACAATCAAGGTCTAATCGAAGTGCAGACTTTCAGCTTTATTTTAAGAGGTTCCACAATAATATGGCATTTACCATTTAGGAATTACAGCCATTTTAAGCAAAGTACTTCAATTTTCAGGGGCTCAAAGGTATTTGGACAATTGACTGACAAGAAGTTAATTGTCCAGGTGCGGTTCATTCCCTCGTTACTTCAAGACAAATGAAGCAGATAAAAGGTCTGGAGTTGATATCAGGTATTGAGTTGGCATTTGGCAGCTGTTTGACTGGAGCTACCAATATGAAGTCCATGGAGATCTCAATGCAAGTGAAGGAGGCCATCATTTGCCTGAAAAAAAACAACATAAATCTATAAGAGAGATAGCAAAAACCTTAGGTGTGGCCAAATCAACAGTTGGGTACATTCTTAAAAAGAAAGAAAGCACTGGTGAGCTCAACAACATCGAAAGGCCTGGAAGACCACGGAAGACAACTAAAGTGGTGGATCGCAGAATCCTTTCCTTGGTGAACAAAAACCCCTTCACAACATCAACGGAAGTCAAGAATACTCTGGAGAAGGTAGGGGTATCATTGTCAAAATCTACAATCAAGAGACGCCTTCATGAGTGTAAATAAAGAGGGTTTACAATAAGGTGCAAACCACTGGTAACATTCAAGAACAGAAAAGCCAGATTAAACTTTGGCAGAAAACATCTAAAAAAGCCTCTCATGTTCTGGAATAAGATTCTCTGGACTGATGAAACCAAGATTAACTTGTACCAGAATGATGGGAAGAGAAAAGTATGGCAAAAGAAAGGAACAGCTCATGATCCAAAGTATACCAGGAAGTGTTATGGCATGGGCATGTATGGCTGCCAATGGAACAGGCTCACTGATGTTTACTGATGATGTGACTGCTGACAGAAGTAACAAGATGAATTCTGAGATGTATAGCGCTATAGTCTCTGCCCACACTCAGCCTAATGCTACAAAAATGATAGGACGCCGCTTCACAGTGCAGGTGGATAATGACCCTAAACATACTGCGAAAGCAACTCAAGACTTTTTGAAGGCAAAGAAGTGGAATATTCTTCAATGGCCAAGTCAGTCGCCTGATCTCAACTCAACAGAGCATGCTTTTCACTTACTGAAGACAAGACTGAAGGCAGAAAGACCCACAAACAAGCAGCAACTGAAGGTGGCTGCAGTGAAGGCCTGACCAAGCATCTCCAGGGAGGAAACTCAGAATTTGAGTTTTGAGAACATTTTCATCCAATTATTAAAATTATGGTTATATTTACAATTATGTCACTTTGTTCAAATGGAGGTATTGAAAATGGAGGTACTTTGTTGAAAATGGCTGTAATTCCTAAATGGTAAATGCCATATTTTTGTGGAACCTCTTAAAATAAAGCTGAAAGTCTACACTTCGATCACATCTTGATGTTTTATTTCATATCCATTGTGGTGGTGTATAATATTGTCCAAATACTTCCGGATCTAACTGTATGTATATATATATATATATATATATATGTATATATATATATATATATATATATACATATACAGTATATTGAAATCATTCTCATGGCTGGATCAGGAAGCTGTCATAAGGTTGTGATGGATTTTAACAGGAAACATGGCAAGCACATCACACACGACACTGTTGCCAAAAGTTGGGAGAGACCTCTCCATGTGTGTTTACAAAGAAATGACAATCATGTAGAATATGTTCTGCTAAAAAGTGTTATTTCCCTTATGTATGGAGACTTTTGGGACACCCTGTGTATCTGAGGAACACTCATTTTTGAAGAAATATATTAAACTACCCAAGTGAGCTCTGCTGAAGTGAACACCACCTCCATTATCAATAGTATATAAAGAACGGTAATGTTAGCTGGCTAGCTAACTTAGCCAAATGCTGCTGGGGGATTCAGTAGCTTGCTAGGTTCGTTAGCTAGCTCATGTTAATCCATACATGTTTCTAGCTACATACATAGTTAGCTATCCAGCATAGCCATCCATTACACATTATCCTGATCATTACCTATAAGCTTTAGCAGCACAAAGATATATTTAACACAACAGACAATCGCTACTGAATATCAAAGTGACATTTTAAGTTTAATACAGAGCTTTCAAACTGTAAAACATCCAAGGAACTGGCTAGCTAGTGCAGCTCACTCAGCTAGTGAATTGCTTATTGGTACATGTTTCTGCAGGTTGGCTGTTGAGCTGTGAAATACCGATATCTCCACCGGTTTTGGCTCACATAATTGAAAATCATTATGATGTTGTTTCATTTCAGCATTTAAAACCGAAGATAGCTGATAAGTTGGTTCAAGGATGTCCATCTGTCTTCACTGTCGCCGACCTTGCTACTGCTGACTAAGCATTTGGTGTCGGAAGTGTAGAATTTCATCAGGAAACTGCTTTATTTTGATTGGGTCTCAATTAAATTACTTAAAAAGGCCTCATACTGTCCTTTACACTCTTCTGGGGTTAAATGCATTATTATGTTTTTATTCCATAGTGGTGATCAAAAATAAATATAGTTGCATATTTTATTTTTAATAAACTCAAGTAAAATTATAAGATTACGATTTAATTATACTCAAAAAGGTACCATTACAGTAAACCAAAACTACTTTCTTATGTATAGCCAAGGTATGATATCTATTTGAGCGCTATTATTTGATATCTGTGTATGAGTACCTGTATATTTTATAAAAAAACAATCTCTGCTGTTGAGTTTAAAAAGTGTCGAATCATTAAGTTCAGTAATATTTAATTCTTCAAACTGCTGTTACCTATATTTTTACCCTTAACTAACTGAGGTCAGCTAAGGCTCTTTCCTCATATTCCTCACCATCATAACTACATACCTTTACTACTAAATTTACTGTAGTTACTGAATCATTTACAGTATAATATGCTTCAGGATTAACAGCTAATAATAAGCTGGGGGTTTAAGGGGTTCAGTGCTCCTCTGATGCTAAGTCAATGCAGCTAGCGTAGCAAGTCTGTTTTTAACTATTGCACATGCTATGTGTATGTTGTTAAGGAGAGCAGTAGTACAGCAGTACACAGATTAAGCAGCTTTACAGCAGACTAAAAATAACAATGATGTCCTTTCTTCTACATGAAACACAATGCTTAAATATAGTAAATCTCTTCTGAAAAGAAACATTTTTACCCAGCTCCATTGTACACGATGCTGTGGCATAATGTTCTGTTTGAGATCTGTTTATGTCTCGGATTTTATTGACATGTATTGACATTTATTCCTATTGGGCTGACATGTCAAAAAGAGCATGACATATTGCAGAATTGCAGACGTCTTCCTCTAGCAGTCAGTCAATCTGTAATATGAGAGCACTTGC
The DNA here is from genome assembly GCF_027358585.1 of Pangasianodon hypophthalmus. NCBI lineage: Eukaryota > Metazoa > Chordata > Actinopteri > Siluriformes > Pangasiidae > Pangasianodon > Pangasianodon hypophthalmus. Next base: position 11,588,905 of record NC_069727.1, read on the forward strand.
CATTGTGCAGCGTGTTCACCTGGACCTGTCACTCTGCCTTTATACTGGGGGTATATAGGTGTGAGTACACTGAGTGTGTGTTCTGTGTAAGGTCTGTATCTTGATTTAATTATATTTGAATGCCATAAACATGGCAGTAAGGATTTTGCATGCTAATTTTGTATCATTTTGTAACATTTAGTAAGTACTCTCTTATTTGTACTGTCATTCTTACACATAAAACTGTGGCTAAATCTGAATCCAACTAAATAGAGGACAAAGACAACAAAGGCAGGCAATTAACATGTGCAGACAAATAAGAGGCGAAATTAATAAATCACACTGTAATTATGATGAGGATACTAGCATGAAACATGAAACAGTAAAATTTAAGGTATTTAATTTTCCAGCACACTAGGTTTAATATATAAATGAAACTTTAAAATATCTAATATATTCTAATAAGTCAATTGTATTATTATTATTAGTTTTATTTGTGTTTTAGTGTGAATTATTATTTATCGTACTACATTAACAGTGTTAATATATCAGATTAAATATTACTTCTTAGAAATATAGATAAATCTTGAAACTATCCTTCTTATTTTCTCACATAGACATAATATGACAGTGACATAAAGAGTTGTGCTCTCCGTGTTACTGTCTACAGATCTATTATTATCGCTGCCATAAATATAGCGAGAGGTCCAACTGTGCACTCAGAACAGGAGGAGGAGCAAACTAGTGAGTACTCACATGTCCAGTGTTTGACCGACTGCCTTCTTTCTCCATTACTCCCCCTCTCGCTTTCACACAAACACACAACGACAAAAACATACCCTGATCAGAGAGTTTCTCACACATACACACACTTGCAAAACACCATGGTTAAGTGTCTGATCCGGATCAAGACGAAGGTCAATGTTCACCTGCGGATGATTAATCACTGTTACCGGGACGTGAAAGTGCGGGTGCTTACACTGGGCCCCAGACTTCTGGGTAACGTTTTGGGTGCTCTGCCCATCATACCCTCTCTACCTGAGTCCAGTAGCTCCTCTGGGATCAGCCTCTCTCCATATGGACAAAGCCACAGAACCACAGGTAATACTTTGACTCACTATAATGCATCAAGTGTACAAACTTAATTCAAGGATAAATAGTGAATATTGCAATTTCTGATAATATAATTGGCTCTACGATACACAGGAGTAAGCTCACTCTCAAAGAGTTGTAACTATACTGCTGTGCACCTAATAATAAAGATTCAGCATTCACTTTGGTCCTTCATTTTAAGACTGTGCACAATTTCAGATGGCCAGAGTGAAGATAGGCAGTGTACTGTATATCTGGATTTTGTCACTGTATTCACAAAAGTAATGCTATTACGCAGTAGTACTAGTAACTTGACAACAAGAATATTGCTCTGTAACACAACCCCAGTGTTGTTCTCTGAGATTGTGGTAAATGATTTTCAGTTTTCAGTCTGAAGAAGAACATATAATGTTTCCTTTCTTCCACTCCCGACTCCATTTCCGTTTATTGAACAAATCACTGATATACATGAATTCTCTATACTGATAATAAAAGGTGAAAGTGGTGAAAGATGATTTATAAAACCATTAGTTTTGTTCCCTTGGTTGGGGGTCTGTGTTTTGTGCTCAGTACATTCATTTGTGCTTTTTCTGCACATTGTCAGTTGTATACAAAAAAACCCCAACAAAACATACATACAAACATTCAAATAGCTATGTAATAAACTAAAGTGTAATGTTAGCTATGGTATCTAACATTTGTTAAGATTTATTGATTTATGCAGAGTACAGTCTTGTACGAATCACTGATTTATGTTTATGTTACAACCATAATTTTATATTATTGTAGAATACACTCACTGGTCAATTTATTAGGAACACTTGCACTTGTCCATTCATGCAATAATCCAATCAACCAATCATGTGGTGGCAGCACAATGCATAAAATCAAACATCAGAATGTTCATCAGATCATCAACCGGTCTTTTTCCAATTGTCAACTCTCCAGTTTCAGTGTCAGCTTGAACCAGTCTGGCCATTCTCCTCTGACCTCTCGCATCAACAAGGCATTTCCACCCACAGAACTGCTGCTCACTGGATGTTTTTGAATCCCATCATTCTGTGTAAACTCTAGAGACTATTGTGTGTGAAAATCCCAGGAGATCAGCAGTTTCTGAAGCACCCAAACCAGCCCATCTGGCACCAACATCTATTCCAAAGTTCAAATCACTGAGATCACATTTCTTTCCCATTCTGATGTTTGATGTGAACATTAACTGAAGCTTTTGACCTGTATCTGCATGATTTTATGCCAAATGATTGGCTGTATGAGCAGGTGTACAGGTGTTCCTATTAAAGTGGCTGGTTAGTGTACATATATCAGCGTTGTAAATAAAATTATTACACTAATTTTATAAATAGACTGACAAACCCTCTTATCTATTGTTTATTCCTTTACTCTCTCAGATTCATTACGTGTCAGCAGTCGCTCCACGCCTGAGCACTCCGTCTCTAGTAGCACTTCATTGTTGAGCACACACTGCAGTGGTCCAGGGGGTAAAAATGGAGAAGCACAATTTTCAGAAGGATCCTACAAGCCCTCCAGTGATGTGTTACCCACACCAGAATTCAAAAGCACACATGACCAAGAGGTGAGGGATCCAGAATCAGTCCCTCCAAAAGAAGGTACACCGGCCTGCAGTGTAAGCCATACACCTAGAGGCAAACCCTCTCACCTGGGAAAACTCAAACCAACCACTGGTGGCATGGAGACACAGCAGGCTAGTGAGGTGATTGGCACTCTGGCACGGCTGCTCTTAGTGATGCTTGCTCTGCTCCTCGCCCTACTCCTGCTTCTCATTGCTCTAACAGAATCCAAACTTGATGTGTCTTTTCTGAGAGACATCCGTGAGACACCTGAATTCCAGCAGCTCCACTATGCCTACTTTTGTCCACTGAGACGCTGGCTAACCTGCACACTGCGGTGGATAGGGGTCCATCTCATAAAGGAATGATGTGATAATGAGCCTCTCTATATATTTTTGGATATCCTGATTACTTTGTTGTTGTTTTTGTTTCATCTTTTTTTCCTTTTTTCTTTTCCATATTTATCATTTATTGCTGCTAGGTTGCAACTTATATATTGCTCCTCATTTGTGCACTGTGGTTTGTTTGATGTATCTAAAATCTTCCAGTTGGGTTTCCACTGATCATCATCAAAAATTCTCCGCCTTGTGACAAAATACAAATAGAACAAAATAAAAACCTCTCCCTTTTTTTCCCCCCCAAAGTGGGCAATAGACAGATATTTTTGTGATTATGATGCACATGCAAACAGGGCATAAGATTGAGATTTTTGATATCTTTGTGACCACAGATGGAGGTGATAATGTGGTGTAGGGCAGTGCAAATGAAAAAAAAAAAAAAAAAGGTTCTGAGTTTGAATAAATAAGGAGTGTGGCTCCTCTCCTTCCATTTAAGAAGTGAGTGTGTACAGTGCAGCAATTGGAGTTGACGTATGTTTCCAAAACATGGTATAACAACAAATTATATTATATAGTATGTTTATATATGGTATATATGGTAAAACAAAAAGCTAGTTATATATTACAAGTAATGTATTTAGATGGATTTTCATTGAGCAATCCATCCTACTGTATAATTTTTAATATAGAAACTACAAACCTGAGTTTTTATTTGTTACAGACCCTTTTTTGTGCCATTCCGGTGCAGCTTCTTAATTTATAAATTTATAAAAAATAAAATTGTCTTGTGCTCCAACATAAATAGCAAAACACCAGTGTTAACAATGATATAGAAATAGAGCCTTAAGTAGGATATGAATGTTTTGAGGGTTATCTGTAAAGTTTGATAGGCAGTGTTATTTATGATTATTTGGTTCCTGAGCAAGTAATATTATAACAAAGAGATGTTGTAGGGTGATGACCAGCAGTGTTTGACTTATAGCTATACAGGGTATAACAACACAGGATGCATTGCTGGACAAAAAGTTGTCAGACACAGCTAGTTTGCTGTACGCATGAAGGAGATGAAGGGGATGCAGCTCTTGCTGCATCTGAGGTTTGAGGTGGTCTATACTGTAAAAAGGTGCTATAAAAATTCTATCCTATCCTATGCTGTTATGACACAAAAATATGAATGAAATATACACTGCATGGCCAAAATTATGTGGACACCTGACCATCACACCCAAATGTGTTCACTGCCCAAACTGTTGCTGTAAAGTTGGAAGCACACAGTTGTATAGAATGTCTTTGTATGCTGTAGCATTACAGTTTCCCTTAACTGGAACCAAGAGTTGCGCCCAAACATGTTTCAGCATGACAATGGCCCTGTGCACAAAGTGAGATCCATGAAGACATGGTTTGCCAAGGTTGGAGTGGAAGAACTCGGGTGTTCTGCACAGAGCACTGACCTCGACACCACTGAACACCTTTGGGATGAACTGGAACACCGACTGCACCCCAGGCCTCCTCACCCAACATCAGTGCCTGACCTCACTAATGCTCTTGTAGCTGAATGAGCACAAATCCCCACAGCCACGCTCCAAAATCTAGTGGAAAGCTTTCCCAGAAGACTGGAGGTTATTATAACAGTAAAAGGGGGGACTAAATCTAGAATGGGGTGTTCACACAGCACATACTGTATGCGTATGCAGATGTCCACAAAATTTTGACCATATAGTGTACATTTATAATAAGTACATATGCCTTTCCAAAGAGACATATCTATTGGAATACATTATGTATTTCATCATACAGTAAACAGTGTCGACCCACTCAATCTGTTTTTTTTTTTTTGGAGACTCTGGCTGAAGTACCCTGAGACTGTCTTTCATTGTCCTTAACCTTTAATTTGAACATGGACAGTACCCTGAGGTGATGGTTCACTTGTAGTGGAAAGGCTACAAAGTGTCACAATGATTTGTGTGAGGATGATGCAATTTTTAGTGAAGACTAGGAAGTTCTTTCATAACTGTTGTTTTTAAATCTACATAATGTAAGACTTCAGAATTTAGCACACTCACTGCTTGAGGAGGAACATTTTGTAACGTGGGTAGTGCTGTGGCCTTGCCCGCTGTGAGCATTAGTCTCACAGCTGCATATATTCTGATAGAATTCAAGTCTGTGTCCCAAACTGAATAAAACACCCTAAGTAGTACGATATACAGTACTATTTAGTACAATAGCATTCAGTTTGGGAAGTGGTCCAACTATTTGTGAGTCACGATTACTCAGTATTACAGAAATGTTATGTGAATAAAATAAATTTATTCTGCACACAAATGTGTCTGTCACAGTTACTGAGCAGCAGTGCCTGTGCATCACTGATGCCACTGTAATCTCACAGACAGCAGGATGAATGTAAGGGCTTCTCTGATAGACACAGCTGGCTCATTCTAGCTAATTAACATATAGTGTAGATAGCAAAAATTACAATGACTGGTCATTTCTGTTTATTGATCTTTTTTCCCCTTCATGTATTTTTTTGTTTATTCTGTGAATTTTGTTCTCCAGGCTGTCATGCACACTAGAGCTAAATAGCTAAAACACACATTAGAGGATAAAAAGACACAGAGCATGCAAGCAGAAGGCTTGAATCATGCCCTCTCATTTGATGTAAATGAGTTTGAAGTATAAAAATACAGAGAACTTCACCAACACCTCCTGTTAGTTCTCTGTCTCCACAACTTCTCAACTAGGTTATGATACAAACTTCACAATGAGGATAAACCAGTGGACTATCCAGTAAATTCAAGAACAAATAATAATCTCTTTGCAGCAAGTAAAATTCTAAAACTTAATCAGTTCTGAATCCTTTTTGCTGACTGTTTGTTTACACTCTCACTTGCTCTCATTCTGTCTCTGCTTTTGTGCCTAACCCTGAAGTATCTGAGCTGGCGTATGACATATACATACAAATTTCCCCTAACTGAGCCCTTTTCACAAAAAAAATCCGAAGTACGTGGATACAGCCCTAGTGAAAAAAAAAAAAAAAAAGCGAAGTATACTTGCAGCCAGACTAATTGTCAGTGTACTTTAAGTGTGTTAATGATTAGTTAACTTGAAGTGTGCTATTTTGGAACAACTAATTTTGTGCTAAGTATATTTTAGTTGTAATTAAATTGTAGTAAAGCATAACTTTAAGTGTATTTAGTGTACTTTTATGTGCTAAATTGGAACAACTTCAAGTATACTTAGTACACTGTAAGTATATGCCTGTGTAAGATAATTGCATGCTTGATTAGTGATATTAAAGTGTACTTTTTTGTATTACAAGTACATTACAAATTAATTAAGAGTGTCTGCAAAACACAAGCAATATACCATAAATATATTATTTTTGAGTAAAAATATGCTAATTTTCCCCCCCAATGCTGAATGCACATCTTGTCAGGGTCATTACAATAAATAACATGTAACTTCAATAACAGACATCTGTATTTCAACCCAGTGGCATGACAACAAAACACAGACCGGCCCCCGGGAATCCTCCCGCTGCTCCCGATTAGCCAACCCGGGCCTGTACCACCCGTCACTTACCCTGCTCCTCATCACTGACCAACAATTGTTACTGCTGCCGTTGGAAGTAAAACTTTTTGTCAGGTTGTTCACCGAGTTTCTGCCTCTTCTTTTCCCTGAAATCTCCGTCGTACCCTTTTCCAATACCGCGGGCATCTCGAGTCACAGCACCGAACTTTAGCAACGTCTCTCTCTCTCTCTCTCTCTCTCTCTCACACACACACACACACGACTAGCTAGCTAGCTAACAGGCTAAGCTAATTGGAGACTGAGATGACGGCTAATTCGCGGCCTCGCTGTCAAAAACAAGAAGTGTGAATAGCAACTTTAAAAATGTACAAATCCCTTCAAACAAGAGCACAAACAGTTAAACATCAACTACCAAGTCTGTAAACTGCAACGCTGCCTTTATAAATAGCTAGCTCTATGAAGTTAGCAATACCAAGCCAACTAAGTTCCCCGAACAATATGAAATCTATCGTATTAGCTAGTAGGCTAACTGTTAGCACTCTGTAAGCTTCAGCCACAGCACTGATAGCGAGCTAAGCAAAATAGCATCGGCTAATGCTAATTTAATTGCTCATTTCGCCCAAAATTCATCTGAAACATTTCAAAAACACATTCGATAAAAGGTTACTTTCCTGTAGAACACATTTGCTTGTGTTCATATGGTGTGCTGTTGGTATAAAATTAGTCATGGATTGATGTTTATACATTGGACCTCTGTGTGACATTGTATAAATTTGTGAAAATACTTAAATCACAATTACAAGAGTAACCTTTTGTGCAGTGCATACACTTTATTTAAATGGGCTTTCAACGCATTTATCATGTTTTATTACATTCTGAAAGCAGTAATGAAGTGAATTGCAAGCATGAAGAAGTCCACTTAAAAATTACTCCAAAATTTAACTTAAAGTATACTACAACTTCAGGTTATTTAATAATGTACTTTGAAAGTATACTTTCAATGCATTGTTACAATGGCCATTTTCAGCACAGTTAAAAATAATACTAAAATATATTAACATAAAGTGCAAATAAATACACTTTTAAAAAATAAACAAAACTTTCAATTCATTCATTCAATTCATTTTTAGAAAACATACTAAATTACAATTATTATTAAAGTGTGTTAAAAGTTGTATGATAAAAATAGGTAAAAGCATGGTGGTAATACACTTTTTATATATTTAAAGTTGGTACAATTTTTTGTTAGTATATTTGCAATGTACTATTGAAACAGGAAATATATTACAAATACAATAAAGTATACTTTTTTTTTCACTAGGGAGTGTAAAATGATTTCCAGTAAACCTTAAAGATGAATGTTTCCCACAGAAACAATGGCATTATTATTCCATTTGCTCAGAATGGAAAGATTTTTGTCCTCGTCTTTGTCAACACTGCTGAGACTAACCTTATGTAAACTAAACCTGTGAAATGTTACGTTGTTGAGTATGAGCTGAATACAGTATATAAATTCTTTGTGGAAAAGTTCAGTCACAGCTGGTAAGGTAACATTATCTGGCATTTGCATTGATATGTTGTTAACTGGTATATTTACCACATTTCAGTATTACCTGCATAGGTTAGGCATTAATTAAGCTCATATAATAAACTTATTAAAAAAATGATATTGAATATACTGTACAAATAATAAATTGATCAGTACATTATATGGCTTAGGTTGTGTGCAATTTGTATACTATTGCTATGAAAAAGTAATAGTGAAAATGCACTCTATTTCTTACACAAACACTGTTACTTTTTACTCATACAGAGTAACAGTGAGAGACACAACTAAGCATAAGTGTGTGTTAGAGTTAGTACTCAGGAGTGATATGAATACTAGTCAGACAGCATTTGGTCAAACCAGGGGCGTAGCAGAAGCAGCCCATAAGTACCCACACTTTCACAGGCAAGTGATTCTGTGATCCCCCCTCATTTTTTCATTTTTTTTTACATGTTGCACATGCCCTGAACCTGTGACTGACAATCACAAATCTGTGTGGGAAAAAAAAGAGCACAGAACATTTTTAGGTGAATAGCATTTTTCAAGGTGTTGGTTATTTTGGATTGACCTACCCAAGCAATCAGGAGTGCACTGCATGAATTCAGTGGAAGTTTAATGAAAATATAGGGACTTTCACGTGAAGTTTTTGACATTTTGGCTTACCAGTGTCAATGTCAGCTACTGGCACAGCCCAGTCAAACTTGGGCCAAACCTTACTGGAGCACCATAGGACTACCTACAGCAAGACAATTATGTGGCAACAGTTTGAGGAGGGCCCACATATGGGTTGGCAGGTGTCCACATACTTTTGGCCATATGGTGTATGTCTAATAAAGTGGCCAGTAATTGTACAGTAAATGTAACTAATTTTATTCCACCACTTATATAATATCTGTTTAAGTGTTTTTGTAGCTTTTGGTAGTTTGTTTTGGCTAAAATGAAGAAATACCACCTACCCGAAGGACACTGGTATTAATGGATATAGTTGGAAATGTAATGTACTGTAATATTAGTTTAGGTTGATATTTGGTATTAGTTAGCTAATATATCCTTCAAGCCTAAAGTATGAATGTGGGATGTTCTTCTGACTAGACTAGTCTTGACTAAAGATAAAATTGAAATAAAATTTTTGTGTTAATTGTATGGTATGATTTAGTGAATTACAGTAGAATGACAGTAGCTGAATTTATACAGTTTGTTAAATTACACAAATGAAATAAATGCAGCTACAATGAACACATCCATTGCAGCTTCCATAGAAAAAGAAACTGATGTACCTTGGTGTAGCCTTCCACAATCTTCTCACTAAACCTTGCTGGAATTTTTGCCCATTCCAACAGACAGAACTGGTGTAACTCAGTCCGGTTTGGTCTGTAGGGCTAAAATATAAAGGGTTATTATCTTGGCCCACTGCTTTCTAATGACCAAAGACAGAAACAGGTGCAGCCAAAGGTTAAATTCGTGTTTTAACTTTATGACTAAAATACCTGACTCCAATACATTTAATTAATTATCTAATTCCAATTTACTGTGTTAACTTCATGTAACTGACTCCAAAGAATAATCTGTTAGTTATTGCTAAAAATATAAAAAATATAATATCTCAGTCTATCAATTGTATTTAATCTAAAACAGCTCTATGCTAAGCTTTCATGATAAAGTGACACTCCTACATCAGAGGCTTTTATAAAGCCTATTTATTAAGCAATTATTCTATTAGCTCAGCAGTTTCTTTGGACATGCAAGCCTAGGCCTTTTCCTATTTACTTGTCAGAGGTTTACATTAAACATGCAAGTATTAGCCCTTTATCTTAGCTTGTAAGAGGTCGCTTTCAAATGTGTCTAATGTACTAAAACTTTAGCTAGGAAACTATTTCTTATAATCAGAAGAATCATTCAAGTCATACACTCCTAATGCAACATACTTTCATACAGCAGAAGAACTACTGAGCATTGAGAGATAAAGTAACGAATGGGTTTATTGTACAAAACGCAAATAGGCTACACAATATACAGAAAGTAAAAACAAGGAGAACTTACAAAACCAATGGACGGAGTCACAGACATAGGACACTTGATGGAAATGCATCTGGATGCATGATGGTAAAGCATCTCACTGCACCCCTTCCTGGTAAAAGCCCCCATTTTTATACCCCTGAGCCTCTTTGAAGTGCATCATGACCAGAGTACCAAATGGAAGAGACACAATGTGTTTTATGGCAGGGTGGATCCCCAGCCAGCTATCTCAACCTAGGGAGCGGTATGTTAAGTTCCTGAGAATGAGTTGGTGTGAACAAAGGCAAAAGGTCTCCTGTGCAGACCAGGTGGTGCCAGAATGTATACATGTGCGGGCGTAGGTGTGTGTGTGTGTGTGTGTGAGTGAGAGAGAGAGAGAGAGAGAGAGAGAACAATGAACACATATTGTAACATGTATTGTAAATGATGTTTCCTAAACCTATATGATGTTTACAATGTCACCACATTGTTCACCATGAAATATGCTCTGAGGAATGTTGTAGTTACACATAGTTTAGATGACCAGGTTTGGTTCACATGGCCTCTCTGACCCAAATTCCTGATCACTTTAATCTTAGACAAATTACTGCCACAATTTATAAATCTACTCCAGGTCAGGGTTTGTGATGGCCATTCCAATACTTTCACTTTGGTCTTTAAGCCATATTGTTACAACTTTGAAAGTATGCTTAGGATCAATATCCTTCTGGAAGACCCAGTTGCAACCAAGTTTTAACTTTCTGGCTAATGTCTTTAGGTGTTCAATATTTCTAGATAATCATTCTCTCTCATGGCGATGGTGTTTTTTGGATTAAAAACCTCTGCTGATCATTACGGCAAAAGAGTTTAATTTTATGACCAGAGAACACTCCTTCAAAAGCCTAGGTCTTCATTCTGGTACTCGCAAACTTCAGTCTGGCTTTTTTATGCCGGTCTTGGATTAGAGGCTTCATCCTTTGCTCGACAGCCTTTCAGGCCATGGAGATGTACTGGATGTAGACCTGAATATTTTTTCTGATGCAAAATAGACTCAACAGTGGCTTAGAAAACCTAGATAAGCTAAATAATACAGCCAAATCTATGTTTCAGCTATGCAGAAAGGTAGGGTACTGGGATACTAGAGCATATAAACACAGCAGGAATTTTTGCTTAAAGTTGACCATCAGTAAACAATGCCTTTGTGCTGGTATCCAGTTCATTTGTCTAGCAAATTTCTTTAAGCCCTATGCAAACAAAGGAATTTGGTTTTTATAACACCACCACAGCAGGTCAATGACAAACATTCCTATACAAAACAGAAGGGCTTCCTAGGACATAAGATGGCTACAAAAAGTGTCTGCAAGCTGTGATATTTGCCCAAGGGGGTGTTACTAACTACTGACTTCAAAAATTAAAATATTAGACAACTAGACAAATGATCCATGTTTAATGCAGAAAAAAATATAAAATAAGTATCTATAAAACACATTTGTCAATTTTTTAAAATATATACTTGAATTCACAGCACCAAGAGACTCATATAAAGGCTCTAAAACACCAATGGTGATTTCAATGGGCACTTTAAGAACATTTATATTTTTATTCTTTTAATATTTATATTCTGTCAGCTCAGCTCAGTTATTTATTGCATTTTATTTTTTAAAATGAAGCTGCAAAAATGTGTACCTTTTTTTAATATATATATATATATATATAAAAGCATTTATAACAATTACTGATTATTTAATAGACTTCCAAGTAATACAGTATAATAGCAATAAATGTTGGTCAATAACCATATTTGTCCAAGTCACAGAATATTAATGATACCGGTATTTACTGCAATCCTACAGCAATGTATTACTGTACATGTATAGACAATTTCTCAGACAATTTCTCAGCAAGATGGCAGAGATACACTGTGTCAGTGCATTTTGACTGACGAAGATGAATTAGAGAATAAAAAAAGATGTTGACCCTCATCAGGATAAAGTGGTTACTGAAAATAAGTGTCAGTGAATAAAATGGTGCAGTGTTTCAGAAAACGTGACTTGGTGATTAAGAAAAACTGTAAATACATTGTTTAGTTTCAGGATACAGTTCGTTTTCATTCTCTTCCATATAATGCTTTATGAGTTGTTTTGAAAAACTAATATTCTGTAGCAGTTTTATTAATCTGTTTTCAATGAAGGCAATATTCTCTAATAAACTGGTGTTAGAACAGATTATCTAAAGCCTGGAAAAGAATTCACTCAAATTGCAGAAGGGTAGGGTACTGCAATGCAAGAAAGAGCTTATAAGCAGTGCAGTTATTATGCTCAAATTTCACTGAAATAAAAGTAAACATTGCCCTTGTGTTGGTGTCCAGTACATTTGGCAAGCGAAATGCCTTAAGCCCTGTGCAAATGGAGAATGTGTTTATTATGGCCATGACAACGCCAGAGCAGTACCAACTAAAACCTTCCAACACATGACACTTTATTTAATACATTAAATTAAAACTCATTTTATGATGTGCAATAGGCAGATTGTTCCATGTTTATTTGCAGTATTTTCCCATTCATGGGAAACATGGAAGAGAAACATCAGTAGGAATTAGGCTAGAAGATGGAAATGTGATTCTGAGGGGACAAACAAATCACAATGACGTGCCATTTGCATAGTTTACATTTCTCCCTTACTGTGCAGATCTGTGTAGCTTGTTTTTGCATCTATTTGCTTGCTCAAGTCTTTTAATGCCAGACACGTTTCCACAACCCCATTTAACGCCCTTCACATCAGGGTTCAAAAACGCTATAGCGAGAGATGAAGGCTGCTCACGTTGTGCTTCTCTTGGCAGCTCTGACAGGAGCAACAACATGTCTGTTACTGAGAAAACATATTTTTGTGAGCACAGCTTTGCCTTGGACTGAGGCTCAGACACACTGCAGAAAAAACTTTGTAGATCTTTCGATCATTGACACGCAGGAGGAACTAGACAGATTCAAAAATGATGTAGCAAATCATCTTTCTGATCGAAGCTGGATTGGACTTAGCAAGAGATCAGATCAGAAGAACTTCGTTCAGTGGTCTGATGGAAGTGTACTTGAATTCACTTCGTGGAAACCTGGTCAACCAGACTTCCCGGACACTCAACACTGTGTTTCTATATCCAATGCTGAGTTTAGTGATTATATTTGTACAAACGGTCTACCATTCATATGCTACACATGGGAGCCTAGACTAATCATGATGAAAGAGATCAAGACCTGGCATGAGGCACTGGTACAATGCAGAACACAATACACTGACCTGGTAAGCCTGAGCACAGAAAGAGATCTCTTAGAAGTCAACGAAATAATCAGGAACTTTCAGAATGCTAGTGTGTGGACAGCTCTGTCCTTCCTGGATGGCTCCTGGTTTTGGGTGAACAAGGAACGTCTGATGAACCCAGTCTCACTGCCTTCATGTCCCATCCGACCTCACCTTTGTGGAGCATCAAGTTGGCATCAATAGCTTGGAGAACAGAGACTGCATGAAGAAAATGAACTTCATTTGCTACCACAGACAAGGGTATGTTTGTCAATTTCTAAGATCAACTGCTCTGAATGTCAGAAAGCAAAGCAATAATTTGGAAAACACTATTGGCATTTATCATTCACACATGATAGAGTATTCTTTGACTAACTATATATAATCAAATGCAACAAAAATAATATGCCTTTGGTATTCATCTCTCAAAAGGTGAATCAAGAGGATGACAAGATGAAGAAGAAAAGGAGAGATTTATGATGCATCACCTAAGTTCTAAACCTACACACATTATACATACATACATGCACGCACACACACACGGGCAATTTATTTATTTTTTTTTAAAGGTTTTAGTGGTCTTAACAACAAATCATTGGTCAGGAAATTAGCAAGAATTAAACAAATAGATAAAGGAACTCAGTATGGGAGCTTCTCCGTGTGATTTCTTTAAATGTTTAAGACTTGTGGCCCTTGATGGACTGCATCAGGTGTGGCAGATAACCAAATAATGACTAAAAAAAAAACATCCCAGAAGATATTTTTAGAAAGTTTTGTACACCCAGATGTGTGTTATTTTACCTTTGCATACAAGAAGAATATATAAGTGACTTTTCCTGTTTCTAGTTTTTCCCCAAACAGTTCAATGCAGCAAAAGTAAATGAGCAAATGGTGGCACAGGAGCTCTCAGGAGTGCATTAGTTCTTGCTAATTCTTGCTAATTTTCTGACCAATGAATTGTTCTTAAGACCATTAAAAGCTTAATATTTGCCATTTTGGCATGGCCCCTTTTTTTTGGCCAGGAGTGTGTGCATGTGTGTGTGTGTGTGGATAATTACATATATAATTTATAGCAAATATTTCCTTGATATTTCTTGTGATATTTTCTCCTTAATAGATATTTCCCTGATCTGTAGTAAATCGTATTAGTAGTGTTTTAAATGGTGATTGGCTAAGAGATCTAATGTACTGTATATTATGATAAAACTCTAAGCCTGTAAGGGTAAGAAGGGTAAGATACACCAATGTTATAAATGTTGAGTATATTTGACAATAATGCTATGAACCATTATTGTTTATAACAATAAATTACAACCTGCCTGAACAATGCACAAAATATTTGTTTTATCAAATAACACAGAATAGTTCAAAAAAGACAGTTAATTCATTCACAATTTGGTTCAGCATAACCCTTTTTTAAATTTAGAAAATAAGCTGACGTATAAAGAAGTGAAGTGGCTTATTTATAATTACAAACTTTGACTATGGACGAGTGGTGAGGTAGAGGAACGAGGTAAGGAGGGTATTGGACGTGGTATCAGTCCCAGCAAAGTGCAGTTCCAGCAAATACATCAAGAGCTGAGTCTCAGAAAAAGAGGAGTCATCAACCCTCAGTTGAAGAACATCACATATCACACATCTGCACAGACAAGTATCTATACAACATCCAGGAGTTTCAGAGAGCCAGAATGATCTGGAACAGTGTTATATTGCCCTCAGTAACTTGTAGAGGGTAAAAATTTTCTGCTTGTATCTCTGACATGATGGACAGCAGCAACCAAAATTGCAGTCACTGCATCACAAAATCTGACACAAAACGTATGAACACAGACGCAGGAAAGTATGCTCAAAATGACTTCAAATCAAATTGATTTTAAAAGTTCTGGTGAGTTAAAGGTCCATCTTCATCCAACCAAACTTGAAATGATGTTGTTTGTGATTATCTCGCCTTTATTTAAATCATTATCAAATCTGTTGATTAGATGGCTTGGTGATTAGGTTTGCTAGCCAGCTAGTCCAGAGTGTAATCTGATCTCCTGATCACAGATTTGATGCTAGATGCACAAAAACCACTCACTAATGAATTAATTGAAATCTACCTAAACAAGCACAAACAGTGATCTATTGCAATGTTTAATTTGCCTTCCCAAATTGATTTGCTAAATGTTAACGTGTGTTTGGAGAGCCAAAATATATTAACTCTATGTTAATATTAATACAAGTCAGTTCACTGATCACTGGCATGAGATCTAATTAAAACTGTAACCTCCTCCCTAATCTCTGAGTTCCATCACCTCACTGTGACGAAGCAGGAGGGAGGGGCCAGGCTGTGAGGACGCACACCTGGCACTGAGTGGGCTAATCAGTGGGAGAGATGGATAAAGGAGCAGCTGGAGAAGCCGAGGGGGGAGAGAGATGCACGCGTGTTTTGTTCTGTTTATGTTGTTTATGATTAAACATTGCGTTCACATTCACTCGCTTCCAGCCTCCTCCTTGCCCGTCTTTGACGTTTGTTACACTCAAATTCCACTTTAAACCCTGAACACAAAGTAAAGAAACACTCATGATGGAAACAACATTTATGCAACAAAACATCCTGTACACATACCTTTCCAAACTCATCCAGATAGCAGTCAATAAAGTCTCGTGGCTGTCTTGCCACTCTAATTGTTTTATCTTTGCTGCCCTTTGCTTTAATGAGGATACTTGTGATGGGTTTTTTAAAAGGAAGGGGCAGATCTCATGATAGGCAGTGTATCATGATGTAGCTTAGACGCGAGCTGGACTGAAGCTGCTGGTATACACTAACCACCAGGCTATTTGCGGGGTTAGCAAGCTGCAAACAGAGCGCACTAAAGCGGTGGTGAGCCGCCACCGAGCCCCAGCTCACACTTTGAATATCTCACAGCGAGACGGAGAGCAATCCCCACACTGACCAAATAAACAGCCAAAGTAAACAGTCGTGAAAGCGAGGGAGCCGCCTTCCCTCATCACCACTCTAATAAGGAATAGTCCTCGCTGAACGATGATACTTAGAGGGCTTAGTGATAAATATAAATGTTAGAGAAACCCAATACTGTTCCTGAACCTCAATAGAAAGTTCTCTAAACCTATTCTAAGAAATAAAGCTTTCGCTTCTCAACCAAATTACCTCGCAGAGTATACCACCACTCTGCTACTCAGCACAGACATTATGTCCGCAAACCGACTGACAAACCCAGGGGCTTTAGTAGCCGTGTGTACAGGTGCCGCACATCTCTGCTGATTGTCCGCGCAGGGTTGAGGTGCTGTAAAGGACTGTGCAGGCGGCTGCCCCCCTCCCATCACTTTTATTTAGGAATAAAATATCTAAAGTCCCACTATGTTTTTTTTTTTCCAGGATATCATAATGTTATTACAAAACCATTTAATGTGCATCAGAGGGAGATGTCAGAGTGACGTGTCTCACATAGAGATCCAGATTGGTTGATCAGTAGGAATTCCCAATGGTTGAATAAGTATTGGTGTATTGCATGCTGGGTATTGTAGCATATGCTACTTTGATGAGTGAAAACAGGAAAACGACATAAAATCTGCTAAAACATGGACAGTAAGTAATACAGTCCCGTGCAGCAGAATACTACATACCATGACAAATCACAGTCCTATATTAAATTCTAGTTTTATACTTGAAATGTCTTTTAATTTGTTTTTGGCCTCTATTTATCTAGAGATCCAGAGTGTTTAATTGGCACCCTTAGTAACTTGGAGAAGGTAAAGGTACCTGTGGCATGATGGAAAGCAGGAACTCGTCAATGGTCAATGCATCACATAAACCAAAAGGTCCTAACACTTTTCATCTTTATCAGACATGTGTGAACACTGAGATGTGAGTGTATGCTCAAAATCACATAAAATCCAGTTGATTTTAACATTTCTCATGATTTACCAGACCATTTTTATCTAACCTAACTTGTAATGATATACTGTATATAATAATCATATCTTTAATTAAGTCTTTATTGTATCCAAATTATTTGATCAGATGGCTTTGCGATTAGGTTTACTAGCTAGCTAATTCATCGTGTAATCTGATCTCAGGATCACAGATTCGACACATGACTGCATGACAAAACTGACTGCTTAATTTGCCTTCCTTTTAATCATAATCAATATGTCCTGATTGATTTTCTTAATGTCAACTTGTATACTCATTTATTTACTCAGTGAGGGTAAATATATATATATATATATATATATATATATATATATATATACATATATATAAACAAGTGGAAATCGACGACAAAGACATCAACTTCATGAGATATTTTGGCTGAATTTCTGGGGACACTGTCTTGTTGAAACCATTATCTTCTCTCCAGATTCTTGGCAACTGAGATTAAATTGTCCTCTAAATGTCCCGGTCCATTGCTACAATCATGTTTCCTTAAGCTACATGTAATGCCCCAGTACCGTTTGCAGAGAAGCAGCCCCATATCATGATGCTCCCACCTCTGTACGTCACTGTGGGTATTATGGTGTTCTTGGGATTACATGTGCAACCCTTCTTTCTCCAAATATGATGAGCTAAATTATTGCCAAAAAAGTTCTATTTTTGTGTCATCTGACCAGAGTATATTGCTCCTAAAGAGTTCTGATTTCTGTAAATTCTTTTAGACATGCATCTCTGTGCTTCTTTTTTTAGCAGAAGACTTTTGTGTAGGGTGTAGGAACAGAGATGATTGTGGTGCAGTTTGTTATATGCAATAATGTTTTTACCTGAGAACTTCAGGAAACTCCTTTACCTTCATCATGATTTCTTCTTGTTGCCTAAAATCTTCCCAACACTGTACAATTTCCCCTCACTGTACTTATGCACATACTTTTTCAATCTCATCCAGATAGCAGTCAATAAAGTCTCGTGGCTGTCCTGCCACTCTAGTTTGTTTGTGGTTGTTTTACATCTTTGCTGCCTTTTGCTTTAATATGTGAACAATTGCACAGGCCTTTTTGAAAAGAAGTAGCAAATTTCTCACGAAAGGCAGTGTATTGTAAATCTGCAGGAAAAAATGTTAACAAAACAGGTTTACTGGATTGCAGCTGCTAGGAATATGAAAGATCTATGCTAGAAATAATGACATGATGTCACACCATGACATGATGTCACACAATGCCAATCCTTGCAATTTCAGAAATCTGCTGAACATACCCTTTATGGTTTTTATTCTCGTTGTCATAGCGAGTGCCATACAAAATATGGTGGATTTGACGCTGCATCATGGAAATGGGTCTGAAGATTCATGGTGCTGCCTATACAGAGCAAGAGCATAGGAACTAGTTAAGTAAAATTCTTCTGCTAACAATGGGCCTTATTTATCAATCTTTTAGTAAAGTAGTGTGTAAATATTATCGGTGTAACGATACATTGCGTTGCAAAAATGTGCTGATGCGCATTGTGAGCAGAATTTATGAATGTATTTATTTAGTTTTAAGATATTATGAACCTGTAGTACATTTTGTTTTCAATATTAGAGCTCTGTCTTTTTTTAGTTTTACACAAACAGAAATGCAAAACTGGTACGCTCCTTTAATGGTGGCATAGGTCTCTTGGCAGCCTCTCTGGTTGGTATTTGTCTTGTGCTTTTGTAAATTTAGGAGAGACATCCTGTGTCACCGTACTTGGCCACAAGTCACTTCACTTCACTTCTTGTAATGCCACTGTGGTACCCCCATTTTCTCCACTTGTTGATGATGGCCTTCATGTGTTCCATGGTACATTTAAAGTTTTGGAAATTTTTTGTACCCCTCTCCTGATTTATTCCTTTTGACAGTGAGACCCTGTACAGGCTTTGTCAGCTCTTTGCAGTCAGATGAAACCAAGAAGATGTGAAGACAATCCTACAGAAACAGCTGATCTTTATTTGGGGTTAATCAGTATAATTTCATTGATGACAGCTGTATGATAATTATTATTAAACATGAGAATGAATATGATTGGTTCATTCTGAACACAGCCACATCCCCAATTATAAAAGGGTGTGCACACTTATGCAACAAGGTTATTGTAACTTTTTAAAATTTTTCCTTATTTTTCACTGAAACATTTCTGATTGTTTTTCACTTAATTTTCATACAGTGTAATTTCACATTGAGGGTGGGAAAAGTTTGAGGCTGGGCGAGAACTTCTGAAGCTCTTGGTTGATGAGAACTCCTGAGTGATTCAAAGATTCATTGGTGTCATAGGGCTTTAACACTTTCTGGCTGGTCCAACCCCAAAATGTTTCCTCCAATCAAACATTGTCTTAGGGTGGGGTGTAAGCCATATTCTCCGCCTATGATATTAATCAGTGCATTGCCTCTACAGTCATGTGGTTTCACACGTTTTCATGAAGTGTGGATCAAACTTTAGTTCCAAATATTAACATATGCATATAATGACATTCTATCTAAATTTCCTTGCTCTCATCCTTCAGAGAAATTATTCAATGAACACACACATACCAAACAAGACATATATTGTTTGTTGTTAATACACTGATCAACCATAATAATTCATGCTAAATAATCAAATGAGTAATTGCTGTATGCACACTGCGATTGCTGTAGTGGCTTTGGGGCTGCAGTTGCCATGAGCAGCTTCGTACTCAGGACTCCATCAGTGGAAAATGGATAGATTTTAACCAGCCGGACAATTGTGACAATTGCACAATTGCACTATTTGTTCATATAGTACACAATATTAGAAGGGATTTATTTATAATTGCACTATCTGTTGCACCCAGATGAGGATGGGTTCCCTTTTGAGCCTGGTTCCTCTCAAGGTTTCTTCCTCATATCATCTCGGGGAGTTTCTCCTTGCCACCGTCGCCACTGGCTTGCTCATTAGGTATAAATTCATAGGGATAAATTCACAGTGATAAATTCAAATATTTACAATATATTTTTGTGAATCCATTTATTTCTGTAAAGCTGCTTTGTGACAATGTCCATTGTTAAAAGCGCTATACAAATAAAATTGAATTGAATTGAATTAATAGTGGCCTTTTGAACATAGGCATAATACATACAAAATCCAACCTAGAAGGGAACAGGTGATTGCGGTTCTTAAGGCATCATTGTCCTTTAGACTATAGAGAGTTTGTTGAGCACAGGTTTGTGAATGGAGGGTGGAGCCAGAGAAGGTGAATGGTGAGGAATCCACACGTGAGAATTGTGGTGAGAACATGGTGAACTTTAGGCTCTTTGGGGGAAGGAGATCAAAAGGTCTCATTCCTTGAGGAGCCTGTGTTAAATCTTTCTTGAGCCCCCTCCCTTTAGTGAATCACCCCCCTTGGGTTTTAGGTTATCAGATTTACAGGTGAGGGTCCTTGGCCAATGGCCTAAATCAATAGTTTTGACAGGGGGTTCCTGGGCTGGGAGTGTTCATCCCTTGGTCAGAGTTGTCCTAAAACTGACCATGTTGTTCACAGGCCGTAATTAGGCAGGTGCAAACAGACAGTAATTAACATGGTTCCTAAGGGTCTGCAAGTGTAGGTCCATTGTTTTTATGGCTACTGTGGCCAAGTGATTAGAATTCCTGTGTAGTACTCCCTGTGATGGTGTCCCTTGTTCTGCTTGTGCATGCATCTTTGGAGCTGGTTGACTTCAGCCAAGCTTTGATGAGCTCCATTAGACCAGTAAAATCCACTCTCGTTCTGCAGGCATGCACGCAGAGGTGCCATATTTAGACACTGTTGCCAGTAGACATCCTAGTACTGCAATTGGTTCTTGTGAAAAAGTAACCAAACAGGCAGTGTAAGGTTGTAAGTGCACAGTCTGAAAATTCTGTTCATACAATTGTTTCAGTAGAATGGACACTGATGAACCAGAGTTGACTGTGAGTTGTAAAGACATGGGTGCAACATGGGTGCAACAGCAGGTGCAACAGCAGGTGAAACATTTATGGCCATATCACACAACAGACGGTCAGTTGGTCCAGGCAGGTGGAGAATACAGACCTCAGGTAATTCAATCGCATGCACTGTACAAGTAGGAGCAGAACGGCAGAGCTGCACAAAATGTCCAATTTTATTGCAATTCTTAGATGTAGCAGATGAAGTGCGGCAGTTCCATCCACTGCAAGATGCAAGGTGCCAGATGTCCATCGGAGCCACAGTGGAAGCCTGTTCGAACTGATGGAGCAGGAGCAGAAGCAGACGTTTTTAATAAGGTATGTGCCTTGAATTTGGCCTTTGGACACTGTCATCTGGAAGCAGGAGTAGCGTGTATGGCTTGTACTGGGGCAGAGCTGCTTGCAGACATCGACTTCGTCTGAGCATCAGCTGCTTCTAGCTGTGTGGCAATTGTAATCGCAGTCTCTGTGTCAGTTTAGATTCCTCTAATAATCTTTTGTGCATGTGAAAGTTAGCAGTATTTTCAACTAGCTGGTCACACAGCATATCATCTAGGTCACTCAGCCTATCAACCAAATTCACAAGTAGTAGTCAAGTCTCTAAGAGCATCAAAGTATTGTACTACCATTTCATCAGTCTCCTGTGCACATTTTCTAAAAGCATGTCTTTCCAGTACCGCATTTCTTTTTGGAGTGAAGTGTTCTTCCAAAGCTTCAATAGCATCGGCCAGATCGTCACCAGTATTAGGCAATGCATATAGCAATCTCTAACCTTCTGTTCCAAGACAGTGAAGGAGCAAAGCCTGTTTTCTTTGCTTCTGGCCAGGAATCTCCAGTCGTATTAATCACTAATATGTAGTTCTGAAACATCTTCAGTCACGTTACTAGCGGTATAGCAGGCTTACCAGGACACGGTAAAAAAGGACTTGGAAAAGGAGCACTTACAGATGCAATCCCCAGTAAACCTTGTAAATAAAAATCGTCCTTGTTGCCAATTTTGCTGTATCTTAGGTAGACAGGAAACGCAGAAGAATCATCCTTTTAGGAATTTTAATTAGTGCTCAGAACTAGCATTGCAACATGCACAGGCTCAGCACTGCAACATCTCTTATCCATGCTTAACTACAACCAGGAAACTTGAGTGCCATCTAGTGGTGCATTAATGTAAGGACTTCACAGATAGTGATTAATGGGAAGTTTGTTAGTTAGGATTTAAGCCTCCTCACAGTACTATGACAGCACTGGTTAAAGTGGTAAATGACAATACTGGCCTCTGATCAGGGTTGTGTCACTTTTGCTTGTGTTGTTCGATCTCAGTGCAGCTTTTCATACTATAGATCATAATGTGCTCCTAGATAGATTAGAAAATGTTATTGGAGTTAAGGGAACATGAAATATGACTCAGGTCATATTTGACTGTTATTAGCTTGTAAATGTTAATGGTGACTTCTCTCTGTGTACAAAAGTAAAGTTTGGTGTTCCATATGGCTGTGATTTAGGCCCACTTTTTTTTTTTTTTTTTACTATATATGCTACCTCTGGGTGTAATTTATTTGTAAACAGAATACGGTGATGACACACAGTTATGTTTCAGTAAAGCGAGATGACAAATGTTAGCTTAATGATGTTGAAGAATGTGTAAAGGACATTAAACACTGGATACTGGCTAACTCCCTCCTACTTAATTCTGACAAGGCAGAAGTTCTTCTACAAGAACCACAGACAGCTAAAAGTAAGCTTTCTGATTATATAGTATTATTATTATTAGTAGTATTATTGCTAAGATAAGAAATATTATGTCATTACATGATGCAGAAAAAACTAGATGATACTCTCTAGAATGGACTATTGTAATGCCTTGCTGTCTGGATGTTACACTAACTGCATAAACAATCTCCAGTTAGTCCAGAATACAGCAGCCACAGTCCTTACTAGAACCACAAAGTTTGATCATGTCACTCCTAATGTTAGCCAAACTGCATTGGCCACCACACTTGTGTCAATTGGAAAAGTGCAGGTTCTTTATTAGTACCTAGAATAATGAGGACTACAACAGGGGGCAGAGCTTTTTCCTACAAAGCTCCCCAGCTATGGAACAGCCTCTCAATTAGTGTTCAGGATTTTTAAGTCTAGGTTGAAAAAATAATTTGTTTAGTCAAGCTTTCTGTTAATAGCTTTTCTCTACAGTAAAGGTGCAGATTTAGTGGGTTCATGGGCATAGACAGCTATGGTACACTTGGATGTTAGGATGTTGTTCCCCCATGCTTAGGTTTGGTGACGGTTGAGTGGCAGGACACTTTATGTCCCAGGGTGCCCTCAGAGTTACTTTCTGTACCTTTTAGCTATACTGTCATAGTTATTCCTGCTGGAGTCCCTGCTTACTCTCTGATCACAAAGAACACCCTTTTAAACCACTATAATACAAAAGCACATAATAATCTATTTTCTCTCTCTTTTTCTCTGTTGAAATAAACATGTTACATCTGTTGTCTGATGGGGTGCTCCTGCCAGATCCTGACTCCTTCTGCCCTCTGGACCTGCCTGGTAAATCCTGATGCTCTACTTCTGCTTAGAGGTTCCTGCACTTGTGACTCACTTGCTGCTGCTGTGGATGGCCCCAAATGGATACATTAAAAGTTACTTTGGAAAGTCCCATGTGGATACCCTAATGATTGCACTTACCAAAAACACTCACCTGTTCTTTAGTGGATACCTTCACTTGGATACTGTAGACTCATACATAACAACAACTGTTGTAATCATAAAAGACCCCTGATGCTCATAATGAACAACCTTTCAACAAACTAAATACTGTTTGAGTTTATAGTATACAACTGTGGAAAATTAATGAGTCATAATGACACTATTCGGTGTCACCCAGAAGAGGATGGGTTCCCTTTTGGGTCTGGTTCCTCTCAAGGTTTCTTCCTCATGTCGTCACTGGCTTGCTCATTAGGGAACTAAAGCTACATCTACATTCAGATTTTTGTAAAGCTGCTTTGTGACAAAGTCTATTGTTGAAAGCAGTATATAAATAAAATTGAACTGAATAGTTAGCTTCTTATTTTGTTTCTAGACAATTTTACTTTAGACAGACATTCCTAGCAGTAGCTCTAGATATTTGTTAAATATTAGTAATAACTGCCATTTCTATAACTTACACAGGCAAACATTTTAGGCAATAAAAATAATACATATAATATGCCTTTAAGTAGATCCATCCATACATATATCTATATATATTCATGTATTTTGGCATTTATGTGTAGACTATATTCTTTACAGGTTGTTAAAATACCTTGGACACTGCAACCTTGATGTGTCACAAGATTTCACCAATATACTTCATTAACTCCAATTAAAACAACATTTACAACAAATTATTGTCAAACTACAACAGAAATTAATCACATGGGCTCTGCAATTAAAAAACAATTAAACCTCTCTCACACACAGATAGACATCCTCAGCTGGATTTTTACATCAGTGCACACTCCTTACAACTGAAACTAATTCCAAATTCCACATGTTCCACATCTGACTTCTTTTAACACAGTATAGATATTGGCACTATAGTATAGTACTTCCTTTACTGATTTTCTTCATTGCATCTTCTGTGTGCGTAAAGAAGCTGTAATGTGTGTGTGTGTGTGTGTGCAGGTTTCAGGGGTTCTTAAGGCGAGCCATCCCTGGGTTAATAAAGGAAAAGTTCTTGAACATAGTCTGGTCCACGCTGTTGATGAGGGTCCGATCAGCACAGGACAGCCGAGGCTTCTCGTTAATGAACTCCTTATCAAAGTTACTGCAGTCACTTGGTGATTTCTACAAATAGAAGATAGAATTAATAGGGCTCATTTTAATGGGGAGACATACAACAAATGCATTAAAATTTGTGCTCTCCATTGCTGTTCATGTTCTATTTGCAGGACAGAGTAAACAGTTTACATTGGGGTGTTTTATCTTGTCCCCATAGTGATAGTGTGGCTGCATCTTCCAGAAAAAATATAGGCAACACTTGGTTCCACTTAATTGACTAGTATAACTGCTGTTCAGCTGCAAATAAACAACAGCAGCTAAATGGGAAATGGCATCCAGTTTTCTGTGTAATTTTGGCCACTTCCCACAGTGAGGCATAAATTATGTTTTTGTTTAGTCAGAATCAGAATCACTTCATTGCCTGTGAGCTGTGCTGGTTAGGTACTGGTGTGTAACATAGTAAGGCAGTACATTAAGACATACACTGCAGCCACAGTACAACAAACAATAAACAGAAGAGCAATGACAGAAAGTGCAGCAAGTAATAAATGATGCAATTTGACAGGGGGCAAGGCATTAGACGATAATGAAGTATAACATGTTCATTCATACAATTTGCAATGTATAAATAAAGAATTATAAGGTAGTGGTTGAAAGATTTCATGGGCTTGAGTGGTTGAGTATCTGCATAGTCTCCAGAAAGAAGCTATGCTGGTGGTGTGTAATTTGGGAGGTGATGGACCTGTAGTGCCTCTGTGATGGCAGTTTGACAAGAGAGGGTTTCCTGAATGTTTGGCGTCAGTCGGTGAGTTTACAGCTGATGATCTTGTCAGCTGAATGGACTACTCACTGCAGTCTGGTCTTGAAGGTGGAAAAGGAACCAGACTGGTGAAGGTGGTGAGCACACTCTCTGTTATTACAGAGTAGAATCTTTTCAGTATGGGTTGAGAGATACTGAACTCCCTTGTCTGGTGTAGGAACTACAGTCTCTGCAGTGCTTTCTTGAGGATGGTGGTTATGTTGTTGACCTATTTCAATGGCTTGGTGATGGAGGTCCCCAGGTATCTGAAAGATTCAGCCTTGGACACCTGAACCATTGGTTGTCAGGGGGGTGGAAGGTGAAAAGATGCTTTAAGATGGTCTACTTCACTTCTATAGGCGGTCTCATCATTGGCTCACTATAGATGTCTCAAACTCGCTAATTTTGATGGAGTTCTCTGTGGTGATGCAATCATTAATGAAAAAGCAATACAGCCAGTGGTTTGAGAATGCAGCACTGTGGGGCTCCTATGCTGATTGTCATGGGGTCTGACATACTGCTTCCCTCATCTCAGGAAATTGCTGATCCACTGGCAGGTGTTGGAGAGTAGGTTTAACTAGATGAGGTTGCTGTGGAGTAGCTCAATAACCACAGAGTTAAAAGCAGAGCTAAAGTCCACCAACAAGAGAATTGCAACTCCTGTTTCACTGACAGTGATGGTTGGGTGGTAGGAGAGTGGAGGGCAGTAGATGTGATGGGAACAACTCTGAATTTGGAGGGGAGAAGGGGGGTGTTGGGTAAATATCAGTGGGGGAAGCACTGTGAACTGTGGCCATGTCTTTTAGTGGGAGAGTTACCAAAAAACAATAATGTTAATAGAAAATTAACATAATAGTTTTAGACACATATTGTTTATTTTGCAAATAACTAAGATGAAGATATCCTGGATATTTTAAACTTCATAAAATAAAAGGAGATATCCCAGGTCAGTAGGACATCTAACCCCAACTTCTGAACAGAGCTATATAAATAGCTTAGTGTCTTAAGCTTACCACAGTGGGTCTGAAGGGTGGCTCCACTTGCCGCTTTTCCAGCGCATTCCAGTCAGTGTCTCTGAAGAAAGGATGTTGCCGAATATTTCCCTTCACACCCAGCCTCCGCTCCGGCTCCCGCACAAAAAGCTATAACCAAACCCATAAAAAACATTAGAATAAAAACATTATTTCACTCATAGCAGAAATAAGGCCGCTTTAGTTAAGTGATTATAATATTAAAAAGAGGCCTTTCACACACTGGTGTGTCTGTTTTAAAATGTTGATGTACAATCAAGTAAAAAGGCAGTATTCCTGATGACCCATCAGGAACACATCTTCTCAGCCAGCCTCATAATGGAGATGCCCAGGAGTCTGTTCATAAAGTTACAGTGCATAGAATTTTTGTTGGTTAAAAAAAACATGATTATTGAGTCAGGGAAGAAATAAATACTTTATAATATGATATTCCTGAGCTGCTATGAATCACCCTGACAATCCTGTCATGTTGAGAGAGTGAAAGAGTCTGATATTATACTATAAGAAGAAAATGGATTTAAGCATTATGCAATTTAGGTTTTTTGTTCTGTAATTTGGTCAATGATAGTCAGACAGTTTATTATTAGGGCATTTGTATCTTTAACCAGTTGGCTAGTTTGTGTAATAATGTAATTATTAATCAGATTGGAAAAACCTGCTTTTCACAATTCCACTGTTTCTCTGAATATTAATTAACCAATTACCAATACTTTTCATATAATTATTTCTTAAGCATCTAAATGATATATTATTTCAAATATTGTTTAATAATGATAGTCTCAATTGAGTAAAATGTTTTTTTAATACCTTGATGAGAATGTCTCGTGCATCTCTGGTCAGCCAGCGTGGGTAACAGGGGTCATCTGTGCGGATGGATTGGAACAGTTCCTCCTCGTCATGCCCATGGAACGGTGACTGACCAATCAGCATCTCATACAGAAGGACTCCAAATGACCACCAGTCCACTGAGGTGCCATATTTCTGCCCAAGCAAAATCTAAAGCAAGACAAAGTAAACACTTTATATCTGGGATGTTTAATTTTATCCGATGTGGCTGCACATTATCATTCCAGACAAACTGTGGACACATCTGATTGAACATAAATGACTATTAGGTAAAACTCCTGTTTAGCTGGAATTAAAAAACAGCAGCCCCGCTGGTGTTTTGCAGATAATATTGAAGACATTATGCCATAATTAAATTTTGATTTCTAATTTAATTTTCATCAGATGGCATGTCCAAGCACTACATTAATACTCACTTTAGAAATGTACTGGACATTGGTCATCTCTTTTAATTTTATTACAATCCAATTGTCATATTTATTATAAAACACACTGTATGGCCAAACGTATGTGGACACCTGACCAGTCACATCTATACGTTCTGCCACACCAACCTTGGCAAACCAAGTCTATGTGGAGCTCATGTTTGGGCAAGGCAACTTAGTTCCAGTGAAAGGAAATCTTAATGGTACAGCAACAAAGACATTCTAGACAATTCTGTGCTTCCAACAGTTTGGGGAAGGCCCATAAAACTGTGATGGTCAGGTGTCCACAAACTGGTCAGGTGGCCATTTAGTATACGTGTTCATGTTCTAATCTAAAGCATTAACAATATAAACACTATTGATGGCAAGTGATCATTGCTTCACCTCAGGGGCAATGTAATCTGGAGTTCCACAGAAGGTGGATGTTCGGGCTTCTCCCAGCATGTTCTCCTTACACATCCCAAAGTCAGCAATCTTAATGTGACCATCGATGTCTAGCAGAATATTATCCAACTTCAGATCTCTGCAGAAGAATAACACAATGCTAATTTCTTGTACATAGACCAAACTCATTTAGTTATATGACCATGTTTATTGTGATTACCTGTACACAATGCCTTTTAAATGTAGAAACTGCAGACCACAGATGATTTCAGCAGCGTAGAATCTATCACAGTGGCAAGAGAGAATAAAGAAGAGATGAAAAATAGTTAGGGGTGAATTTCTTTCCCAAGTGTCTCTATGTGTATATAGGATCAGCATGAGTGTCTCACGTGGAGCGCGGGAGATCAAATCTGTGGCAAGCCTGGATGTGGAACATTAAATCTCCTCCATTTAGATACTCCATTACAAAGAACAGATTCTCCTATATGGAATATCCCCAAACACAAATACATAAACACACACAGAAATATCTATATTGTAAGCTTAAAAACATGTGTCTGTGTGTACAGTTTTTACCTTGGTCTGAAAGGTGCAGTAAAGGTGTGTGAGGAAGGGATGTTCCCAGGCAAGAGATAGAACACTTCTCTCGACCATAGTGCACTCCACATCATCGTCCATCAGAACCACATCTTTCTTTAGAGCCTTCACTGCAAAGAACTTCCCTGTGGTTTTCAGCTCGGCAAGAAACACCTATAAAAACATGCACACAGACACACAGGAAATCTACATTCGATTGTAGATGCAACATTAAACTGCATTCAGATTTTTACTAAACATCAGAGAAACATGAGCAAGAATTTTAAGGCTTAAATGTGTAATAAAATCTTTGTGTCCATATATCTACCTTGCCAAAGCTGCCCTTTCCCAGCATCTTGTGCAGGGTAAAGTCATCTAGGGAGAATTTGTGGTGCTCTTTGTGTGGGACAGCATACAGTGGCTCTGAATCTTCACCGAAACTGAGATGGTCGCCCTCTAAGGGTGAATCCCAGGCTACACCCTGCTGCTCTGAACGTGGCACAAAAATAGAGATTCTCATAGAGTAATAGAGTACTCATGCTACACTACACCACAAAATAAATGGCACAAAGTGTATGATAGTCTTGGAATGTTTTTATTTTTTGTGGTGTTTGACTTGTCATTATTTATTTAAAAGAAAAAAAAAACAATAAGACCATGGTATATTTATTCTATATGTGGGAGCCACTCTTCAAGGTAATTATTCATAGAAAGGAAAAAAAAGGTGGTGAGTTGCAATTAGCTATATACAGTTGTTGTTGTTCCTCTGTCGGCTGCTCCCATTAGGGGTTACCACAGCGGATCATTGGTCCGCGTATTTGACACAGTTATTGCATCGGACGCCCTTCCTGACGCAACCCTCCCCAATTTTATCCGGGCTTAGGATTGGCACTGAGAGGGCACTGTTGCACACAACCCCAGTGGCTGAGGTTGGTTGGGGTTGGTTCCCTGGCCAGGAATCAAACCCAGGCCGCAGTGGTGAGAGCACTGTGGCCTAACCACTAGTCCTCCAGAGACCCACAGTTAGCGATATAAAGTAACATGCATTTTATAGAATTTTTGGCTACTTTTCAAATAATATATTTAGAACTAATAAAACAAATGGTAAAGGAAATGTAGAATTTTGTTTCATTTAGTAATTATGTGTTTTAGAGTACTATATTATTTTAAACAGGAAGGTTTTTGTCTAGCTTGTATTGCCAAAGCTTTTTGTGCACAGAATGTGTTCAAGCCAACACACAAGGACAGGCTTAGTGCACATCTGAATGAATGTTGTATTAGGGCTGTCCATCAGGAAGGTAAGATTTACAAACAGATGAAAGCAAGCTGAAAATTTGTGTTTTATTTAACATTAAAACAGTAAATAGCTGAAGCCTGAAGCATAATTAAAATTACTTAATCTAATATTTTACTAGGCAAAAATGATTTGAAAATCTTAACATTCGATGTATTCTTACACATTGCTACTTTTGGTGTTCGTAGTCATCAGTGATTTCAGAATGAGGGAGGTCATGTGTGTTGATATTATGATTATATGTTAAAATTGTGTGATGGTAGTTAACCTGTAAGCCTAAAAGTTTCACTAAACTATATTTTTCCTAGAATAGAAGCAAAGTACAATAGTACTGGAGTACTGGGGATTCAGATTAGTGACAAGCTATGATGCAGTATTATAAGGCTACTACACAATCTAAAAAATAAGAGGTGGTGGCAGGACAACAAAGAGTTCCTAAATTCCCAGGAGATGTGTAATTCAGCATGAGTAGTAGAAGCTGGATATACAGATGGAAAAACACTTCTGTTTGTTGTTCAATTTCAGGAATTACATGGAAGCTTGTTTTTTCTTTTCTGCTGGACATCTAGATCTCAGTTTTGAACCTCCTGGATAACATTTTTTCTATTTGACTTTTTTCTGCAATCAATAACCTAGCTCTTCTTTCTTGAATTCCTAATCTTCATCAATAACTGTGCTGTCTCATATACTACACACTACATTTGCACTGCATTGCATTACAAAAAAACAGATGTAGGTTATGGTATTCTCAAGCAGAATTAAAGTTGTGTAATAGTATGTGTCTGTGACTTTAACTCACCATTTGAGGGGAGAGTTTCTCTACAGTGAGGCTTGCAATAGACCGTTTTAATCAAGAAAGCACAGATTAAAAAAAATGTCTACTGCCTAATAAACTGGGAAATTAATTTTTGTTTGTTTCCTGTTTTCATTTCTAGTTTCTGTATTTTTCCTGTCTCTGCCTGACACAGGCACATTGACTATTATATTGGTCATTATTGGTTATCTTGTTCTTGGTAATGAAATAGCTGACTTCATCTTTTATTGATTGTACCACTGGCAATAAGTTTCCTGCCATGTGTGTGTTACCTTTGCGTGGTAGTGGTGGTGCTGGAGTAGGGGATAAGGTATGGATTGGTAGCGATGGCACACAGCCCGAGGGCTCTCTGACCACTCCAGCCTGTCCTACACCTACCGGTCCCTCACGTCCGATTATATCATTATCTCTGGAGCTCCGGGCCTGTGACATACACACACACACACACACACACACAATGCCAAATGTTTCATACTTTGGATCTGTCTATTAGGTTGTATTTATCTCTTTTTTGAGTGTTTACTCATTTATATTCTGGCTGTATCATTGAGGCTGTGTAAAACATTGTAATGTATCTATGATAATTAACATAATGTTCAACCTGCTGCGTGCTCTCAATCATAGCCAGAGCCTCGGCCATGAGCTTCTGGTTGACACCACAGAGATTTGCTACTTTCTTTTGACATTTGTGATGAACATTCATGCCACATTCTGCAGAGAAAATATACACATAATCACACAAACTATATATATTTTTTGCATTGCTCATAAACTCATTTCTTTTTATGTATTTTCTCTCTTCCTTTTCTTTCTTTCCTGTATTTTTTCTCTTTTTCTTCTCTCAAGCAATTAGAGAGGCTTTAACAGTCCAAAAAAGTAACTTTATATAGTGCAAACATATTCACTGTTGTCCTCCAAAGAGGAATGTATGTGGAATGATAGACCAACAGTACTTTAAGTGACAGAATGCTACAATGAAACAATTTTTTAAATTTTCGACATACATTAAATCAATATAAGAAGATTTTCTTTATTTGCACAATGTACATAAATTCTGCTTATAAATACAACTAATCATTTAGCTGACGTTTACTGGTTGTGCAGTTGTGCATGATAAACTGTACAACTGTATTGCTATAAACTATAAAGAAATGTCTATTTCTAAATAGTGAAAAACAACAAGATAGTTAATGTGGAAAAATAGTTTACTGGGTTTTGGTGTCCCCGTACTTCAGTCTGACCCTAAGCGGTCACATGACTTCTGACATTGTATTATAGTGTCGTGTGATCTCTCACCTTCACATTTGAGGCCCTGACGTGCCAAACCCCAAAGTAGTGTGCCACAATGTTCACAGAAGGTCGGGCTCTTATAGTTATAAACTTTAAACCGGTGAGGCATGTCGATCTTAAATCGCTCTTTATGGATCTGAAGCAGACACACAGATTTAGTACTGAGATTCACTCTAAATTACACATGTAGAGAAAAGTTAGAGTTGGCAATCAAAAGCGATGGTTTGTAAGTGCATGTACATTTTTATCCACATATAACTATACTGTACATACATATTGCATACTTATACCACGGCACTGCTGAATTTCTAATAACAGCATGGCTCTGACAATACTTCCAGCTATAATTTAAATGATAGGTTTATATTAACATGCTTGTTCTAATATATTCTCATTCCATAGTAACAGCTCATTACTCACAGGGATTTGTATGGCAGATGCACTGCATAATGAAAGACTAATAAAAACTGATTTAAAAACCATGTTATTTAACCAGAAAAAAATGGATAATCATTGATATGAAGAAGCTATTTGTTAAGAAACATTTATTTAACATTTATGTAAGCAGTCTCAGGTTTCAGTGATTTGTGATGGTCAGCATGTTTTCCACCACAGAAGGGTCTTCATTTTTTTGTCTGTTTTTTCACTGTTTACAGCTGCCATAAAGTAACTGATAAGCAGATCTAACTCATCTTGCATACTAGCTGGGAACACACTCTTTTCCTTCCTCTAAAAAACACAGTTATTTGCAAACACATGATACTACAACAGGAACAGCAGATGGCAAAGACTTCATGTGTACAGAATGTGAAACAAAATTAATCAATAGAACACAGAGAGTGTTTTGCTGTCCATGTAAAAATAAGGTAGCTCTGGATGTGTCTGACTGATGACAGAAGTCTTAAATAAGCAGAATTGAATGCATGCAGGAGTTACCATTGTTTCTTTGCTGTTAATGGCCGAGCCTGTACATTTGGCAATCACTTTGTCAATGCACTTCTTATGGATGGCAGCGTTGCATTCTAAAGGACATATAGAAAAAAGGGAGAGATAGAAAGAATAAGCGTATTGAAAATCTTTATGAAAGCCCAGTAAGGGGCTGTAAATATAGAAAATTCTGTATACTCACGTCGGCACTGATATCCCTGTTTATTCAGACCCCTGCAACACAGAAAGAGAGAGAGAGAGATAGAGAGATAGAGAGAGAGAGAGAGAGAGAGACAGCAGGTTATTACTGCTAATAAATATTTTTCTGGCCTCGACTTCATTTAAGGCAAGGAGTTTCCTTTCAGTACTTTCTCACTAAGTTTCCGCAGATCATCAGATTATTATAAATGTATGTTACTATTGTATACCATCAAATAAGTTTATTAACTCAGAGAAATCACCTAGTGTGTGCAAAGATCTTCCAAGTGCTGGGTTTAAAAGGAGAATTTTAATAAAGTGGTGCCAGTTACTGCTTTAACCAATTATTAACATTTAAGTTCATTTTTCTTCATTACAAGGCTCCATCACCTTGCATTTTACTCAACATATCGGGCAAAAAAAAAAAAAAACAAAAAAAACAAAAAAAAAAAAAAAAAAAAGATGAGAGATGACCCAGATAACAACTAAAAATAGCTGGTGTTAGGTCTTGCTGAGGCAGCAAACCACACACGAAATACACACCAAAATTTTCTGGCGAATAACGTAGAAAGGCTTCATTATGTCAAAGTGTTCAGCAGCCAGTGATGCGAATATGTTTGAATACAGGGGAGGAGTGACAGCGGGAATCAAGTTGCTCTACGTGTTTCTTTTTAACCCCAAGCTTACTCTGTCCTGATTGAGGTGCATACACACGTTATTTTATTTAATTGAGTTGTCATATTATTAGGTTGTACATTGCTTCTGTATGCTACTCTGTAAAGGGACTATTTATGACTGATGATTTATTTAACAATAAAAAGTATTTCTGTATACAATAAAAGCTTTCTGTATACTTTCTGTGCTACAGCATACCAAGACATCCTATACAATTGTGTGCTTCCAACTTTGTGGCAACAGTTTGGGGCCATACCAGACAAACTCTTTGCAGACAGAGCAGAAGGTGGGTTGGGGGAAAAAAGTGGCCGTGAACTCATGACACTTCACTAGATGCACTTTGGCCTGTTTGATCGCGCCACGTCGTTGATGCAGCGCAAACACATCCTCTCTCTCTCGCTCAGGGTCTCCATCTACATCTCCCTCACCATGACCTGCATCTAAATACAAAAACATACATACACACATGCAGTGAGAGTATGTGCTTATAGAATATATATATATATATATATATATATATATATATATATATATATATATATATATAGAGAGAGAGAGAGAGAGAGACAGAGAGTTGCTTTTATGTATGATTTTATGTATAGTAAAATGAAGTACTTTTTCAGAGTATTTTGACCCATCCTCTATGTATATGGGCAAGTGTATGTATGTAATTGTGTGTGCAAGACAGACTCACCCTTTTTTTCCAAGAAATAGCGTGCTTCCATCAACAGACGACCCTGTGGCTTTAGTTCCACCTTAAGTAACACAAGAACAGTGTGTTATATTTCAAGTCATTGTAACATACATGTTTACAATGACTTAAATTATCATTATGAACATGAATATGCTTTTCAGGTTTCATGAGAACCCATCAAAGCACTGATTGGCATATAGCAGCCATATTATTTACAAAAACGTAGTACAATTTTAAAAGTCATTAATGATACCTCTCTTGTGCAAAAGCCCTAGAATTAGTGCGCAAAAGTAGTTTTTCTTATTATGCAAATTATTTCCAATAACTGCATTTGAAAGGGGATGTAATCACACAAATAATTCTTATCTTTTTCAGAAAGCAGCATGAAAAATTCTTAAGAGTTTCTTCTTAAAAATTCTTCTCATAATTGCTGAGAAGAATTTTGCTAATGAATTGCAGTAAAACATTCTTTTACAGGTAAATATGTGGTACAAAATACAGAGTAATTATTTTGGGTAAAATGATGGCAACTACGAAGACAGTTTAACAAAATTTCTGTGAAATGCCTGACAAGTATTCAGTATTAAGAAGAAAAGAAAAGACATAATACAATATGAAGGTAGTATGTAGAATAATATTTGCACAAAATGTAATCGAAATACCACAAATTCTCAATTGTACATTTTATTTGTTTTTAAATAAATGTCTGTTCTGAGGACTGGCAAAAGGACAAAAATATTCTTTGTCACTCATCATGATGACAAATTTGACCTTGGGATGGCATTTCAGTCCTCTTAAGTGTGCAAATACATGCATAGACACAGACACACACACTCACCCAGATCTCAAGCTTGCCATTCTCCTTTTTGCAACGGGAAGCGAGTGTGTCCAGCTGCACCGTGGCCTCTGTCTTCAACTCAGCTGTTTTATCTTTCACCACTACGTGCATCACTCTCCCTTTGTGAACATGGGCATCGAATGTGCTGCTCCATGGAGGGTACATGGTGGGCCGTTTCTGCTTATACACCTGACCCTTTTCTGAAGAAAACACATGCACACAGCAAATCAGCACAGCTCTGCCATAGTGTCTTGATTATAATAGTACTCTGTATTACAGTTGTTATCATTTGAACGCCAGTCTTTGGCTTTGCAAAAAGAAGAAGATAATAAATTATATTAATGATCCCACTGAGCATGTCTAGTATTTATTCTGTTTGTACATTCAGATGTACAGCTTACATGAAATTCTTAAAACTAATCATCATAATTATACCAACCTTTATAAAATTACACAACTGCAAAATATAATGCACACCAGAATATGAAGATGGTTTAGTAAACACTGATCAGAATCAGAATCGCCATGTATCAACTGTCTGTCACAAAGTAAAATTGCAACACAGTATGTTAAACAATAACTCTCATCAAAATGTGGGAAAATAATGAAGTGAAGTGAAGTGACTTGTGGCCAAGTATGGTGACCCATACTTGGAATTTGTGCTCTGCATTTAACCCATCCAAGTGCACACACACAGTAGCGAACACACACACACATGGGGCAGTGGGCAGCCTTTTTTTGCCGCGGCGCCCGGGGAGCAGTCGGGGGTTCGGTGCCTTGCTCAAGGGTCTCACCTTAGTCGTGGTATTGAGGATAGGAGAGGGCACTGGCCATTCACTTCCCCCACCTACAATCCCTGCCGGCCCTGAGACTCAAACCCATGACCTTCAGGTTCACCTTCAGGTTACAAGGCCGAGCCTCTAACCATTAGGCCACGACTGCCCCATAATACATTTAACAGTCACTTAGTTCATGATTTCCCCACAAATGTAAATAGAGATTACCTTCTCAATAGGTTATTTTGGACTTTTCTCATTGACAATGCTGCACCACCTGATATATTTGTACCTGCACAACACACACTACTATGCTGTTGCCACTGCTGTTGCAACTAGTAAATAATATCTGATCTGTGCTGCTTCTATTGGTCCCTTTTCAATGATTAATAGTTTAACAATTTGTGCATAAACAGACCAAAATACAAACAAATGATCAACAGCCAATAATTGTATAGGCTGTACAAAATGCACCTATATGGTAGGTATCTGATAAAATGTCAGTAGGTGTAGCTTCCAGATCACTAGCTGTTCCTTGTGGTGAGGATAAATTCTTTACAGTACTTTGGTATGTGGTATGAATTTTTACTTTGCACTTACCATGCACTGAGAGGAAATACATGTACAACATACAGAATAATAAATGTGACTCTGTCAGTCCAAGTAGAATGTAGCAGGTGGAAATGTGGTTTAGCGTGGGCGTGAACTGAGAGGGAGGTGTATGGGTATGAGCTAGAGGAGTAATGACTAATGTATGTATATGTCCCAACCATAATTATGTGATCCCTCTCACTCTTCCTCTCTCTCTTTCTCCCTGAGCAGGGAGCTGAGCATATGTGTGTGTATGTGGCCATGAAAAGCAAAAGCCAAACAGAAAGCAGTGAGCGAGCTGGAAAACTGCAATGTGATTTGATTTGAAAACGTTTACTGTCTATCCACCACGGCAAGGGCATGAGCACAAATAGAAAAGCTTCTTTTACGTTTTGGGTCTGGTGTGTTCTCTGAGCAGTGTAAGGTGCTCTCCTAAGTTCCATTATGAAGCATTTTTGAAATACAGGAACATGCTACAGATGAATTCAAACCCCCACATATTTGGCAACCTTTTGTTTTTGTTCTTTGGAATAAGTATATACAGCTCAGCACACTGTTCGATAGTGATGTTTCCCCCTGTTGCTGTTAGCAGATTTTCAGCAGCTGGTTGTTCTTGTTAGTTTAAATACTTTCACAAGGCACTGTTCTTTTCCGGTAAGATACACATACGCAGCAAACTTTTTTTAGATTGAATAGTTAATGTTTGTAATATGTGCCACTGATTTATTTGTTTAACTGTGGAAAAGACTGTATAAATAGTTCTGTATTGATTTATTCATATATTTTCAAGCAGCTGTTTAAACTTTACTGATTCATTCAAGTTCACATCTTAATCTCTATAACGTTTATACTGTGTTATTGTCTATGTTTAGCTTTCTTTGTATTGATTAATTCAACGAGATGCTGTAATTTTACTCCATGTTGGTTCATGCTTATTTGTACAAAGCTTTTTTTTTTTTTTAGGTTAAAAGGTTGTTTTACTATTGTTTTACTCTTGTTATACTTGATAATATTGGCTTTTAAATGATAATGAAATTTTCATTTCATTAATTCCAGTCACTGTGCCAGCTGTTTATTTGTTTGGTTGAGTGTCTGGTTAAGACATGAATATAATATTTTGAGTACATGATAACCAGATCAGTAAGATGCAATGAGATGTGAGTTTGCAGTGGCAGGATTGCCACCACACAGATCCAGGGTCCCTGGTTCGATCCACCTTAGGTTACTCTCTGTCTAGAATTTCTGTGTATGTTCTCCCCATGTTTGTATGGGTTTTCTCTGCACCTATGTGTGTGTTTCCATGGTGCCCTGTGATAGACTGGCATCCAAAGGTGTGTCCCCACCTCGCAGCCAGTGTTCCTGGGATTGGCTGATTCACTGCAATCTCGACCAGGATAAAGCAGTTACTGAAGATGAATGAGATGGAGTGAAGAAGAAATTTAGATTTGGGCCACATGTGCTGTCAAGGTATGTTCATGCACAACAGTCTCTAGAGTTCATAAAAAATCATGAAAAACAAAAAACATCCAGTGAGCAGCAGTTCTGTGGGCAGAAAGACCTAGCTGTTGAGAGAGATCATAGGGGAATGATCAGACTGGTTCGAGCTGACAGGATGGCTACAGTAACTGAAATAACCACTCTTTACAACCATGGTGAGCAGAAAAGCATCTCAGAATTCACAAAACATACCTTCAGGTGGATGGGCTACAATGGCAGAAGACCACAACAGGTTCCACTCCTGTCAGCCAAGAACAGAAATCTGAGGCTACAAAGGACACAGGCGCACCAAAACTGGACAGGTGAAGACTGTTAAAATGTCACCTGATCTGATGAATCTCAAATTCTACTGTGACACGTAGATGGTAGGGTCAGAATCTGGAGTCAACGGCATGATTCCATGGACCTGGCTTGAGTCAACAGTACAGGCTGGTGGTGTAATGGTGTGGGGAATGTTTTCTTGGCATATACTGGGCCTGTTAATACCAATCAAGCATTGTTTGAATTCCACAACCTCTCTGAGTATTGTGGCCTCCCCACTCACCAATCCAATGGAGCACTTTTGGTATATGGTAGAACAGGAGATTTGCAGCATGAATGTGTAGCTGACAAATCCACAGCAATTATTTACTACAGTCATATCAAGATGGACCAGAATCTCAAAGAAATGCTTCCAACCTTTTGTGGAATCCTTGCCATGGTATGGAAATTTGGTAAACTATACCCAGCCCTAGTTGTAGGGTTTTACATAGAAACAGCTCTTTACAGAGTTACCTCAGAAGACAACAAAAAATTCAAAATATTTTCTTCTCAATTTTCACACACACTTTCATTCTTTCACACATACAAACATGTTGTACAAAAACACATGATATAAATTGTCTCTCCTTGCTTGACATCCCCATATACTAAGTTTAACATTTTCCTGTCAGTCTTATTTTATTGGTTTCTGCCATGTGGCTTGTCACAACATCAAAACAAACGCCAACATGCTCAACATGACCTACTCTGATTTAGAGGGGAATTTCCCGAACATAGGAGTCCTTCTGTGTCTCTAATATGGAATATTTCTTCACCTCCTCAACTCTGCTTGTTTAGCCAAGTGTTTTTTTTATGGCATATTGCACTTAGTATGAGTATTTCTAGTGTGTTCATTTTCATGTTACAGACTGATCTACAGTTTTATCTACAACTTTACATAGTTATGTGCATACTTACTATATATATATATATATATATATATATATATATATATATATATATATATATATATATATATATATATATATATATACTTTCTATTTATTACCAAAACCCCAACACCCATGAAGCTATGGGAAAGAAATATTCTTCCTTGCACAAGTCAGCCTTTCACATGTGTCAGCATAATTATAGATTTGCCAAAAGTTAAGTCAAGGGAAATTACAATTATAAGGCCATGTTAGATATTTTCATTGCTTTGATATGAAAAGCATTCAGTTGATTTTTAAATTTTTACATTAATTTGCTCAAGCCCAAATACTTAAAATAGATTTTTCATGTGTTGCACAGTGCAGGTGTCCAGTTATTTGATGAAAAAAAAGTTACTATTGTTTGAAATGGAGTTGTTAAGAGGACCACTCTTAGCCTTCAGTAGTTTATCAAGACGATGCAGAAATATCCAATTTTCACCACTTTTTTTTTTTTTAAGGTAGACCCTGTTGAATATCGTGTAGCACTACTGCTTAGAATAACACTGAATTCTAAAAATAACCAGTAAAGGAGTTCTAATCTGTATTTCTTACTTATTTTCATTTCCATTTTTAAAATTGTTTTTGAAATTTTTGAAATGTACATTTTCCCCCAATTTGGTCATTTGCCAATTCCTACACACTAGCTCTCCACATCACATGACAGCTATGTATCGGTGAGGAAGCCTAACCTATGCCTCCTCAGAAGGATGTGAAGCCAGCTACTGCATCTTTTCAAACGGCTGCTCATGCTGCCTCACAGGACAGCTAGACACACTCTGAGGAAAAGTGGTATCTACCCTTTTCCATATACATGATTGGCTGGCTCAGGCTTGCGCTACTGTTTTGCAGGTGGATAACAGAACTGAAAAAATGATCTGCTCTAGTGGGTTTTGTATACTATGGAACAGAAACAAGCTTAACACAGGTCATGTCAGTTGGTAAGGACGGCAAACCCTTTATATGTGCTGCAAAAAAACAAGTATGAATACTGCCATTCATTTATTCTGTTTCTCTTATTATCCTGGTTTTCTATTATTAATTTTATTTTCTATTATTATTTTCTAGGTTTATTATTATAAATCTAAAAGCTTATTAGGTTTAATGGCAGTGGTAGGTACAGTAGGCTGCAAAAATATTGTTGGTTTGGATACACTCTTTCATTTCTTTTTTAAAATTTTTAAATCATTCACCCTTCTGTGTGTGTACTTATTACTTATTATCAAAAACACATGAATGCAATGTGCATTGTACTGTATATACAGTGACAAATTACAGGAAAAAACAAAAAAATGTGTCTAGGTGTCTAGACTGTGTAAGGTGTTGGGCCACCACTAGTTGCCAAAACAGCTTCACTGCACCTTGTCAGCAATTCTATACTGTACCGGATGGATGAACACCATTCTTTCCGAAGATATTCCCTCAACTGGTGTTTTGATGATGGATTTTGACACATAGGTGTTCAACTGGGTTGAGATCTGGTGTCTGTGTAAACTGTAGAGACTTTTGTGCATGAAAATCCCAAGGGAGCAGTTTCTGAAATACTCAAGCCAGCCTGTCTGGTACTGACAACCAAGTTATGGTCAAAATCACTTAGATCACATTTTTTCCCCATTTTGATGTTTGATATGAAAACTGGATAATTGCATGGATGAGCAGGTGTTCAGGTGTTCCTATTAAAGTGGGCAGTGAGTATATTTTTGTAATACTGATCAAATCACTCAGTGAGCCCTCGTGCCCTGTGGATGCCTTCACAGTATAACAGACCCACTGGTTTTTATTTAATTTGTCACCAGGAAGTGTACACAGGGTTCCTTACGGAACTCAGTGTATACTTCCACATTTCATGTTCAAACCTCAAACACACACACGCACACACACGCACACACACACACTTTGACATAATTATTAATGCAGCTATGTTTACTAGTAATGCTCTGTATATACCTAAATCTAACCTAACCCTTAACCTCAGTAACCAAAAGAAAATATTTTGAAATGAAATCTGTAAAATCACAGGGTTTTTTTTTTTGTGAAGACCAGGTCCTTTTTGGTCACAAAGGGCTACATACTGTATGTGTACACACACACACGAACACACACAGTCATACCTGTCTCTACAGCCTCCTTCATGTAGACAGCACAATACGGGTTGAGCACCTCTTCATGGTACGCAAGTCCCGGGTCCATCTCAAAGCTGGAGAAGCCGATCCTCAGAAACGGAGACATGATCTCACACACTCAGCTTCTCTTTAGCATTAAACTTCAGCGCCGGTGTATTATGTCAGATTCCCTCAGCAGGGCTGATCGCAGCAGTGCCCTTCAGATAATCTTGACAATGCCAGTAAAGTCCATTCCTGGATTTATGTAACACAGAAAGATTCCAGCAGAAGATGAAGTTTTAATACAGTAGCACCCACAAAAGTGTGTGTGGGAGCATCTGTGCACGTGTGTATTTCTGAGCTCAGAGAACTGGCTTGGTACAGCGACCCCTCCAAGAGTAACTCTTCTGCTGGACTGGGAGTGTGTGTGGGAGTGTTTATGTGTGTAAAGGTTTAGGAAATGTCAGTTTCTGATCCGCCTCTGTGCCCTTCTGTTTTGGGTAGAGTTGTGTAGAGAAAGATGGTGTGAGCACAGATGATTAGTTCCCCAGATCTCGATCAACCTTTCTTTATCTGCAGAGAAGCCTGAAAAATGGGAAAATAGATTCAGTGCTGCAGTGCACTTCATTATTTTTCACCGATGTAGCTCGTTGCACAAAAGAGCATTCTAACTAAATCAGTATCAGATGCTTTTTGTTAAAAAGTGTGTTACAATATGAGTGTTCATAGGAATATCTACATAATATATGATCTACTTAATATCAAGAGCTAGGAAGTGGTCTAGCCAAATAAAGTGAAAGCGATGGGACAAGATAATAGTCTATAGCTCACCTACTACACTTTAACTACCAGTAACTGGACTTTCAAAATAAAATGAAAATAAA
This sequence comes from Pangasianodon hypophthalmus, assembly GCF_027358585.1. Classification (NCBI taxonomy): domain Eukaryota; kingdom Metazoa; phylum Chordata; class Actinopteri; order Siluriformes; family Pangasiidae; genus Pangasianodon; species Pangasianodon hypophthalmus. Next base: position 11,631,759 of record NC_069727.1, read on the forward strand.
AAGATACAAGTTGAGAGTCTATAGAATGTGTATAGATCTACTAAACATCAAAAATCATAAACTGTTAACATATTATTTAAAACTATAGTTCATAAGCTGATTGATGACTATCATCTTACAGGTCGTTGATGGTGAACAGATGGTTGAAACAGATGGTACAAAATAAGTGTTACCAATTGTTCTTGAATAAATGTTTAGGTATATATGTTTTTTTTTTATCAAACTGTTCACACAACGTACACCTTATCTCAATGAAATAGGAGCCTCAAGTATTACAGTCCACCTTATGTAGTGCCATGAAAAAAACACAGTGCCCTCCTTTTTTCACAACCTGGAATTTGTATCAAACTAAGAACTTTCATTATAATCGGATTAATAATGAATATTTTATTCAATAATTATTGAATAAGACATTCATTAAGTAAGTAAAGATCAAAACTTGAAATGACAGCAAATACGTATTGAATAAAGGGTCAGCGAACAGTGCCTTCAGTCACAGCCACTGACTTTAAAATGAAGTGAACTGAACTCGGAGTTGCCTGAAGATAATTGAGATGGTCTTGTATCCATAGACACAATTTTTAAGTGCTCATAGTACTTCATTTTGATTTGTTCTCTGGATGGAGACTATAATACTGATAAACCTCACAAAGAGATGGCTATTTATGCTTGTGAAGTAACTTAAAACAGCGCATACAAAATTTTATTACACATGAGTTGGCAGATTGAGTGAGTTGGCAAGATATTGTGTTGCACAACAAGTCTAGTCTTACAATAGCATGTTTTTACATCTTATTAATTGTTCAAAGGATTTTTTAATTTATTTTTTATTTGACATAGTACACATCGTTTTATAGAAACGTTTTTTTAATACTATATTTGAGATATGAGACAATATACTTGTCTCACTGTAATTCAGGGGCTCCAAACACAAGACTACATAAACTACAGATAATATGACAATTTTGCAAAATTACAGTTAACATAAAACCAACAGACCAGTATATTTCACAACACAATACACAGTAATGATTGATGCAGACTGATACCAAATATAATTATCAGCTGAAAAAATGTGTAATTGTGAAATTGCTTGTTAGTGGGCTCCCTGGATTGAATCCTATGGTGTTATATTGTAGGTTTGTATCCCTTCATAAGGCATTAAAGAATTTAAAGTAGCACTACTAATCTGCTTAAAGCCTTGGTGTTATTTATTTTTAATAGTGCAGCAGGAACAGGAATGGTTCCAGATAGAGATTGAGCTGAAGCTTTAAAACTTTGTAAAACTTTCTTTGTCATTTTCACAAAGACATACTTTTAATACACAAAAGGGCAATTCAAGATCACCAAACCTTTTAGTATGACCACATACACTGTCCACTGAGAACAAACCATGCTCATGTCTCAGAAAAAAAAAAAAGCAAACAAAGATATAGATTCATAAAATCTATGAAAGCTCATTCAGATTCAGGTGACTAGCATAGAAAGAAGAAGTTTTTTTCAGTTTCAGAAGAACAAATCAAAAGAACTAATACAATTCAGGAGTTACATAAACCTTAAAATGATGTTGATTAATAATCTATGCAAAATTTAAAGAGCTTACCTAAAAAGGCTGAGTAGCCCTAAGAAAATTTTTAAAAACCTGCTTGGATCAATAGAGTGTGAGAGAGAATACAGGTTAGAAAGTCAGGAGAGAGAGAGGGAAGGCAAGATACCTATTAATAGATGCGTAATACTAAACTACCACCAGAACTGCCATTTGCCCCCAGTCCAACTCCCATCTAACTTTACTGCACAGCTGTGTATGCATAACGTGACCACACGTTATTCTCTGTGCACAGACCAAAACACATACAACAGTGGAAATGTCTGACTTACTTTTATCACCTGAGTGGGCATGATCCAGTTGACTTTTATCTAGTGATCTAAGCCACCAAAGTGAAGCCACCCTTTTAACTTTCCATTCCACATAGCAGAGTATTAGAGTATTAGGAACACAGCCCCACACAGCTTTTCAAATAAAAAGCAATAATTTGGCCAAAAATGAAATTATGTTTGTCGCAAATGCAGCTAATTAGCCAAGACACGTTTTGTGTACAGAGTTAACTTCTTTAGCTAAAACAACTAGCTAAACTTACCTCAACATGCGTTTTCAAATTAGATGCCTTCTAGAGAGGCATTTTATACCAGTCTTAGCTTACTCCAGCATATTAAAATGTAGGCCAGGGGTACTCATCCTCAAGTTCTACACTGCAATCTGGTGACTTATCCATATTCAGACACACACGAATAGCTATAGCACTAACTACATTGTGTGTAGATGACAAATTGGCGTTCTTAAAAGTTTACTTTCTACATTGATGAATTTGACTGGATGCTAGAAACTGAAATGTGCATAAAATGCGAGGGAGCCTGTTCGATTGACGTATAGGATACAGCCACTGGCTGGATAAGAAGAAGAAGCTTTTAAGACTTGTAATGAGTTTGTAATTTCTTTCAAATGTAATGAAGAAAACAAGCATTCTGTTTCAATAACACTCAAGTACAGTATAAATACCCCAAACTACTACTTAAATATAATAACAACATACAATTTCTCTAGTATTTTCCATCCCTGCACACACAGGAGGAGTAGTAGTAATGTAGTCATAAAGCTGCCCTGAACCTAGCTGCTCCATCAGCTAATAGCAATGTTAGCTCAATGGTTAGACTCCAGACTATTTATAGGGAGGTTGTGAGTTCAAATCCTAGTGCTGCCACTGGTGGGTCCTTGAGCGAGACCCTTAACTCCCACCTGATAATCTCAATAGTAAGTTGCTTTGAACAAATAGTATCTGCAAAAAGAATATGCAATATAGACAAGCCCGGTCCAGAGACCTGGCAGGCTGTTCTATTACCCACAGGACTACCTTGTTCCTCTCCTAATGCCTCTTATACAGCTCCAAGGTAAAAGCAGAGTCAGTGAAAATGACACATTACATTAGGCATACTGTCACCAATGTCTTAGTAGCCTCCCTAAGTAGTTGGAGGATGTGAAGAGCAGAAATCAGACACATACACATAGTATCTGCTGTGTGGGAGTATTGGAGGATCACATTGTACAGGCACTAGCACCCACACACAAGCATGCGCATACATACACATTCACACATATGTGGGTGGACTACTTTGCGACTTCTCCAACTTCTGACTTTTGTTGTGGTGCTCAACTTATTTTACATATTGATGGTTTGGCTTTTAAAAACATTTTCACATTGCGAGACCATACATGCTTTGATGTCTGCCACTTCCTGTCTTTATGTAATAATTCAAACAACATACTTCCTGTGCCAGAGAGGCACTCAGATGGAGTGAAGCAGACGTAGAGAGGTATAGAGAGAGAGAAAGAGAGAGAGAGGGAGCGAGAGAGAGAGAAAACAACTAGAAGCCCTAATGTCATGGCTCTGTAATTAGACCTTTTCTGCCCTTCTCAGTGCTATATTCAATATTTCATCAAATGCTTTTAAGTGAGTGAAGTCCAGCTCTAATCCTCCAGTTCAAATGTTCCAGTAGGGATCAAACATCAAAAACCTCTTTCATCAACTAACAAACACTCATACACAAACACACACACATGCTACTTGGCTTATCACAATATGCCCTGACTTGCCAGTCTGTTAGTTACTGGACTGGAAAAAACAAATCATCTGATATCTCAGTGTAGTGGGCAGGCTAATTTAGTCATTTTTAGTTTATTTTAGGTCTTCTCAAATTTTTTTTTAGTACATTTGCATTAGGGCGTAATAGATAAAAAGTTAGATTTCCAACCATTCATTTTCCAAGAATAAATTTACAGAGACATTTTAATTTTTTAATTGTAATTAAAGAAAGTAACATGTTCTAACAAAGTAGAGAAGTTTTTACTTTCATGTGGGCATGAACGAGCGCTCAGAAGCTCCCGGGACCAACAAAGACCATGTTGCGTGATGCATTTACAGCATTTATTTATGAAAAGCTGACAGTGCTGGTATTACTGTCTGTTTTTTTCCCCAGTGTTTTTTAATTTTTAAATAATTGCTGTTCAGGCCACGCCTACTTTGAGTTTAAATCTGAATACAGATTCAGATATGAATATATTAGGAGCACTAAACAGATACAGATAAAGATATACATAGTGCTGGTTGCATAGGGTAATTTTATATGTCAGTGTGTATGCATTTGTAAAGTCAATTTATCCCCTCCATATACAGTGGCGTCCAAAAGTCTGAGACCCCACTGAAAATCTGGGAAATAAAAAGAAGATTTTAGAATTTTGAAATATTTAAAACAAAGTAAATAGGTCCCTATTCAAATGTAAGCAAATTTGTGATATTGACCATGTTAACTGCTTTGTACAAAAGTTCAGATTTTCCTCATGCCTAATCTCTTCTTTTGAAGCATGTATTCTGACAACACTCTGAGGGATTTGATCGAAAATGTATCACAAGCTTTTGCACAAACTTGTGGAGTCCATGCCAGCTCGAGTGCACACTGTCATTAAAGGAAAAAGGGGATGTACCAAATACTAAGAAACTCTGAAATTCATGTAAATATTTCAAAGATTCTACTATTCACTCATGTTGTTGCCAATAATATAATTTGTAATGAAAATTCTTGTATTAAATTAGAAAGAATGCAAAATAGAAGCATTTTCACTAGTGCTCTCAGACTTTTGGAGCCCACTGTACATATAAAGTAACGAGGATTCAAAACAGCAGCTTCAGTAGAACATTACATGCAGCACATGCAAACTACACATAAGAACAGGAGTAGCATCAAGGTGGAATAACTGCACTGATTCATGTGACTGTGTGGGTGGATGTGAAGTAGAAATGCTTTTTTGCTACATTTTTAAAAATTGCACCTTGTGAGTGCTGTGATAGAGTCAGCAGCTAGTGCCAGCTACGCCTTTAATGTACCAACTTTAAAGCAACAGAAAGCCAAAACCTGACTTTTTAGATCAGCACCTGATAACATGGCAAATTTGTGATCATCATATAACTCTGACAGAAGATTGCATCAGCAGTTCTCAAACAGTGTTATGACTTTTATTCAATTAGCAGTAAAATATAGGTAAAAGGACAAATTTAAACTAAGGACATCTGACCATGGAGATAAGAAGACATAACATGCAAAACACTTAAAACATGAGCCAAGAATAAAGAGTTTCAGGCCTCCTGGAGAAGAGCATGCACTATTTTAATAATTGAGTGCTAGGAGAAAAAAAGTGGATGGAAACAGCATTTGACCTGCTTTGATGAATAATTTGATGAGTGAATTTTTCCACGTTCAACAGTCAACATTTTGTTGTAAGTCACACATTGTCACATTGTCACTGGGGCATTTTTGTTTGTTTTAATGGTCGATACCCAGTTGCTGATGAAAAGCTACTCTGTTATTTCAATGCTTTGGGGTGAAAAAATAGATAGACAGTTGAACAAATTTTACTTTTAAATGTATAATGGTAATGTGTTTAACTTTTATTTACATCAAGTTTAAAGTTATTGGATAGTAGATAGTTATACCAGATGAACACATAAAAATCAGGGCCTCATTTATAAAACATAGGCATAATCAGTTTTGATCTTAAATTTTATGGATTTGTTCTTATGTTAAAAGTGTAGTGCAAATGGAGATTCCTAAATCCTGAAACTAACGTGAAAATGTTCTTATACATACACAAGCTAAAAAAATGTGTACATAGGTTTTTTGTTATATAAGTAAGTGTAACAGAAGGAATTAATTAAATTCTGATTAATTAATAGATAGATAGATAGATAGATAGATAGATAGGTACTTACATACATGTATACATGGACACATATTTATATTTACCTACAAATAAACATTTATAAACTTTTTTTCTGCAAAACATCCAACTGTTTTCATTTCAAAACCTGTTATCAGTGAGTTAATTAGGATGTGACTAACTTGAACATGAACATGCAAAGAACATGTTCTCCAAGACTGACAAATTTCATTTGTAGAAAACGTATTTTGCTGTTTGCCCATTTTAACCAAGAAAATTACCTTTTTACTAATAATATACATTACCATATAACTAATACTTCTCCTGTCATTTATATAATGTGCATCCCACTATATAAAATATTTGGGGCATTCTCTTGGTGGAATTAATGAGCTCATTCATATCCGCACAACTTGAAGATGATTTGAGATTAATAAACCATAGGTATTTTTTGGAGAGTATGGACATTTTATAAATCATTTTTAGGAAACAGTCATACATCCACATTTAGGATTCTTTTTTGAACGTCTTTATAAATGAGGCCTCAGGACTGAGTCTGTAGGATTGTAAGATTTGGGTAAAAAAAAAAAAAAAAAAAAATTTGAAATTGAAATTTAAAAAAAAAAAACTGTTTAACTGTCAGAGAATGGGAGTTCCAAAAACAAAGGTACTATTCTAGACAAAATAATGAAGATCCATAAAAGCTTTTGGGGAATTGTTTCTTTTAAGAATGCAGATGAATGGGTCTAAGCTCTCACCCTACATCTCACCCCGGTAATTCTTTACAATTACTGATGATGACGATGTGGTGGTGGTAAAAAGGACAGCAACACAGCACAAGTTGAATCAGTATGTCTATTTTGTGCATCCATGCATGTTCTCCTCTGTATCTTCACTACATATTCCAAAATATAACTTTCATTTTTTTTTTCAAGGACAAAAACAAATCCTCACGAGAAAATATGAGAAACCCAATTAAAGCAAGTGATGATTAAGACTGAATTATATGCAGAAAATCTGGACTTCTTGTCTTCTTGAGCTCTAGAGCACTCTGCTCTGGATTGTATGGATTTTTGTGTTTTGGGTAGACCATGCTTATAAAATTAAATTACTAAACCTTAACACCTCACAACTCAGCTAAAAAACATTCCCCTCAAAACCAAGGATTACAGTGAAACATTTCCATATAAAGAGTATTTACATGCCATTCTCTTAAAAACAATCCAGTTCAGACCTTGAGTAAAGACCTTGGAGTAAAGAAGCAAATTTTTTTGGTGTAGTGATGTTTATGTGGTTTCCTGTAGTTTCCTGTAAGTGATGCTGCTGGAGAAAAGCTGTTACATATCGCCTGCACTGAGTTGCCAGCTTATTACTTAGACTGTGATACAACCAATAAACTGTCAACTTCATGTATATTTTTAACTTTCCGGTAACCCTGAATTCTAACTCAATTTGCCTACACAAAATGCTTACAATATACATTCAGGCCTAATTCTAATATTATCTATTAAGCTAGTTGTAGAAATTATACTGTCCACTTACAGCACTGCAGATGAAAAGCCATGGAAAAAGCAAACCACCACTTACCAACAGGAATGTTCTCCAAAAATCTCCCCGTATTTTGGAAAGCAGGTGAACTTGTGCTTCGCTATGCGAGGCTGAGTGAGTTTGTGAAGGCTGAGTGCACATGCACATGTGCAGAGCTGGAGGTGGAGCCAAGAAGTACACTTCCTCCAGGCAAGCAAAAAGCATAAAAAAGTGCAAAATATCACTTAGCTAAAAGTGTTTAATATTAAAAACTTTTTATCTTTCACTTTTTGCACTACAACTATCAAAACTAAATGTAAATGACAGACATCGAAGGACATGTAAGCACACACTTGCAAATTAGGACTATTAGGACACACATGCAAATGAGGACTTTTTTCTGTACAAAACAGAAATAGCTATACAGTTAAGTAAGTTTAATTAAATAAACTGAGTTGCTTGTATATCCCTTGTCGATTACTATACCTAAATAAACTAGTAAACTAGTTACACAGTGTATATATTCAGAGGATTTACAGAAACATGAGAAATGACCACATAAAAAATGACCTTGAATTTGAAGTGGCTAAATCACAGTGACAGCATTCCAAGAAGGATTATAGTTGTTTTGAAAGCAAAGGGTGGCCTTACTTATTATTAGGTCGTAGATATTAATATATTGTTACAGCTTTATTTCGTCCACCCCATGTTCACACTGAGGTTTTTTTTTATGTTTGATCCCTACTGGGTCATTTGAGCTTTAGTAGAAGATTAGACCTAGACTTCACTCACCTAGAGACATTTGATGAAGTATCAAATACCAAATATAATATTGTGTATGCGGAGTTTACTAATCTCACCAGAAGTAATTAGATGGTCAGAGTGAGGTCAAACATATGGTCTCCTTTAATGGTAATACTAAATCTTAAAGTTTAAGTCTTAATGAAAATCTTTTTTTTTTTTTTTTTTTTTTTTAAATATTAAAAACAGTTTTTTTTGTTAAAAGACAATGTAAGATTCTTTTACAAAGATATAAAGCTTGACACAAAAATTGCTTTTAGAATAATGAACCGTCGTAGAAGTGTGCTTTCCCTTTGTTCCTTCGAATTATTGTTCATACATAATCAGTGTGATTAGTCTTGTTACATTGTGTATATGTGCAGTACTCCTTCTGGCCTGTAATGTCTTGTGTAGGTTTATACAGAATCTTTAAGCTAAAGTATTCTGGGATTTTTCAGTGTGCCTAGTTTCACTGTTTACAGTTCCTAGTCCCAGTTCTAGTTACCACAGTTTCAATTTCGATTTCTGTTTATTTGTATAACACTTTTAACAACAGTCATTATCACGAAGCAGCTTTACAAAAATCCAGATGGGCACCATTAACAAGGAACCCAAAGGCCAGATCAGCAAGGGGGAACTCCTTAAGGACAATCAGAAGAAACATTAAAAGGAAACAAGGGCAATTGATCCTCCTTTGGCTGACATCTGATAGTGGAATTATAGAACAGAGTACAGTGACAGAGTACAAAATTACAAATAAGAGATTCTATCCTTGAGAAGTCTGTAGAAGTATATCACCTTGTGAAACTCTCTCAGGTTCGACAGGAAATGACGAGACGGGAAGCAGACTTTTAAGCAGGTTTTAGCACCATGCTCACACAAACATCAATACATATATATATATATATACACTATATTACCAAAAGTATTCAGTCACCCATCCAAATGATCAGAATCAGGTGTCCTAATCACTTGGCCTGGCCACAGGTGTATAAAATCAAGCACTTAGGCATGCAGACTGTTTTTACAAACATTTGTGAAAGAATGGGCCGCTCTCAGGAGCTCAGTGAATTCCAGCGTGGAACTGTCATAGGATGCCACCTGTGCAACAAATCCAGTCGTGAAATTTCCTCGCTCCTAAATATTCCACAGTCAACTGTCAGCTTTATCATAACAAAATGGAAGAGTTTGGGAACAACAGCAACTCAGCCACGAAGTGGTAGGCCACGTAAACTAACAGAGAGGGGTCAGCGGATGCTGAAGCGCATAGTGCAAAGAGGTCGTCGACTTTCTTCACAGTCAATTGCTACAGAGCTCCAAACTTCATGTGACCTTCAGATTAGCCCAAGTACAGTACGCAGAGAGCTTCATGGAATGGGTTTCCATGGCCGAGCAGCTGCATCCAAGCCACACATCACCAAGTGCAATGCAAAGCGTCGGATGCAGTGGTGTAAAGCACGCCGCCACTGGACTCTAGAGCAGTGGAGACGCGTTCTGTGGAGTGATGAATCACGCTTTTCCATCTGGCAATCTGATGGACGAGTCTGGGTTTGGAGGTTGCCAGGAGAACAGTACATTTCGGACTACATTGTGCCGAGTGTGAAATTTGGTGGAGGAGGAATTATGGTGTGGGGTTGTTTTTCAGGAGTTGGGCTTGGCCCCTTAGTTCCAGTGAAAGGAACTTTGAATGCTTCAGGATACCAAAACATTTTGGACAATTCCATGCTCCCAACCTTGTGGGAACAGTTTGGAGCGGGCCCCTTCCTCTTCCAACATGACTGTGCACCAGTGCACAAAGCAAGGTCCATAAAGACATGGATGACAGAGTCTGGTGTGGATGAACTTGACTGGCCTGCACAGAGTCCTGACCTGAACCCGATAGAACACCTTTGGGATGAATTAGAGCGGAGACTGAGAGCCAGGCCTTCTCGACCAACATCAGTGTGTGACCTCACCAATGCGCTTTTGGAAGAATGGTCAAAAATTCCTATAAACACACTCCTCAACCTTGTGGACAGCCTTCCCAGAAGAGTTGAAGCTGTAATAGCTGCAAAAGGTGGACCGACATCATATTGAACCCTATGGGTTAGGAATGGGATGGCACTTAAGTTCATATGTGAGTCAAGGCAGGTGACCGAATACTTTTGGTAATATAGTGTATGTATATGCTCTCTCCCTTGGCTCTTGTCTCTCCCCCCTTTTATCCTTGCCGCCACTCACTGAAACACAGAACACTCGTTAGCAAAGTCTCCCACAGGTGCAGGTCCTTACCACTCACTCTCCCAACTCCACCCTCCATTCACGTCAACCACACCCCCGCCTCTACACACCTCGACCACCTTAAACCATGGAAGGAGGCAGTTGCTCTGGCGATAGTGGCTCCCTAGAGGGAGGAGTTGGGATCTGAGATGTGCCTAAAAGTTCAGCTCAACCAACTCCAGTCCCCTATGGAAACTACTTCTCCCCAGAGTTGGCCCAGATGCAAGCAGACTTGGTCATGCTTACCTCATACAGCACCATAGGCTGCCTTAGGTATGGCTGTGCACAGTCACCTCTGCACCAGAAATACATAGTTTGGGAAGAGCTCCAGGTAATGCTTGACCTGGGGGTAACTGAGGAGACCCACATCAGCTGAACGAGTCCCATGGTCCTTGTAACCAAGGTGGATGGTTGTGGTTCACTTGTGTGTGGACTTTATAAAAGTCAAAACGTTGTAGAAATTTGATGTATATTCAATGCTACACATTGACAAATTGCTCAGTAGGGCACGGCTCACAGTTCACTTTCATTCAATTTAATTAAGAGATAACCTCTTGATTCCAATGTGCCACACATATCCCCCTGTGTTACACCCCCTTTTTCAGGTTGTTCAGTGCCCCAGCCATGTTGCAATGCCAATTTTACAGAATTCTGTAGTTCGATCAGCCATAACATTAAAACCACTGATAGGTGAAGTGAGTAACACTGATTATCTTGTTACAGTGTCACCTGGCAAGGGGAGGGATATATTAGGCAGCAAGTGAGCAGTCAGTTCTCGAAGTTGATGTGTTGGAAGAAGGAAAAATTGGCAAGTGTAAGGATCTGAGTGACTTTGACAAGGACCAAATTGTGACGGCTGGACGACTGGGTCAGAGCATCTCCAAACTGGCAGGTGGTCCCGGTATGCGGTGGTTAGTACCTACCAAAAGTGGTCCAAGCAAGGACATCCGGTGAATCAGCGACAGGGTCATGGCCGCCCAAGGCTGGGGAGCAAAGGCTAGCTCATCTGGTCCGATCACACAGAAGAAGCAAAAATTGTAGCAAAAATTGCTGAAAAAGTTCATGATGGCTATGATAGAAAGGTGTCAGTACACACAGTACATTGCAGCTTGCTGCGTATGGGGCTGCAGACCAGTCAGAGTGCCCATGCTGACCCCTGTCCACAGCCAAAAGTGCCTACAAACGGCATTCCCTAATGGCAGTGGCCTCTTTCAGCAGGATAATGTGCCCTGTTGCACTGTAAAAATTGTACAGGAATGGTTTGAGGGACATGACAAAGAGTTCAAGGTGTTAACATGGCCTCGAAATCCCCCAGATATTTACATTTACATTTATGGCATTTGGCAGACGCCCTTATCCAGAGTGACTTACAATAGTGCTTTGAAGTCTATCAAAAATACATTCTGATATTGGCTCACTAGGTCACAAACTAGGAATACCATCAGTCCAAAACTCTGTTGGGGAGGGTTTTTTTTTTTAGAAAGTGCTAACTTAAGTACTTTATGAAGAGGTAAGTCTTTAGACGTCGTTTGAAGAATGCCAGTGGCTCAACTATTTGGACATCTAGGGGAAGTTCATTCCACCACCTTGGTGCAGAACAGGGAAGAGTCTCGATGCATGCCTTCCTTGTACCCTGAGAGATGTCGGACCAGTCGAGCAGTGCTAGAGGATTGGAGGGAGCGTGGTGCTGCGCGAGGTGTGATAAGTGCTTTGAGATAAGTGGGTGCTGGTCCGTTTTTGGCTTTGTAGGCAAGCTTCAGTGTTTTAAATCTGATGCAGGCAGCTACAGGAAGCCAGTGGAGGGAGCGCAGTAATGGGGTGGTGTGGGAAAATTTAGGAAGGTTGAAAACCAATTGTGCAGCTGCATTCTGGATCAGTTGCAGAGGACGATTGGCGCTCAGAGGCAGACCTGCCAGGAGTGAGTTGCAGTAGTCCAGTCTTGAAATGACAAGGGACTGAACAAGCAGCTGTGTGGCCTGTGTGGAAAGAAATGGACGAAACCTTCTGATGTTATAAAGGAGAAATCGACATGAGTGTGTCAGATTAGCAATGTGAGAGGAGAAGGACAGTTGATTGTCCATGGTTACCCCAAGGTTGCGTGCAGTAACCGAAGGCGAGATCAGAGAATTGTCTAGGAAGATTGCAAGATCCTGAGATGGGGATGAATCACCTGGGATGAACAGCAGTTCAGTTTTTGTGGGATTAAGTTTCAGCTGATGAGCTGTCATCCATGATGAGATGTCTGCCAGACATGCTGATATCCGAGCAGAAACATGAGTGTCGGAGGGAGAGAAGGAGAGGATGAGTTGAGGGTCATCTTCATAGCAGTGGTATGAAAACTCATGTGAGGATATGACCGCACCAAGAGATCGAGTATAGAGGGAGAACAGGAGAGGACCAAGTACTGAGCCTTGTGGAACACCAGTGGAGAGTCTGCGAGGAGCAGATGTGGATCCAGATATCAATCTGATCGGGCATCTGTGGGATGTGCTGGACAAACAAGTCCAATCCATGGAGGCCCCGTCTGACAACTTAAAGGATCTGCTGCTAACGTTTTGGTGCCAGATACCACAGAACACTGTCAGAGGTCTTGTGGAGTCCATGCCTCGATGAGTCAGCACTGTTTTGGCGGCACAAGGGGGACCTACACAAAATAAGGCAGATGGTTTTAATGTTATGGCTGATCAGTGTATGTCGCTGCCTACGTAGACAACATCTTCTCGAGCAAGGACTGGCAGTGGACATGCAGCACCTGAGGGCTGTCCTGTGATACTTAAGACAACCTGAAGAAGTGTGTGTTTGGATATGTAGAAGTGGAAAGAGATGTGCCTTTTCCAGGCGAATTCTACTCTTTGTGGAGACCCACTGTTGCAATCTCCTGTTTTGCTCTCTGGGGAAAACATTATGTCATTTACACAGTCCACATTCTTAATCATTGCTGTATGGTTTAGCCAAAAAATCAGTGCTGCAGTTATAGCTCACATCATGTTTGCAAACATGTACACCCAATAGAAGCACATATAATAACAATAGTCCTAGCATAGAGCCTTGTGGGACATCATACTTTACTAACTGTGCTACTTTTATAACAACAGAAACTTCATTTGCATTTGCAAACTAATAGCAGAGTAAATTCTGACTAGATTTCCAAGCCTGTCCAGGAAGGTAATATGATATGTGGTGTCACTAAGTCACTAAGATCAAAAAGATTGTTCACTTAATCTTCTTCAATAGTGCTGTTTTTTGTGCTATGATAAGGCCTAAATCCAAATAATTATTATACAAAATAACTATTGTATACAACCTCTATGCAACTTCTTCCATAGTCCTTTGTGTTTATAGTCTCTTTGTGATTTTGAACTTTGGTTATGGGTTTGCTTGCTTGTGATTGATTAAACTCAAGTGGATTATGACAATGATTTGTGCACTAGAATCCACCTGTCTGGCTCCTGTGTGTTACAACTGGGAATGTATTGATAATATGATATACAGTAAGTTGTCCCATTAATTCTCTATTATTGGAAGACCTGATTGTCATTGTACTCCTGTAACAGTGTAATTCAGTGTGTCACATTGTAGTAATAGTGTTACAATAGTACAACGACAAGCAGGTCTTCCAATAATATGGAATTAATGGGACAACTTACTGTATATGATATTATCAAATACAGTTCTTTTGAAAACCCAGAGAAGAGGACCACCTGCCTTATTCTAAGTCTGTACTTCATAACACTCAGCGGATGGAAAAATTGGCAATTGAACTCTTCTAACAGCAGATGGAGCTAAAGTAAAAGCAAACAGGACTCAGTAAATGGCTCAGTGTGGAATTTACTTTTACAGCATTAAATTAACTCTGACATGGTTGACTTGACTCTGTCATTGTTGAATTACCACTTATTATATTTAATTTACATGTACAATATACAACACACACTGTGTTGCTAGTTTATTAGGTACACATCAAGTGTATAAGTTGAGTTAACTATTACATTGTTATAGCATTAAATTATAAATGATCTTTAAAATATAAATCCTGGGGAGAGAGAGAGAGAGAGAGAGAGAGAGAGAGAGAATAAATTGCCATTTAATATTTAAACAAAGAAAAATAAATATATTCTGTTGTAATGTAATGTAGGTCAGAGTTTCTTAAATGTTTTGCTAATTTTAAGAACAACAAGGCAAATAAGTACTACCACATTAATTTATATGAGCAATTAGAGCTTTTTAATTCCTGAACATTGCTGTAGTAACATCACGCTTAAATTTAATCTAACAATATTTATACTTGTTTTCTAGTTATCGTGTTTAGATGAACCCCTGTCCTTTCAAGTTACCAGTCAGTTAAGCTATGATAACTAAATAATAACAATAACAGCATTAATACTAGTTGAGTAATGTGATTTTAAAAAAGCAGCACAGTCAGGGACCCCATGAATATACTGTACATACAGTATACTGAGATCATTTTAAGAGCCATGCATGCAGAAAATAAAATGATGTAGGTAGACTATAAAATATACAGATTATATACTGTAACAAGATGTTTTGATAAGTATGATATGTACATGACCTGTTTGACATATAATGTCACTGTAATTTACTGTAAGTCTTTTGGATTGGCAATGAGACATTTGACTGATTTGGACCATTGTGAAAGAATATTTCCTCTTTAGTTCAGTATGACAGGGTCAGCTGAGAGAGAGAGAGAGAGAGAGAGAGAGAGTAAAATGTGGTGTTGCATGAGGGAGCATTCCTTTGCTTTTTATTTCTGTTGCCAAGGAAACCAATGGGATGAGGACTGTCTGGGAACATCCCAACGATCTCTCTCTCTCTCTCTCTCTCTCTCTTTCACACACAAATACAAACACACTGTGAGCATACCAGAGTAAATATGATACTAATTAACTGAGTGCAGTAATTGGAATAATCAGTTGTTTTGGCATTAATGTGAAGAAATACTGATTATTGGAGCCAAACTCATACCTTCTTTTATTGAATGCTAGTTATCTGCAGCCTAATTAACACATTTTCCTGTTTGATTGTATCAGCATGTAATCATTAATTTACTTGTGGATTTATCGTTATACTGTATGATTTAAATTGGCCTGCTAATTAGCCTAAAATTTTTTCACAGAAAGATTGGATGTTATTAATTTACATGTATATGTGCAACTTGAAGGCTCTCTATTGTACTTACAGGAGATTTGATCTTGTGTGTATGGCTCTTGTCCACTCTCAACCATATTTCCACAATTTAGAGCTAATTTAAACTCATAGCACACAATTCATTGCACTTTTATGGATTCTATGGATGGTTCATTCTGAAATTAGTCTCTACGGATGAAGTGCAGTATGGCACTCACTCTTTCACAAATACACGCAAGGTGCACTAAGCCATCGTTTGTATTCACCACTAGTGACTAATTTCAAAATTTCCATTATAATGCTGACTAGCACTTAGCAGGAATTATTTCCATTTGTGATGTATTGTTCTGACATGAAAATTAGGTATGACGATGTGGTAGATATGTGCTGGTGATATACTAATTATACAAATAGTAAAAAAAAAGGTAAATTTAAATTTACTAATAAAAAAATTAATTACAATAGTAAAAATGTATACACCTCACAGCAGAAAAACCAGTAATGTTTTACTGACTGTTAGCATTTAGTATAATGAAATACATAACGCATAGGATATTATACATCGATGCATTCATTAATGATCCTCTTATAATTCGTTCATGCTTTTATACTCTCTCTTTTATTCTCTTTTATTTTCTCTCTCTCTCTCTCTCCATTATTACATTTGCATGAACCATGATTGATTGCTACATTAATACACTTTTTTTTTCTTGTTACAATAAAACAAACATTCTAGCCAGTGACATCCACACCTATATACAGACATTTCTTGTAATCCTACAGTTTGTTACATTGTGATCACATCATTTATGTTCTGCCTTATCCTATTTGACCTTCTATTCAGTTCAATTTTAGAGCTTTCTATAATAAGCATTTTGCACAACTGTGGCATTTAGAGAGCCCTAAAGAGAAAGATGAGGGAAACAGTACCAAGGAAAACGACACAAGGTAATTATGAGGAAGCTTCAAAAGGAACCAGGACCCTAAAGGGGAAGCTGTCCTCTGCTAACATAATGTAAATATAACGGATCATTAATGCACTTATGCGCTAACACAACAAATTACTGTATGATGAGAAGAGAACATTAAGCAAGACACTAAGGACTAATTAACTGCAGGTTATCCCTACCAGTCTATCACTTAAGCATTCATTCATTCATCTTCACTGCAGGATAAAAACACAGGCAGTGATTCATCTTTAAGCTTGAGTTGAACATGTATAAAAGATAAAAGAACAAGCAATATAAGAAATCATATGTTTGATTTTAGATCAAAATGTACTGAGAATGAACACACACACACACACACACACACACACACAGATAGAGAGAGAAAGAGAGAGAGAGAGAGAGAGAGAGAGAGAGAGAGAGAGAGAGAGAAGAGACAGTAGGGTTTCACTTATCATTGTTTTCAAAATGAGTCATACTGTTGAAGTGTGTCAGAGATGTCATTATGACTCATTCTCAAAGGCTTTTTTTTCTTTTTCAATTTACTGCCATTAGAAGAAAAAAAAAATCTCAAAAGCATGTTTGCTTTGTTTAAAGATCTTAATAATTTTCTATGTGAGGAGTATGTTACACTGACAGATCTACACTACTTCTCGCAGTGAACCTTTTCCCCTCTCCTGCCATCAAATACGCTACTGACCAAATACTACAGCTAGGAGGAGATGCAGAGGGGGAAGCAAATGCAAATAGATAATCTAACAAGAAGTGAAAATAAATAAGGACTTTAGCATTAAAGATCGTGCCTTACTGTCTTTCTAGCGTGGATTAATTAGAGGGTAAGTGGGTAGAATCAGAGATTCGAAAACACAGAGGGAAAGGAATATTTCCATGCTTAGAATCTTTCAACACTTTATTTTAATAAACAGACAAACAAACAAAAAACAGATCTTTCAAGTTAAAAATGAAATTTCCACACAATTTCCCACAAATGTAGTTATAATTACTACATTAGACAGCCAAATAATGTCTCACATTTGCTTCTTCAGTTTTTCACTGGAGATATGAGGCTATTGTAGTACACAAGTAATAGAAAAGGGAAACTCAAAGGCCTCAAGGTGAAAGCAAGATTAAAGGATAAAGTTCTGACGTACATTTTCTGTATTTTCTAACCATCGACTCGGGCGGTAAAGAGTGACACACTTGACACACTTGTAAAAAGTGGTGGGGTTAGAGTGAATACATTATCAAGGTGTGGTTAGGTGTGCTGCTCCTCTCATTTCCTGTAAACCAAGTGTGCGCAGTTCAGTGCAATAACATTTTTATAACAACATACAATTAAATTTACTTTTTAAGAAATCAAATATAGGAATATTAAACCTATTATATGTTTTTTTTTTAATTTTAGTGTTGAAATATTTTTGTTCTACTGGCAGTTAATTTTTGGAAATTTTAAACATTTATTTCTAGCAAGAAACAAAATTATCTGCCAATAGAATAAAATAAAGATTAAGCCTTGAAATGAGTAAAAGCATCTAAAAGCAGGCTGAATGATCTCATAATAAGAAATGTTAAAAAAATTTGCTTGCTATCTTTTTTTTGTGTTTTGAGTGTACAGCAGAGGGAGACGGTCACTTATTCTCTCTATCTGTCTCTCTCTCTCTCTCTCTTTGTCTCTCTCACTCTGTCTGTCTCCACAGCTTAAATTTTTTACAACTAAGTAAGTAAATAAAAAAGTGAAAAAGTGGCATTCTGAGATAATTAATTATACAAAAATACGTTGATACAATGAACAACCATAATGTATTACTATTTCACAAGAGTATTTAATACATGCACGCACGTACATACACCAGTTTGTAAGGCCACTAAGCCAGTAAGGGCCACTAAGCTGTAAGTAATCCAATGTAGGCAGTTATTGTGGCGATATAGACTGTCCTTTGGTACTATTATTTCTAAGAGTGTACTTCACATGAAATAATTCCTAAAATTGAGGTTTTTGTTCAAATGAGGCTAACACAATGAATATGTAGCTTTATTAAATAATTAAACAGCAACACACCTGATGTTACTTAACATATAACTGACAACACAAGTCTTGTATTGTACTTATATTGTAGTGAATTGTACAGTTGAAGTCAGTGTTTACATACACCTTAGCCAAATACATTTAAACTCAGATTTTCACAATTCCTGACATTTAATCTTAGAAAACATTCCGTCATAGGTCAGTTAAGATCACTTCTTTATTTTAAGAATGTGAAATGTCAGAATAATAGTAAAGAGAATGATTTATTTCAGCTTTTAGTTCTTTCATCACTTGGTTAGTATTTGGTAGCATTGCCTTTAAATTGTTTAACTTGAGTCAAACATTTTAGGTAGCCTTCTACAAGCTTCTCAGAATAAATTACTGGAATTTTGGCTCATTCCTCCAGACAGAATTGGTGTAACTGAGTCAGGTTTGTAGGCTTCCTTGCTCACACAAGCTTTGTCTGTTCTGCCCACAAATTTTCTATTAGATTGAGGTCAGGGCTCTGTGATGGCCACTCCAGTACCTTCACTTTGTTGTCCTTAAGCCATTTTGCCACAACTTTGGAGGTATGCTTGGGGTCATCGTCCATTTGGAAGACCCATTTGCGACCGAGCTTTAACCTTCTGGTTGATGTCTTGAGATGTTGCTTCAATATAGCCACATAATTTTCCTTCCTCATGATGTCATCTATTTTGTGAAGTGCACCAGTGCTTCCTGCAGCAAAGCACCCCCACAACATGATGCTGCCACCCCCATGCTTCACGGTTGGGATGGTGTTCTTCAGCTTGCAAACCTCTCCCTTTTCCCTCCAAACATAATGATGGCCGTTATGGCCAAACAGTTCAATTTTTGTTTCATCAGACCAGAGGACATTTCTCCAAAAAGTAAGATCTTTGTCCCCGACTGCAAGTGCAAACTGTAGTCTGGCTTGTTTATGCCGTTTTGGAGCAGTGGCTTCTTCCTTGCTGAGCAGCCTTTTAAGTTATGCCGATATAGGACTCATTTTACTGTGGATATAGATACTTATCTAGCTGTTTCCTCCAGCATCTTCACAAGGTTCTTTGCTGTTGTTCTGGGATTAATTTGCACTTTTCGCACTAAACTACGTTCATCTCTAGGAGACAGAATGCATCACCTTCCTGAGCGGTATGATTGCTGTGTGGTCCCATGGTGTTTATACTTGCATACTATTGTTGAACGTGGTACCTTCAGGCATTTGGAAATTGCTCCTAAGGATAAACCAGACTTGTGGAGGTCCACATTTTTTTCTGAGGTCTTGGCTGATTTCTTTTGATTTTCCCATAATGACAAGCAAAGAGACACTCAGTTTGAAGGTAGGCCTTAAAATACATCCACATATACACCTCCAGTTGACGCCAATTAGCCTATCAGAAGCTAATTGGTTTATTGCCTTAAGGCTTGAAATCATCTTCTTGAATTTTCCAAGCTGTTTAAAGTCACTTTACTTAGTGTATGTAAACGTTTGACCCACTGGAATTGTGATATAGTCAATTAAAAGTGAAACAATCTGTCTGTAAATAATTGTTGGAAAAAATTACTTGTGTCATGCACAAAGTAGATGTCCTAAACGACTTGCCAAAACTATAGTTTACTAATATGAAATCTGTGGAGTGTTAAAAAAAAAATCAACCTAGGTGTATATAAACTTCTGACTTTATCTGTAGCTTGTAGCTTTCATCCTATGCTGCTCTGATGTGTTTTTATCCAGCCATAATAACAGATCGCATAAGTGTCTAAGCATTTGTACATTATTTCTTAATTTTCTATCCTCTGTACAGCGTTAAAGAGCAATGCACATTCACCTGAAATTAACTATAGTAATATATCAATGCATAAATATGCACATTAAAGTCACAGGATTATACAATATAAATGTTGCTCTCCATGAATTCGATTTATGTTTACATGAGAGGGCATAACTGCTTTTTTTTTGCCTGCACGCTTGTCAAAATTTGAAAAGTGATCAGTAACGTTCTTGGGTCTCATACATGCAATTTGCTGTACCTAGAAAAGTAGCCTGAATAATGAGCCTAGTTGTTGAAACATGAATGCATAAAAAGCCTCCTCTCTCATTCAAAGTACATGAAGAAAGCTTAATACAGTACAGCTTAATAATACCAAATTCTATAAATGTTAAGCACTTGTTTATAGTAGAAATATGTTTTAAAAAAATGCATGATTACTAAGTAATGTGCAAGTGTGCCTCTGTGTGATAGTGTGGTTTAACCTTTCATATTCATTGTGGTGAAGTTCACACGCCGCATTTTGAGAGTAAACTGTATGTTGATTTCCGATATGCATGCAAAACTTCAAGCTAGCATTTTTCAAAAAGAAAAGAGCCTTAACCACATAGAGTTGCCCCTCCCCCACTGCTGCTTTATCAACACACTTTCATGAGTCAGAGTTCATCCAATAAAGGAATAGTTTAGGCATTTTTTTCTCACTTAGCTCCCAGTTTAGCATTGCACATGCCTTGGATTTATAAAGTTCAACATTCCACATAAAATCTGGGCCGTTGAAGATTGGAAAAATGTCACCTGGTCTTTTTCCAGTCTTCATCTGTCCAGTCTGTACCCACTGTAGCCTCCGAATCCTCTTGTTGGCTGTCAGGAGTGGAACCTGCTGTGGTCTTCTGCTGTTGTAGCCCATCTGCCTCAAGATTTGACAGTCTCAGATGTTTTGCTCACCACAGTTGTAAAGAGCGGTTATTTGAGTTACTATAGTCTTCCTGTCAGTTCAAACCAGTCTGTCCATTCTTCTCTCACCTCTCTCATGAATGCAGAACTGCCACTCACTGGATGGTTTTTTTTTTTTTTTTCACAATTCTTTGTACACTCTAGAGACTGTTGTGTGTGAAAATCCAGTGACACAGTCCATCATGGTGAAAAGTCAAATATATATGAAAAACAAACAAAAAAGAAACAAGCAAACGGACAAACTCCACTAGTTCTGAAGTGAACCCTGGCGGCCCAGAACCTTATATCAATTTTTAAGAACATTTTAATGCTGTAATTTGTTTATTTTCATTTCACTCAGAACTCTCAGTTTAAGCAGTGTTAAGATGTTCAGTTTACACTTAGCTAAGCTGCTGTTCATATTAAGCAATATATATTAAGTGTTCAGGAAGAGTGTCCTCCAACCTGCTACTTTGGCACAAAGCTGTTATGCGTTTCTCACCAATTCTCTACACCTTTACTATCAAACCCTTCCTCAATTACGGACAGCAATTCCAAAAAGCGTGTTGCCTGGCAACAGTATAATGTAGCAGCAGGACAATTTTTCCACAACTTGATAATGAATAAAAAAAAATTAATGGCCACACATACAAGGAAAAAAAAAAAACAGATGTAATTCAATCTCTGGAGCAAAATCATTATACAGCACTGACTCAGACACACAGTGTTTACTGGCTTCACCAGAATTACAACAAATAACTAACAGCATTGTCGCCGTTGCCTTGATGAAGTCTTAATTTAAATCTCCCTTAGTGGGAATGTGATTTTTAAACAATGCCTTTATTTCTACCTAATTGCTCACTGCATTTTATAATAAGAGACTGAAGCTACTTTATATTCTTAAGTGTTCTATGTCTCATGTTCTATGCTCTGATTATTGAACCATGTCTTTGTATGTGTCTGCATCTTTGGGATAGCCATTGTGAAGCCAAAGACAATTTTCCAGAAATGGACAATAAAGCTATCTATCTACCTACCTGCCTACCCACCCACCCACCCACCCACCTATCTATCTATCTATCTATCTATCTATCTATCTATCTATCCATCCATCTATCTATCTATCTATCTATCTATCTATCTATCTATCTATCTATCTATCTATCTGTCTATCTAATGATGGCAAATTCCTAAGACTTTGTACAGGTCAGAGTTTGAAGTGAGAGTTAGAAGGGTAAAGTATGAATAAAATATATGAATATGAATGAATAAACTCCATCGATATACAGTAACTATTATTCAGTGAGCTAAGCTCTCCCTGCAGTGTATGTCTTTTAAGTAAAACACATATCCCCTGTGAGGAGCATACTTGTGCAGTGATGTGTGATCCTGAGCTCGGGTGAATGTCTGTGTGGAGTTTTACACATTCAGAATGTACACATGAGGATTTCCTCTGGGTTCCCCAGTTTCCTCTTACTGTCCAAAAAAAAATGCAGATAGGCCAACTGGCTATGCAATATTGCCCAATATTGCCATGTGTGTGCATCATGCCTTGCAATGGACTGGCATCCTCTTTGGGTTGAATTCTCCCATCTTGCACACAGTGTTAACGGGATAGGTTCCAGATCTACAGTGATCTATCCTGAGCAGGAGGCAGTTACTGAGGATGAATGAATGAATGCATGAACATACCCCATGTGGTCAAAACTGCTAAGACATGCTAATTCTTACCAGGTCTAGAGATTTTTCATCCAGTCTTATGAAAATTAAAGGAAATTCTAATAATCTCGAGCACTAACTGGCAAAAATTAAGATGCTATTCCAGTTTAGACCTCAAACCAAATATCTTCTGTGCTTGCAGGTTGGCTGAAATTGCTGCTGGTAATTATTTTTTCTGTTATCAGCTGTTTCTGTTATGTTACTCAACCCAGAGAAAATAAATAAATTTGCAACAAATTAACTTTTTTTTTTTTTTTTTTTAAACTTTTCCATTCAGGGCCATTCCATAATTATTACTTTATGAATTGGTTTATGAAACATCTTATGATATTGCTGAAACAAACAATGTCTATTGATGTGATATAAATACAAACTTCAGACACAATTGGATTAGCTGATCCACTACAGTACATTCCGGGATAAAGGAACAATGTGAATGTTTAATTTATGACTGAGCTACTGTATCTTCAGTTATAGTACTGTATATTACACTACATTCACTTGTCCATGTGAGCTAGATCCTTGGAATTGCTCTTTATACTCGTCTGTGCCTGTCATTTCTAGTGAAGGGCGAGTAGCCTCTTATTCCTCAAAACTAACACACTCCTCTAATTAAAATGTATCATGATCAGCCTGTTTCGTGAGCAGGGACTGTTTAAACAGTGCTGTTGTTTCTCTTTATTGCCATATTGTGCACCAAGAGCTACAGGATTGGGAAATCCACTTTCACTTTATAGACCTGATGACCTTCTTGCAATTTATTATCAGTCACAGGAGATGGAGCACTGCGTTATCTCAGTAAATTCTGCTGAATTTCCACCATGACAGAATTAGTTTCCTTATGACTCAGTATACAGAAGTATCAACTGTAATAGCTTTAAATAACTCCAGAGTATTTCTTTGGAACCTTGTTTTGTTGTCATCTCCTCTGCTATTTACTACTTTTCCTTCAGTCTATCATGTGTGTATGAATTTTCATAGCATCATGTCATGTGCACAATCTCAGAATAATTTATACTGTAATATAAAGGATGGCATTTAGTTATTTGGTTATTTTACCTCTGCATTGAACTCTACATAACTCTACATAAGTTAGTGTGTAAACAATGACTGACTACTTTTATTAAATGGAAGCCTTCATTTTTCTCAATAAATTTCTGTTTTTGTCATTTCCTCGTATTAACAGGAAGCCTGTTCTTCCTGTCTATTATTTGGGTAAGAAGCATTTGCATGCAATCTTCCATGTAATGAGCTTGTTTTTTTTTTTTTCAGAACAAGCTATAATGTAATTATTTGTTTTTTTGTAAGTATTGTGCATTTTTAAATGCGTAATCCCATAATCATGTTTCATAGAACCAGCTGACATATTGTGATATTCACCAAATACCATTATTTTGTATATTTGTACTACAAATTATATTCATCACACACATCTACAAATAACTAATCCAAAAAATGAGTATGTGACTGAGTAAGCATGTGAATGCAAAATTTTAGTTGGTAAGTCACATGTCATTCATGTGATCGAGCGCACTGGGCATGTGGCATTTAATGAGGCTGAATCCTTTCCTTAAAGGTATCGTAACATTAAACAAATACAATATCGTAATGTAAATACAAAGTCTTAACCATGCTAAATTTGAGATTATTGTAAGATAAAAATCTGATATCAGTAACTATCTAGCTACATATTCTATATTTTCTAACCCTAGTTATATAACATAAATGCACTTGCTTGTTTGTTTACCATGCAGATTCATTGATGAGGTCATTAAAGTGAAGAAAAACAGTAAAACAACTCCATGACATTCTGAAAAGTTCTTCACTCTTTTATGGGCAATGGGTGATTTACAGCATTGTTCAACAATCGTTTCATTTTAGTGGGATGTATAAATAGCCACAGGATGTTGGTTTGATTTCTCTGCCCTTACACTGTCCTTGTCATTTACTTGCTTTTACCTTTTTCCCCCTTGATAAGAAGAATACTTTCTGTTTCTGGTACATTATAATAATAATAATAATAATAATAATAATAAAAAACATTATAAATGGGAAAAATCAAAGTTTTTTTCAGTGCATCAAATGTTGTATTAAAACTAGATTTTACTATTAGGCAATAAAATCGGTACACAACCTATGTACAAAATTCTCAAGGGAAGCATTGGGTCATACAGCAAAGTAGAAATTTACCATAAGAAAAGTCTTGTTTTTGCATAGATGATGAAACATTTCCATACAGTAACCAGTGTTTTTTTTTTCTTTTTCTTTTTTTATACAAAGTGGTAGAAACAAGGAACAATGTACCAATCTGTACTGTCCCCTTTTGAAAAAAAAAGAAAAAGAAAAAACATGAGAGCACCTGTTTGTCAGGCCAAAATAAATATCTCAAATATATTATTTCATTTTATACACTGATCCTTCAAATCTAATTACACTTATAAATATATCATTTGGTCTCTGAAGGGAAAATGCGGACAGATCGGGTGGTTAATCATAGTTCTTTAACAGGAACATTGGGTGTTTCTCAATACGTGTGCTTGTTTGTTCTTATGTACTGCTTTAAGTCATGTTCCATTGCCAAAGTTCAGTTCCTCTACTGAAGAATGTAAGAATGGTTATAACAGCTGGGTGCTTCCCATATATCAGTGATTCATCGAGAAGGCTTAAGGGTTCTGTAAGTTCTGTTAAGTGTACTAAAAGTTCTGTAATTCATTGAAATACAGTGATGGTAGATGTGATGAATCACCTCAGGATGAGGCTTAAGTTAGCGAAATCAACTACCTAGCACTAAAATTCTGTGATAGCATTAGGCTGTTATATGTGCATATGTGTATGTGAGATGGCTGCTACACATATTGTGCATTCTTACAGTGTGTTGATTGTGCACATCCAAAAAAATAAATAAAAAAATGTCACATGGCATATGGTGCAATACCAGTGTGTATGCTGTAAGCATGCTCCTTATTAGATTGGTTTAACAGCCTGATGTACTACCTACCATGGTGCTGCTACTGTCTATCATGGGCTGCTCAAATCCTGGCATCTTCACTGTTTATTTTGTTGTTCAGAATAAGAGGAAATGGTCAGTGGCTGGTCAGGTATGCTCTGGCTCTGACCTGCCCCCTAGTGGTCAGAACTTTCAGTCATCTAGAGGTACAAAAGGTACTGCTGCATTCACACTAAGGGTGTAAATCTCAGGATTGCGCATGATACAATATGATAAGAAGGCAACAATTCGATATTTGATGATACCACTGAATCTGCTGTGAAACAATACAATTTGGCTTAGTAGCCTCTGATCGATATGTGACCAACTTTTTTAGAATCTACTGTTAATTCTCAAATACTGA
Organism: Pangasianodon hypophthalmus; assembly: GCF_027358585.1. Taxonomy (NCBI): domain Eukaryota; kingdom Metazoa; phylum Chordata; class Actinopteri; order Siluriformes; family Pangasiidae; genus Pangasianodon; species Pangasianodon hypophthalmus. Next base: position 11,657,978 of record NC_069727.1, read on the forward strand.
TGACACAGAGAAGGATTATTTTAAGTATCAGAGTCACTTTGCTAGCCTGTTAAATTATTTACACATCAGTTTAAAACTGTTACTTATTTTCACACATAAGCTGTTGGTCATTTTTTGATAATAATCTATTTAATCCTTAAAAAAAAAAATCCTTTTTTAATATGCATCGATTCGATACACCCAATCCTAGTGTAGTACAAGCAGCCATGTGTCAAGTATAACCCCAGACTTAGCAAGCTTTTATTTAATTGTTTCGGAAGCCAGAAGCCGTTAGTGCTAAAGGCGAGTATTAGTAATGCAGCACACATCAAATTGATCCTAGTTGGTGAGATTAAGGTAACTTTGTGAGAATGCAAGTCGATTCTTCTCATTTTTGGTATTGAGAAACACCCTCTGTTGTCCTTAAACTGCTATTTGTAATAGAAATTATCCTTTCAAAAAATCTGCTTCAGTAACCTCAAACACGCAGAACATACGCACAAAGAACATCAGACCGCTTTCCGTATTGTCACTCCATATTTCTTCAAGAGCTGTCCCCATCATACATTTCATACTTAGGTAAAATCCTTTTATCATAAACAGCAGAGGGCTTAGCAGAAGTTTTCAGCAGAAGTTCAACAACAGAAGTTCTTCAGGAAAGCGCTGTGCTTTCACCTTTGCAGCATATGGCCAGTTGTGTAGGTTTTTTTTCCTGACGGTGTAAGAGCCCCTGAGCAGTATGTGTCAAGCGTATTTATCCACTGAGAGAAATAGATGTTAGTCTGTGTTAGCTTAATTAGCATACTGGGAATAGAAGGCCACTTTAACACGTTCGATCTGGTGACAGAGTTTGATAGCAGGGCCAAGTTTGAGATCCATACACTCCTGAACAGTGGGGAGGGTCAGCAACAACAAGGCCTGGCCATCAATGTCCTACAGAGAGAACGTGAGAGACAGAATGAGAATTCATCATGTCCAAATTAGCTATCCAAGTTATGCAGCTTGAGAAAAGAATAAATCCTGGCCTGCTTTTAATCTTTGGTTAAACTAATCTAATTTTGCTATATTACTTAGTGTAAGTGTGTGTATGTTTACCTGCTCCTGGAAAATCTTGGCTAGCGAGGCACAGTCTGTGGACATGATGAAGTTGACCACATCTGACACGCTCCACTCGAGAGGGTTTCTCTCTAGAACCAAGCGGCTCTCTTCCTCTTCTGTATGTGCTGTCTATACACACACACACACACACACACACAATGTAATTATGTGTACAAGAGGAAATCCTTTTTATAAATGCATTGATCATAGAGACAGAGAGCTCATTTGTCAATGTTGGTTAGCTTAAGTGAGTGATGTAAGTACCACATTCTGTGTGTGTATTTTCTTCTCATTACCTCATTTATCAAAGTTTTAGAAAAATTGTGTGTAAAGAGTGTCGGTAATACTCATGTGCAGATGTTGATGAATGCCAATCAACCATAAACTACCAGGTGTGTTCTTATTTATGTTTAGTGACACCCACAAAACTCCATAAAAAGCAACGCTTGCAGAGCCGAAAATGACAAAATGATGAATAAAAGGTGAAAGAGCGCCTCCTAAGCATGACATGCACTAAATCTTGCTGGATGCCAATAAGCTACCGTAGACACACACTACTTTTAGCGGGTGCCATTTCTTTTGTCCTAATTGAATGTCAAGTCTTGTTTGTCTTAATTTATGGATTTATTTTTGATTACCTTGTTTCAAGTCATTATTATAAAATGGCAGTTTTACAAAAATTTTTATACAATAAACATGGCAGAGTAATCTGTAAATAAAACTGCAGAAACCCATTCCAATTATAAAATTCAAAGCCTATCCATTGAGGACCACATGTGCGAGTCTCCTTATACATAAATTTACACAAATTTAGGAGCTGCAATGTTTTTCTGAACTGGATTTTTCTCGTGTAAATGCTCCTACGAATGATTTTTTCAAATAAATTTGTTTGCATCCAGATTGATATATGAGACCTTGTGTTCGCATACTGATTATACGTGTTGTCTCACCTTTGTGTGTGTGTGCTTGGCTGCCTGGTTGTGTGTGTAAGAGAGCGAGCGTGTGGATCTGCGGAGTGCTGGCCGCTCTGTGGATGCCCCAGTCCCAGGCAGAGTGAGAGACCTGCAGGGTCGGCCTCGCCGTGTCGAAAAGCGCAGTGGAGCCTCTTCACGCAGCTCCAAGCTGGAGCTTTCCCCACTGTATGATCCCTCCTCTTCCTCTTCATCAAAAACATCAAAATCATCACTGTCCTGTGAGGAGGAGAAGAGCATACCATCATTATGCTGATGTCTGAGAATGATTTTCACTGTTTAAAATCTATTATAATTCATGCTTTTAAATTCCTGATCTTCTTGAAATTACGTGTATATTCACTGGTACTGCATGAAACTAATGAACAAATTTCAACTCTTTTTCTATGACTGTATCTTAAATGGCGTTCTGTTTGGTAATGGAGTGCAATATGTCATAACTAGCAGGTAAACGTCAAATCTAGCTAAATACCAGCAGCAAGAAAACATTAATGTAGGCAGATTAATAAAAAAATTAATGTCAAACATTAAATTTCATGAAAGAGTTGAAAGAATGATGTACGCTTTTTGGGATTTTTTTGTACTTCCACTAATATTCACTTTGCCAGTGGAAGCGTAAAATAAGCTCTATAATAATTAAAACACATTAGAAACCTGACGGGTGAGAACAGGCAAAATTTTTAAACCTTTAAAATCTACTTAGGTCAAAACAGACCCATTTTGAAAGTTTACATAAAGTGGCACAATATTAACAATTCTAACAGATAAGGATGTCATCATTATTAAATGTAGCAAAAAGTTATAAAACAGATTACAGAACATAGTAATTTGTTTGTTTTTACTTCAATATTGCATGATTGCACAGTGCACAGTTACACAATGGTTTCCAACATATTCAAGCAATTGGGTCTAATGTTCATATAAAGCATGTTTTAACTCTGTGATTTCCCAATGATCACAATGGTAACAAGAGTCAAATATTTAGGTTTGCTAATTTATGCTAAATAAATTGCAGAAAGACATAAGGTTGGTGTCATAGGGCTGTCCAAGGAGTAAAATCCATTTATTTATATAACTGCAAAAAGAAAGTTGTTTTAAATGGGTTAAGATGATTCTTCTAACACAATGTGTGCTAGATTCATTGAGTGAGCATGAAAATGGATGTAAATGATATTTTTAATTAAATAAAGATTAAAATGGAGTATGTTCAGTTTAATGTATTGAAAAAATATCAGAAGTGACTGGTACATCTGAAAGAAACAGCTAATGTTAGTCCCATTTCCTGTCTCTTACTGTATTTCCACTTCCACCGGAGCTTACACACCCCGAATGATCCCCAAACATGGACAGGGTTTTTGCTGCTCCATTTCTATCAATATGGTTAATACTAATCAGTTTGGTGTGGATGAAATGTACTGGGTATTTTAATAAAATTGTTAGAATGGAAAGCGATGGCCTGGGTTAATGGAAAAACCATTGCTAAGTAGTGAACAGAATGTAGGGGTTTAGTATGTATGTATGTAGGGGTTTAGTGTGTGTGTATGTGTATGTGACCTGAGCTGACTCCATGGCGTGGTATCCTGTAACAGTGGAGCGGCGTTTCTTTTGAACAAAGACAGCTTTTCGCTTCTTTCTGCGGCGGGCCGGTTTGGCCATGTCGCCCTCCCGATTGCTCTCTCCTAGACTGGGACGGCCCACTCTTTTCTTCTTTCCGTAGTAATGTGCTACAAAACACAGACATTTTACCAAAACATTTAGCAAGTACAACAGATGTTGATGTATGTGTGTGTGTGTGTGTGTGTGTGTGTGTGTGTGCATGTTTGTGTCAGGGTTACGCCAAAATCCGCAATTGATTACGTTTCCCTTCAGCCACTGCACTTCACTAGATCATGTCACATGACTGCTTGCACTTGTATCACATTTTGGGTTAATGAGCACAAGTATTTAAGTCACGTCTTGCACCTCACTTGTCTAGTTTGTCTTTTGTTGTCGGTTGTTGTCAAGTAATGCTCTCTAGCCTACGTGCAGTATGTCATGTTGACTATGTCATTCTGCCTCCTTGCTCCACTGGGGCGTTCCCCTGCCCCTCTGCCCCACGGACACCGCCACCACAGATCACAGCCTCGTCATGGGCATCATGCCGTCTTCCTGCTCTGCCTCGGAGGTCACAATGCCACCCGGCTCCACTTCAGACATCGCTCCACCTTCCTACTATGCTATGTGGAGTACACCGCTCCCCCCTCTGGCTTTGCGAAGAACATCGCTCCCTCCTCTGACCTTCTCTGCTCCACTTTGGATGTCACGCCACCCCTCAGCTATGTGGAGGACATTGATCAGCCTCATTGCCTGGATGTTGCGTCTCCTTCTGGCTCCACAATGTTTGCGTGCCTGAAGACCCTGATCAGCTGAGAGACATCTTGGCTGGCCGTCCAGGACCCCCTCTCGGGAGCCGCGCATTAAGGGGTAGGTCTGTCAGGGTTACAATTGACTACATTTCCCATTAGCCACTGCATTTCACTCAATCATGTCACATGACTGTTTGCACCTTTATTAAAATAGTACTGCATTTGCATCCACCTCCTCTGCAAATCCTGACAGTGTGAGTGTGTGTGTGAGTGTGTGTTAAGACAAGTTAAAATCTCTCTCTCTCTCTGTCTCTCTCACACTCATTCTCTCTCTCCTTCATTTTCCTAATCAAGCTTTGTCTCTGCTTTCCTTCTCCCTATTTCCCCCTTCTATATCTGTTTCTCTTTTTAAAACAAAAGATTTATTTTATGATTTTACATTTCTACAGTGGCGATTATTTAGTGGGGCTGAACAAAAAAAAAATTCAGTATAATCCCCAAACAAGTAGGAAAGTAGCCAAGTGCTCAGCATGTTGGTACTTCTTCATACTCTGCAGAGAGAGTCTAAGAGGGTGCAAAGCTTCATGAAGGCTACACGGAAATAACATATCGAATCACTGCATAATTTCATGCATGACTCCAGAGTTAATAATAGAATTCTAGCAGCCATATAAATAAAATGTTATCTTGAGTTAACACATAATTAATTACTCCAAGTTGGCAGGTCATTAGTTTCTAGATTAGCATGTTTAATAGGCTGCCAACTAGGCTAGATGTGATGCTATGCAGCTATAAATGCTATAGTTATTTATGAGTAGTAAACACTGTGAAGACCTGGTAAACAATGCCATAACATGATAGATGTTTAACTTAACATAGGACAGTTAATAGTGATAGGATAGTTCATTACTGCAGTGTTTTTATGTGAAAATCAGAGTAAATGCTTTTTAAAGCAAAAATACTGTATATCATAGTGCACTGTGGACTGACTGGATCCATAATACACGCACACTTTACAATACCTGAACCTCTTGGAATTTTTGGCGGAAGAAACCGCAATTTAATTCCATTAAACCACAGGCAGTAAGAGCTCTCTGGACTTTATATTGAGAGTTAACAGCAACAGATTTCAAATCTAAATGCCACACTTAAAATCAACTCTATTTGCCTACTTTCAGTGAAATAATGAAGGAATAACACACACCTGGTGTTATGGAACAGCTGAGCAGCCAATTGTCCAATTATTTTTGGTCCCTTTGGTCCCACAAAGTGGGGTATCGCGCTGTTAAATACTTGATTCTGATTGGGCAGAAAATGATTTAATTTTCTGTAACAGCAGCTTTGAAAGTAATGCCAGCTACAAGGTCAATATTAATGCATTCGTTCTTTTAAAGGGACTCGTATAGCGGATGCTCATGTAAACAGATTTTTACCAGAGCATGGCTGAATTCTCGAATCTGACTGGTCAGAAGGTGTGTATTATTTATGTAACACAGCAGGGCTCAGACAGTAGTTCTGGCTGTAACATGAATGTTAGGGTTATATTAATGCACACGTGCTGATATTTTATTGTTTCTATAGTAACACACACAGGGACTTGCATGGCAGACGCTCCACATAATCCAAGACTATAATATATAATATATATATATATACTATATATATAAACTAATAATAAACAAATTTTTAAAAAAACATGTTGTTTTAGAAAGTAAAACGTATAATCGTTGATGTGGTGACATTTTTTTGTTGGGAGATATTTATTTAACATTCATGGAAGGAGTCTTGAGTGTCAGCACTTTGTAACAGTCAGGGTGCTTTGCAAAATTTCCCAGTGTGGGAAAGTACTCAGTACAGAGGAGTTACTTGATAAAATGACAAACTGTATTTTTTTAAGAGAGAGAGAGAGAGAGAGAGAGAGAGAGACTGGTGAGGAAATATAAATTATATAAGTGATTACAGGAACTAACTTGTCTCGTGAACATTCAACAACATTAAATCTAACTATAAACCCGTAAAATGTGCGATGTGTCATTTAGTAATAAATGAAATTGTAATAGTTGGAAAATCACTGTAGTTTAAGCAAAATAACACACTCGAGACCATGCAGTTATACAAAAATAATCCCCTTCAGGTTGGTAACAGTATCATATCATACCAGTGTGGATTATTTTCCTAGAACTGCATGGTTGGGAGTGTGTTATTCCTTACTTAAATAATGTGTATAATTCTTGATATGGTGAAGTTTTCCATGAGGATACATTTATTTAGATTTTGTTGTAAGGAGTCTCCAGCATCAGTGCTTTGTAATAGTAAAGGTAAAGTAAAAGGTAAAGCTGTAACTTTAAGTTTTCTGACACAGGAAAGTCTTCAGGACAGAGGACTTCTTAGTAAATGAATTGTCTTATTAACTTCAAGAAAGAGAAAAAAAATGGAGGCAGAAAGGTTGACTGCTTATAGCTGGTATAATGTAACTGATTACTTTGTTTTGTGGACTTACCACAGCATTAAATGAACTATAAATGGACATGAAGGTCCACGTGTCATTCATTAATAAATAAAAATTGGTAGCACTTGCAAATTGCTGTGGTATAAGAGGAATAACAGTCGTTGATTATTTTTCTACAGCAGCATGTCCTGAATTGTTTTATTCCTTATATCTTATATTTTAACATATACTGCATAATATACATAGGTATATAATACACATAAAATCATGTGTAAATATTATTTGTCTATCTCTGAATTTGTCTCTTCTTTCTTGTTCTTTCCCTCCCATCTGTCTCAGCGAATGCCTTTCCTCTCTCCTCATATATCTGTCTATTTTTCTCTTTCCTAATATATCTCTCTGCATCTCTCTCTCCTAAGACATCTCCTGGCTCTCCTTTCCGAGTCTTAATATACATCTCCATCTATCCTTCTCTTAATAGATTTATCCATTCTTTTCCCTCCTCTCTCTTCCACTTAATACTTAGACACTTACTGTACTTGGTCTTGGTGTGTATGGAGCAGTTCTCCGGACACTTCTCCGAGACGAGTGTGGGGCCAAACAGGTTTGGACAGCACTGCAGTCTGACACACACTCTGCGGCAGAAATCTGCTACCTGCTCAGCCAAACACACAATCCTCACACTTGCACGATAACTCTTCCCTTTATACCTGCAGGAACACACAAAGCCACAAATCCACTGTATATGTGTTCCCAGTATGGTAATGAATCCAGTTTGGAAAAAAACAGCCTGTTTGGAAAATTTTGCATTGCTCTAGTCTATTAAATATGTGCATGTGTGAGTATGCAAATTGGCTTTCTGGTTATGCAAATGACTCTGTTCATTAGGAATACTGGGTTTATACTCTCAAATTTATTACACCCATGTATGAATAAATGCGTTGCTGTGTCTTGAGTGCAATACTGAGGCATGATGGTATTGTGCAATTTGGGAATGTCATGCCAGTGAAACATGTGTTCCTTAACAATGAATAAATGTTGGAAAAGCGCAATATCTGAAACCCAGGAAAATTTGATAATTTACTGCATGCTAAACATATCCTGAAAATAGAAACATAGTTATCACACGAAAAGTATACAACTGCTGAAAAATTATACAGCTGGCATTTTAGGATACAGCTACTTTAAGGTGGAATTTCTCTGCAGTGGGTTCCTGCCATCTCAGCTAGCTACAACATTTTTAACAGAGTTAGCTAACACACTGCCGGGTCTTTACTGCAGCTGCTCAAATGGATTCAGGTCAGGTGACTGACTTGGACAATGCAGAACATTCCACTTCTTTGCCGGGGTCTGTTTTGAGTCTGAAGTATGCTTCAGGTCATCTGTATGTGACGTGCTGTCAAGTGAGTTTTGAAGCATTTGGCTGAATCTGAGCAAATAATATAGCCCTATACACTTCAGAATTCATCCTGCTGCTTTTTTTTATTTTATTTTTTTTAAAAGGGAACCAGTTCCATTGGCAGCCATACATGCACGCACCATAAGATGAGATGGTACGCTTCAGATCATGAGAAGTTCCTTCCTTCCTACCCTCCATACTCTTCTCTTGCTATCATTCTGGTTCAAGTTGATCTTTGTCTCATTTGTCTACAGGATGTTGTTCTGGAAATATATGGGCTTTTTTTTAGATGCATTTGGCAAACTTTACTCTGGACTTCCTGTTTGTGGTAATCTCGTGGTAAACCCTCTGGTGAAGTCTTCGCTGGTGAAGTATTTGCTCTAGTGAAGTCTTCTCTTGATTGTTGACTCTGACACAGATATGCCTATCTCCTGGATCATGGTCTTGATCTGGCTGACTGTTGTGAAGGATTTTTTTCTTCACAACATAAAGAATTCTTTTGTCATGTACCACAGGTGCTTTATTCCAGGTCTTTTGGTGTTTCTGAGCTCATCAATGTGTTCTTTCTTTTTAAGAATGTATCAAATATTTGATTTGGCCACAAATAATAATATCTCTTTGATTTTTTAGCACAATGATGGCTTGCTTCACTGGCAGTGACAGCTCTTTGGACTTTATATTGAGAGTTAACGGCAACGGATTTCAAATGCAAATGCCACGCCTGAAATCAAATCTAGACCTTTTATCTGCTTACTTGTAAGTGAAATAATGAAGGAATAACACACACCTGGTGTTATAGAACAGCTGAGCAGCCAATTGGACAATTATTTTTGGTCCCTTACAAAGCGGGCTATCACATACACAAAGTGCTGTAATCCCTACCCCTTTCACCCGATTTGGCTGTAAACACCATCAAATTAAAGCTGGAAGACTGCACTTTATTGATTATTTAATTTGAATTAATATACTGTGGTAGACAGCTAAAATAACAATAACCTTGTAAAAGTTCAAACATTTATGGACCTTACTGTATGTCTTCTGTGTGTGTGTGTGTGTGTGTGTGTGTGTCTGTGTGTGTTCGCACTTGGCTTTCAGGGTTTCCTCCAGACAGTTCCACTGTGGATCTACCACCATCTCTAGCTCTCTGAGAACACGGCTAGGCTTATAGGCTGAGTTTATCAACATCGTCAGTACCTGCAAAGCACACACATACACAGAACTTTCTGAATGAGGAATCATACTAAGATGCCACATCTCACAAGTACACACACACACACACACCAGCTTTCAGACTGCTGACATCATAACATACATCTTTTTTATCTCTCCATCGCTCCTTCCTCTCTCTCCCTCTCACACACACAGATCTCTCACACCCACACACCCATCAGCAATACAGATTTTTCTCGCTCTCTCTGTATGTCTCTCTCCCTGTTGTAGACTCACACACACAGATCTCACACACAGTACACCAGGGACTGCCACTCTACCTCCTTGAGGACGAGTGTGCACTTGCCAGGCCCCACAGCTTGTGGTAACTCGGCGATTCTTCCCTTGTTGAGGTATGGCCCAGAAAAACAGCGATGATTCACAAAGATCTGAGAGCAGCAGTACTTTCCATTTACGGAAACTGTGGTAAACAAATCACACACACGTTACAATTCCATATGGGACTGGATCGCATTTAGAACTTGAAAAAGGAATGTTTTCACTATTTTTTAAACAATAGATCAGTAATCAATAATCTTAGAGAGCAAATAAATTACTGTTGTGCAAAGTGCAAAATTAAAAAACAAACAAACAAACAAACAAACAAGCAAACAAACAGGGCTGTAATCAAAGGGTGAGTGAAAGGGATGGCTGCTCAGGGCCACATGCTGACTGTGCATCAGCTAAAATTATAGCAAGAAGCTGCATGCGAAACAGATCTAGAGATAAAATTCTGCAGTCAGCAAAAAAAAAATAAAATTGCAAAAGAGCTAATGAGATCTGTTATGACATGTTTATTGAAGCAGATTATTTTAGTCATTGTAAATCAAGCACTAATGTTACTCGGAGTGTGACCTGATGACATAAAAAGAGGAATGTGCCACTTGTCATAGAGGCTGTGACAAACGGCAAGGGATGTGTGTACACTTTAAATAGGTTAGAAAATATCTTTGCTCCTGGCAGCAGGAAGTGGCATTTGAAAACAAAAAGTTCTGTCAGAGCATGTATGAAAAGTTGTTGTGCAGAGACTGAAAAAGAAACAAGACTGACATCAGTAATCATCAGCTGGCTGCTTCGTTGTATATGAAGCACATTTTATTTGCATTTGATCATTTAATTGTAATGGCCTTTTTAGGGTTGAAACTATTAGTGTTATTACTGACATTGGAAGAATCTTGGGTCCTCAATATACCTATTTGTTCATATTTACATATTTCTATGCCTTTCACTTTTTTATAAAAATGCAATTACAATATAAAATTAGACTCAAACAGCAATTTTTGCAAGAGCTGCAGATATTTCCATAGCAAAATTCAATATTCAAATACCTCAACTTAATTTATCATACAATACTGTGTGTATTTTAATTTTTCCAAGTGTTTTCACTGTTAAATCTGAGAGAATGTGGCTGTCTGCTGAGACAGCTCTGAATGGAGCGTGGTACTTAATTTGCTATGCTGTCGTTCACATCCTGATTATATTCAGTTCTAAACCTATTTGTATGCGCACACAACACACAAGCCACATTCCTTAAGCCTGAATCCCGCAAGAAAAATATCGCCCTGGCCCACACACACCGACTGCGACAGCCCTGTCAAGGCACCGTCATCGATGGCTTTCCAGCAAGGGATGTTTTTATTATTTCAAGCTCCACCATCTCACACAGTTAGGTCAAATCCCAAATGCCTTCCTGTTTAGCATTTATCCGCTCTAGCTAGGCTAAACGTATAGGCGTTGTTTGTCACTCTGTGTAATGCAGTACATGCACTGCATAGAATTGTGATTCAGTCACATAAAAAAAAATCTCATAAAAAAACAGAGCTGAGTAAAATGGCAAAGGTACATATATGTCTTTTTAGATTTACTAGAGTAAGGCTCAAACGTATTCCCCATCAAAATTCTCACAAGTACGTTGTTCAGCCTGAATTCCAGACAGACTATAATTAGACAAGTCAATGTACCACTTCTACAATAGGGTCTAATAACAAATTTCATGTTTACTACACTAAATAAGAAACAACCTGGGTCCATGGCAACAGACTGGAAATGGTCGAGAGGAACATTTTCTTTGGGTGGAGGAGCCAATCTGCAAAACAAACAATATGATAATTAACCAACTTACTAATGCATCATTAACTTATCTACAGCTTTACTTTAGCACATGCATCCACAAAACTGACTGGCATTAACATACCGACGGTGTAAAATGTTTTATGAAATCAGTTAAACATTTCTGGAGAGCCTAACTGCGTCTGTATTTTAGATTGAAAGCAGAACGCTCATGTCTCCTGCTGTAAGCGAGTTTGGAGGCCATAGCACAGAGAGGAAATGAAACAGAACAGTGTTGAGACTGGGATGACTCTGTTATGCGAGGACAGACGCACACAGGATTAAAATGCTGAGGTCTCTGCTCCATTAATCTTGTAAGACTTCACAAAAGGGTATGGAGAAGTGGAAGACTGTGTATAAAATATTTGGATATAAGTGTAAGCAGAGACAGAGTCTGAACTTTCCAGTTAACTTACTGTTTCTCCGGCTGCACCACAGCAATCTTCTTTTGAGACTGACCTAAAGAATGTGACATAAAATCTATTACATACACACCAAAATGGAGTATTTTAAGTGCATAAGTATTCACCCCCCCTTGAACCTTTCCACATTGTGTAGTGTTACAACCCAGAACTGAAATGGACTTCACTAGGATTATATGTTGTAATATGTAATATGCCATTATATGTTGGTCTCTCGGTTGCTTGCTTGCCTCTCCTCTAGACAGAGTCATGGTCGTACCATATTCTTTCTATTTTTAGTAATGGAATTAATGGTGCTCTACAGAAAGTGTTGGATGTTTTTTTTAAATAACCAAACCCTGCTCAATACCTTTCCAGAATATTTGTCCCGGAATTCTTTTGATAGTTCTTTGGTTTTCATTGTGCTGTTTGTTTAGGTAACAAACTCCAGACACAGGTGTATTTATATTGAGATCATCTGACACTTTACTTGCATACAAGTAAATATTATGTGACTTCTGATGACAACCGACAACTTGCACCACAACTAATTTAGGGCTTTCACAGAAATGAGGGTGAATACTTCATATGTATAATGAGGGTGAATACTGCAATCAACCTGTACAATTTTTACTCCCCCTATATTTCCCCATACACAATATTATGTGGAAATTTGTGTAGATTCATGACATATTATCCCAATTAAGTTTCAGGTTGTAACAATACAAAACAGCAAAAAGCTCAATGGGGGGTTATTACTTTTGCAAGCCACTGTATATACTCTCAGGTAATTTTAGGGAAAGAGGGGCATTGTGGAGGTGGGGGCACAATGAGAAAGACATGAAATCTGCAAAAACATCCATATGATTAGGAGAGAGAGACAGAGAGAGTTAGATGTGTAACAGTGAGTCAAAGTAGACCAGTGTGACAGGGTTAGAAGTGAGAGACACTATAAGACAGAGAGGAGTGGAGTCACATTTCATACTTACACACTGCTTTGCGTAAAGGTGTTAGAGGATAGGCATTGGCTTCACACCAGCCCACAGGAAAGATGTCCATACTCTCAACATCCACTAAACACTCAGCTAGGGGCTTGGTCAGGCCTGATATGAGAGAAAGAAACAAACGGTTAAAATATGTGTCATTGATCACGTGACGTCAACTGCGCGCCGCCTTTCTCTGCAGGTGAATAAAGAGTTTTCAACACCCGCCCTCGGTAAGCTAATAATGGATAAATCCAAAAAGAAAAAAATCTCGGAGGAAAATAGAGAATTTAATTCTGCATGGACAGATTTATTTGCTTTCACTGCCACTACCTGTGTGCTTGATATGTGGTGAGAAATTAGGAAACAACAAAAAATGTAATGTGGAAAGACATTTCCTTAGGGTTGTCACAAAGTCACATCTTACAGCCCTGATATAGAGAAGCTCTGCAGTGATGTACAGAGACAGAAATCACATTAAACAGGTGAGAACACTATCCCACAACAGCCTATTATTTTGCAAAAAAAAATTTTTGGACCCTGATCTGATGTAGTGTTGTCTGCTGTGTTTTATATTCAGGCTCAAGGGCTGATTGGTGTAGCCTATGTTGCTGTTGAAAAAAAGAGAAGAGTGAAATGGACTGAAGTCGTAATTAAATACAAAGTGGCCTATTTGTTTAGCCTGCATAGTTCCATGATTTATTTATTTAAAAGTGGGCTGCACCTTATTTTACTAATTTTCTTCAAACATTGGGAGAACTCAAATAGCCTGCATCGTTCTGTATCTTTAATTAATTTCAAAGTGGGCCAGTTTATTTTTTTCCTCTTCATAAGAGTTCGGTGTTTTTCTTTGTGATAACGGATAAAAATAACAATAAAATGTCAACAGTTTTGATTGCAGTTCTATGATTTCACAAATGCAGCATAGGTAGTTTTTTGTATATAAAGTATAACTATATATAAAACTTTATAAGCTTGTATTGTATCTTCATTTTAAGGGTCAGATATGTTTTGCGGCTCCAGATGAATTTTATTTAGGGGGAGAGTGGGCAAAATGGCTCTTTTGACAGTAAAAGTTGCAGACCCCTGGTCTAGGCCAAAGTTTTATTGGCTGGATAAGTACCAATGTTTAAAAAACCCCAGCAAAATTCTGTACAGTGCAGAGCAAAGCTGTAATGCTAATCTCAGTGTAAGGGTAATCTTACTAAAAATAAAAGGGAGTTTTGCGTGTTCTCTCCGTGTCCATGTGGGTTTCCTCTGAGTTCTCTGGTTTCCGTCTACCTCCCAAACACATGCCAGTAGTAATATTGAATATATGTTACTGTCATATCACTTTTGGTCCATAATAACAATACTGATGAAAAAGGAGTCCTGAAAGCCTCTCTCGTGCGCCCCAGGTTTGGAGTGTTGTTAAAAGATGGAGGTAATGGGACAACTGAAAGCTTCATAGGTGATTGAGAAGAGGATGAGAATGAAGCTATCATGGACAGTCCTTCTCATCCTGTGCTGAGCTGAGGAGGCTCAGGAGCACGTTCAGCCACAGATTCATCTAGCCACATGCCTCAAATCGTCATGTATGAACATGTACATATACAAATAGGACTCTAGCATATGTACATATACACAGATCTATTTTATTGTTTCTATTTTTTCTATTGTTTCTGTTATTCTTTTCTTTCTGTTGTACAGGTATTTATGGAAATCCTTTTCTTTGATGTTATTCCTCCTACATGTGCTGCTGTGTCAACTTGAATTTCCCCTAAGGGGGATCAATAAAAGTACATCTTAACTCTTATCATCTTATCTTATCTTAACCACTGACAGCGTCTGTTTCATATTTACATACCACCTGCCATTTTGAGTTCAGACACTTTCATTTCACCTTGTTACTATAATAATGACCCAAACAGTTAACACCAAAGAGAAAGAGAATGACACATACACATATACTCTCTCTCTCTCTCTCTCTCTCTCACACACACACACACAGCAGTCTCTTACCTTCATATCGAAGCCAGAGGAGCCGACCTTTAACCTGAGTGATGCGTGCAACATTGATTTCACCTGGCTGAAGTGGATTTACAGCTTCCAACCATGTATCCTTACAGAAGCCCCGACTCAGAGACGCCTGCACACACACACACACACACAAACAAACACACACACGCAGATAGGTACACAAGCCATGCACACACAGACATTCACAAACACAAACACACATGCAAGAGAGGCATAAATATTGATTTACTGTTTGTTCAAAGGCTGCTCATACCTTTGTGATTAACTGCACAAAAACATATACTACAAATAAATTATGGGATTAATAGCAGTATGAAAAAAAATGTTTTGATGTTCAGGCAAAACTCAATTACTCATCTTGAATCAGAGACAAGAACAACACAATTAATAATTATTTTGAGGCAAATAAGTATAATTGGCAAAAATCAAAAACAACAAGCCTATACATTTAAACAGACCCACTCACTACATGTTCGAGAATGTTTCCTGGGAAAGCACTCTTGGAAAAATGACCAGGCATGAAGGGTGTAAATAAAAACTGTGTTCAGTGCAAGAACTGAAAGCAAAAACTCTTACATCGAAATGTCTGCAGTGTGTTGTGAGAGGTGCTATATGATGAGGAAGAGTGTATAAATAGAGGTACAAAGAGGTACACTGTGGGCAAATACCTACAGTAAAAGGGGAAATCCTCTAGTTTCAACAAAATTGCCCAAGCATCTTTATATAGCGATAAGAAAAAATCCCAAAGTCTACATTAAAAAAAGGTTTTATACACATTACACACATCACACACCACTATTTTACTACCATGTGTCTCTGCTGTCAGTGGTGGTACCATGATGGTCACTTTCTACTGGTTGGGTAGAGGGGCCTGACAAAGTGTGCATAGCAACATATGGGCTAATGTCAGTAACTGTAAACATACCTGAAAATCGAATGTAGATACAAGTTCAGTGTACTAAAGCAACAACTCAATATAAAATGAAATGAATAAAAATGCCTAAAAACTAAAAATGAAAAATTACCTGTGAAAACTCACCAATGTCAAACTGAAAATTATGCTTTAAAAGGAAAGAAACAATAATATAGACAGAAAAACTATAACACAAAAAACTAGCATAACCTCGAAGTACTGAACATAGGTTAATGGTGCACAATGTAAATGAAAGTGTGTGTGTGTGTGTGTGTGTGCATGTATGAGTGTCAAAGAGTGTTCTTACACTGGGGAAACAGGCATCTGGGGCAGCCTCAGTACCTGTGTGCTTCAAATAATCTGCCCAGTCAAAGTCCTGAGACTGAAAACCTGAGCGAGAGAGACAGAAGACAGAAACGCAGCAAGAGATAAAGGGCAAGAAAAGAGAGAGAGAGAAACAGAAGAGAGAGGTTAGGTTGGAGATGTCCAGACATACATAGACATACGGACACACAGAATTACTCACACACTCATACATGAGCAACGAATATAAATTCAGAAGCAATTAAACTGGGATCAAATGGCTGTATGGACTCACCCCTAGGCCTCTGCAGGCCAACCCCGTTCTTCAAGCACCACTGGATTGGCAGGATGCCTGCAGAATCGGCATGACACAGCACTGAGCAGGGCGGGGCTTCACCGCTCAGGTCATCCACAGTGACCTGGAAGTAGTACTCATTATACACCTACATGAGAAACACAGACAGAATTGTTAGCAGGTTTTGGTCTCATTTGGGCTGTCACAAGAAGTCTGAGTACTACGTAAATGATCACATTTCATTCAAAGGCAAAGGAACACCTGTTTGGCATTTAAATAATGTCTTTAACAGAGGGCTTGTGTCAAGTTAATTTGGACTGGATCACTATTTCCAGATGAAAGGGGTTTGGTGTTCGAACCCTTGTGGTTGAAATTTTGAGGTGTTAGTTGTTAAAATCATGGTAATAGTGACCCCATAATTTTATTTATCTAACTGCACAAAGCATAAGGAGGAAAAAAAACAGCTGTCAAAATATGCACCCTGATTTCTTTTCACCCTGTCTCATGAAAATTAAGAAGAAAAAAAGACATGTTGATGTAACATGTCAACTGTTACCCTTCCAATACACCTTTAGTGCCATTACCTTACCACAGAGATAAATATAATGTTTTGTTTATGGTAGTGTAAAAGTATAGATTAATATTTGGATGCATTTGAATGATTTTGAATGCATTATGAATTTTACAGTAATTTGAATACAGTAATTTTTACAGTAATTAATGTGTCTGTGTGTGTGTGTGTTATGTGTGTGATAGAGAGAGAAAGGAATATGGCTCACTTTAGTGACAGACACAGGGCAGATGTGGAAGGGTTCTTGTGGTGATACCATCTCTAGCTTCATCCCCATTTTGAATGAGTGTTTACGCAAATCAGCATGATCCTGTAACACACACAAGCACATACACATTTTCATGTCTCCTGATGTGCTCAGTTTGGTCTAATGCTAGTATATAATTCCTGTCTGGTTCTTCATTTCATCTCCCTCCAACCTGACCATTAACAGCTACCAGATGCTTTATCAATTGTGTCTACCAAGCAGCAGCCTCGACTCATCGTTATTTTCACCTGTTGTTCATTACATGGTGGATATACACCGATCAGCCTTAACATTAAAACCACTGACAAGTAAAGTGAATAACATTGATTATCTCGTTACAGTGGCACCTGTCTAGGGGTGGGATATATTAGGCAGCAAGTGAACAGTCAGTTCTTGAAGTTGATGTGTTGCTGTGTAAGCAGGAAAAATGGGCAAGCGTAAGGATCTGAGCCGCTTTGACAAGCGCCAAATTGTGATGGCTAGACGACTGGGTCAGAGCATCTCTAAAACGGCAGGTGGGGTGTTCCCAGTATGCAGTGGTTAGTGCCTACCAAAAGTGGTCCAAGGAAGGACAATTGGTGAATCGGCGACAGGGTCATGGGCACCCAAGGCTCACTGATGCGCGTGGGGAGCGAAGGCTAGCCCGTCTGGTCTGATCCCACAGAAGGGATGCTGTAGCACAAACTTCTTAAAAAGTTAATGCTGGCTATGATAGAAAGGTGTCAGAACACACAGTGCATTGCAGCTTGCTGCGTATGGAGCTGTGTAGCCGCAGACCAGCCAGAGCGCCCATGCTGACCCCTGTCCATCGCTGAAAGCGCTTACAATGGACACGTGAGCATCAGAACTGGACCACGGAGCAATGGAAGAAGGTAACCTGAACTGATGAATCACATTTTCTTTTACATCATGTGAATGGCCAGGTGCATGTGCGGCGCTTACCAGGGGAAGAGATGGCACCAGGATGCACTATGGGAAGAAGGCAAGCCAGAGGAGGCATAGTGATGCTCTGGGCAATGTTCTGCTGGGAAGCCTTGGGTCCTGGCATTCACGTGGAAGTTACTTTGACACGTACCACCTACCTAAACATTGCTGTGGATTACACCCCTTCATGGCAACGGTATTCCCTAATGGCAGTGGCCTCTTTCAGCAGGAACAGACACTTTTAACAGACACTCTTATCCAGAGCAACTAAAAAAACATGCAACTGAGGCCACAATGATAGGAGATCTATAAGGATTTATATTCTGAATGACTAGAGACTAGTGATGGTAGGTGCAAGAGAGTGTGAACTAGAGTAATTTGAAGTGAAGGAAGCGCATTCTACCAAGCAAAAATGTTCACCAATCTGAACAAATCCATTCTGATTCGACTGCAGATTCTGAATGAACTGTTTATTTAAACATATCCTATACTCGACACTCTGCAGACAATTTTCATTTATATGCATGTAACACATAATCTAAAGTTATGTGCTTGTGTACAGCAAATTTTAGTCTCAACATTGCCTTAATAACAAGAAGCGTGAGTCCGGTCAGTGTGTTCAGCTTTTTTTTAAAAATTGCATAAAAAATTTGTGTTGTTAAGTTTAGTTAGTTCCATTAGTTCCATCTTAGAAAAAAGAAAAAAGTCACATCTTAGAAAAAAGAAAAAAGTCACTCGGAAACAAGGATGCTTTGCTTGATGAAAATATATATATCAGTCTAACAGTATAACATATATCTATAATTTCTTTACTCATCTTCTAGTGTTACCAATATCAAAGGCCACTTAGTCACAAGAAATACCCCCCCCCCCCCCCCCCCCTTTTTTTTTACTGTGTACATGTTCTGCATCCATGCTGAATGTCTCCCGAATATTGAGATCAATTTCCATCCTGCATCTGCCTCAGAATGTTATGTTGATACCCATCTTACCGCCCATCCAACCTCAAAATTATTTTAAATAGATCTGTAACATGAGCTGTGTTATCTTACTGGACGGTTTTACTGCACAAGGAGTGCCTCGTGACTCAAACACACACGTGCAGAACTCAAGCACTGATTCTAATAGTGAAAGTATTCAGGTTTACATGACTATTATTTTTCTATTTAACTGATTATTAAAAGGATTACCAAGCTCATTAAATCACGAGAGAAATTTCATTCAGATAGGCTTCAATCAGTTTATTGTATTCTATGTATGTAGTCATCTTATTAACAGCTTATTAGGCTGCTTGTAAACATAGCCAATGAGAAGCCAGGACACTAAAGCAGCGAGATTTTGCATTATGGCAAGCATAGATTTAAGAGGAGGACTATGCCAGGTACTCTGAATTTATCAAGCAGGTGTACAGATACACGGATATTGTATTGCAGAGCCTTCTGAAGCCTAGAATGCAAGTACAAGGGATTTGATTTTATTCTTCCAGCAACAAAGAGTTTGTAGAATGATCTCATTAGGGAAGTACAACAGTCAGTTTGTGCTTGTTTTTGGATAATAACTCTGGATTGTGGACTGTGTAACTTTTAATAATTGATGTGTCTTAAAGCTCAGCATTTGTGACAATCACAATCGTATAACAAAAAAAGGTTTTGCATTATTTGTATGTACGATAAATCATTATTAAAATTGCTATTCAAACTTCAGTTAAATTAACAATGTCTTTTAAGTAATAATTCTCATACAGCATTCCGAGAAGAACCTTCAGTCAATAATCTATCATTTATTTCCCATAAACACGCTCAGTTACCTTAAAGACCTCCAGAGGCAGAGGTTTTTCCAGAGCTGCAGACATGGCTCTCTCTACAGCTTCACTCCACTCCGTAGTACTCCTCAGATCCCGCACTTCTGCAGAGGAAAAGAGAACAGCGCTCGACATCAGTGCGTCTCTCAACTTATCCAGCAATTCTTCCAGCAAGCTCTCCATCTATCCATTCATTTAAGACTATAAATAGCCATCTGTCCATCTACCTTTTATTATCTATTTTTCCACCCCCCCTTCATTAATAGTACATTTTACACCACAGAGCTGTTCAATTCTCAAATCTGATTGGCCAGAAAGTGTTGGTTAATTTTCTCCGGCTGAGACAGTAGTGCTTTATCGTTTCTATAGTAACAGCTCACTCAGAGGGACTTACATGTGAACACTTGACATATTATATATTGGGCTTATAATATTACATATTATAATATTACATATTTATATTACATATTATAAGCCCAATAATACATGGACATTAAACAACATATTGTAATTGAATGAGTCTCAGGTGTCAGGTGCTTTGTAACAGTCAGTAAGTGCTCCGCCACGGGAGGTACGACTTTGCACTTCCTGGTTTTCTCAGTAACATGACAACCTGCGTTGTTTTTTTTGTTTGTTTGTTTGTTTGTTTTTCTGTCTTATTAGCAATGTATTCAAGAGAGGGAAAAAGCCGAGATTTTGGAGGGAACGACTGTTTATAGCTGCTATAATGTAAGCAATAACATAACTAACTTGTTTTACAGAATAAACAATTAAATGTAACTATAAACTACAAAATATTCTTTAATAAATTAAAAATATCGCAAGTGCAATATACGAGGTATATATGAGGTATACCTCGATATACGAGGAATAAACACTTCCAGCCTTGCTGTTATAGGAAAATAATCTTCCGCATGGTAATAGCATTGTTCTTGATTATTTTCCTATAAGAGTCTTGTTTTATTTCTTAAATATATATGATATTACTGTATAAAAGGTGGATATCTAATATTACACGATTTGGTCTAGATATTTTGTTCACAGTTCCAGAGAAGATGATAAGGATCTGTTTTTCAGAAAAACAAGAGAATGACTCACACTCCCACACCCACCCACCCACAGCATGCACACTCACACACACACACAAACACTGTGCTTCTAGTGATTTTTTTGCAGAAGGTATAGAGCACAGCAAACTGTTGTCCCTTCAATTCAGCTCTAAGAAGCTTGTGTAAAATAAAAATATGCTGGTATTATAATGTAGTGTGCTGTAGTGATTCACTGCATTCACCTGCATTGCACATTTTTTCCCTATTGTATCTCATTATGATTTGTTCATTAATTATTTCATCTCTCAAGTGGAGCAAGAAACAAACTAAAATGTGCACTGTGGAAACAGAATAGGGAAACAGTGATCTAATAAAAGTTCACAGACTAACACTACAGGGCTATTAGTTACAGGTCCAGTAGGAAAAAAAAGAAACTACTACATGATTTGTTATTACACAAAGTAACTGCACTGTATTTACTGTAATTAGTCCAAGTGCATGAGTCAAATACATGCAAGCTATTACTGAGTGATTAATGTGATTAAAAAACAATAAACTTGAACACACTATTATTCCTTTGTGTACCATGTTTACTTTACTCCTAGCCTATCCTTGGGCATTTTTCACGTTTTGATTGCTACACATCTACGATTGATATTCCAAGGAATTGTATACATACCATTTTTCAGATCTGACATGTTCATGCTGACACTGTTTTGACATCACCTTTCTTTTTTATTATTCATTGTGTAATCCAGTGTCAGCTATGTTTTCATATCCTGGAAATTCTTCAAGGTGCATTTTTTTTTATCTTATTAATTTTAAGAGTGAGGAAAAAGAGAGGTCAGTGAAGGAGCAACTGTTTAAGGCTGTTATAAATGTAAGTGATAACAAGAACTAACTTGTTTCATTGATAAAATATAACTGTAAATGGGAAAAAAGTGTAAGGTTGTTCTTAAAAAAAAATTAGTTTTGCTGAGGTATAAGAGGAATGAAACACTTCAAGATGTTCTGTTATCTGAAAATTATCGACTTTGGGGTGGTAACCTGTAAATATTCTTACCTTTTGGTGGTTCCATTGTGAGAGAGTTTTCTTTAGCCCAGCCCAGTGGACGAAGCCTTATGTCCAAGTAGAAAATCCAGATGTAGTGGGCGGGCTCTTCCAGTCCCACATAGCTGAGCCAAAGACGCCCGCCAACGTTTCGCTGCACCCGCACTGCCCAGTACACAAATGGCTCGCTGGCATCACGGATCTCTAAGAAACACCCAGGCACAATCAGATCCACTGTGTTCTTACCCCTCAGAGGCTACAAGAGAAAACAAACACACACGTTACTGACCGGCCTGATTTGTAGACATCATTATTAATTCTCATTATTAATTTTTTTTATTAATTATCAATTATTTAAATAATTATATAATTATTTTATTATTAATTGTACAAATATAAATATTTATTAATATTAATAATTATATTACTTTATTATTAAATCTCATAAAGATAAATACACAAAAACAACACATCTCCACCACAGGAACCTGTTCACAAAACATTTCCACCCACAAACGTTTTTAAGAATTCATGAATTCATGAGTTTCCACTTAAGGAATCAGCTTCCGTGCTGTGCGGTCGCAGATCCAGAAATGAATTCAGCTGAGCCACTACATCCATATAAGTGCATTTTTATAATTGGTACATGCTCAAATAGTGTAATATGGTACTCAGATTCACAACGGTGTGCATTTATTGCACAGATTTAATTTTGTTGTTAACAGCGTAGCCTAAAAAGCATTGAAGCAGAATATCGTAGCCTGTGTATATCTGTTAAGCGAAGTGCGGATTGATGCATTGTCTACTGTTGTTTCTCAGTTTCATTTTTCTGAACTAAAAAAACATCCTAAAATAGCAATGTCTTGAATCAGTTTTTGCTTTAATATGAAACTAGTCAATTACTTTTTTGAATTACTGGTCAACTAGTAAAAATTAATACTACACGCAACCCCTAACCCATAACGGAAATGCAAAGTTCCTGAACTTCAACAGGTTCCAAAAACTCTCTCTCTCTCTCTCTACATATATATATATATGTACTGTATATCTTCTGTATATCCTATATAATATATAGGATATGTATAATGTACTGTATATCTTCTGTATATCCTATATAATGTATAGATTATGTATTCACATCATATACGCACCCCTTCAAGCAGGTTAGCTGGTGCTGTTCGTGAGCCTGTGAGCTCCTTCACCAGAAACTCAGTCCAGTCGCTGTACTTCTCTTTAATAGCTGTGAAAGTGATAGAAAATTAGAACATCAGACACTGAACCTGGTTTAATTACTGCGAAAAGTGTTAGAACCAAAAGAGTGTATGTGCACTTGTGTGAGTGGGCATACATCTTCAGTATATATAACACAGGCATGACTCTCATTCATGTGAATATACAACTTGTCTCAGCCACGTAAACAGTTACAAAACTGTAAATCAGCTAACTCGCTGTAGTCCTTCTGCTACAACCTACAACACTCACAAGCACACAATAATCTTCATGCTACCAGTGGATCATTTACACAATACAGATTGCGGTTGCTGCAAATTAAAAATAATTACCATGGCACTTTTAAATGCAGTGTTTCCTAATCCTGATCCTGTAGTTCCCCTGCTCAGTCACTCACTCATTTGTTTTTCTATACATCGCATGACCAACCAGCATATTTCCATATATCACAGAGAAGTGTATACTATATGGCACAGTATAATGATGAACCGAAATATGCTGAAATAACCAGCTAGAGATGTGCATTACAGCTGACAGTACTGACAACTCAGAGCACACAGATTGTATCTCTAACACAGAATGTCCCACGTAGAATGCAGTGAATAACAGTCAGTTAGTTCCGTCAGTGTTAACAGTCAATCCTAACTCATCAGATTACAACATGATTACAGAAATGTGTTATTGAAATTACAAAACACTGTAACGTCTAAAACAATGGGTTCCTGAGCACTGTAAGAGTAAAAGCATTTGCCCTCTCGCCTGGAGAACATAAGTTTAAATCCCTCAACCACGTATGGCCTGGAGTCCAAGAGATGGTCGGAACTGGGTTGGAATGATGGCATTACTCTGTCTGTCTATTAGAATAACTCTAGTCAGTTGTGGGTGTCTGTGAGTTCTTCTGGAAGCTACTGTCTCCTCAAGTGCGTGCAGCTTTAGCAGCATTGCTCCCCCGGAAAATATCATTCACTAAAATTCGCAAAACAAACAAGAAAGACTGCTTGCTTATCGTCTCCTTGCTTGAGACGATATTGCACAACTCAAAGGTCAGGTGCTACTGTCCAATTAGCACGTACTGTATGTCTGTAGATATGTCAGAGGTCTGAATCCCAATGTGTGCTATTACAGTTTTGACTCCTAAGTACGCATGTGTAACTAAACTCCGAATAAGGCCCATAGTGAACAATCTGTATTCGTGAGAAAGTACCTCTTAGTAACCATTTTTAATGCTCTGCAACCAAGGACACCTGTTTTTCTGACTCACCTTTTGGCGACTTGATCCACAGTATGAAAGTCTTTTTAATGTGGTTCTGCTTTACCACTACAATTTGCACTAAATGACTGAGCAAGGCAAACAGAGAACTCACAGACGAAGCCACACACTTACTGTAAGGTTAGATAAGAATGTCTTTATTAATTTGCTGCTTTATTTTCATAGTCCTACTTAGTTTTTTGCTCACATTACTATCCAAGTAGAAATTTCATTAGTTTGCAGACTTGTGTCCAAGTTACGAATCAAACAAGTAAAAGTCTGAGTCGAGCCGCAAGTCAGTCAACATGTCACTGAAGTGCAACTTGAGTCTCATTCCCTGACCTGAATTGATATCTCTGAGTGGGACTCATAGTAGGAAATAAAGGGAGCAAGAAATACACAAACAAAATACACATATAACACCCATATCAGTGCAACACATCTAAACATTAGGCAAAACCATGAATTAATATTAACTGACACAAGATTTGAAACTGATCACCCAAATTCTGTCCAACTATAATTAACACTAACCCAAGCTCACATTCATCTCTCTATAACAACACTCTGGGGAGACAAACACATTGTTTCTGTGTGTCCACATCACAACTCTAAGTATCATATGACAGCATTCAAAGGGTGTGATCTATGCCCTGAGAGAACGCGCTGGTAAACAAAGACAGGAGGAAGGGGGGAAACAGGAACAATGACTGGACTTAATTTGTCATGATGACTTCCAACTTATACTAGATGCCATGTTTGGAAAAAGTTGGTGTCAAATTAATTTTTTTTTTTAATATAATTTCTTCACGGATTAATGATGAAACTCAGTAAATAAGCAGTGGCCCTAATATTTTATGTGATTTCATTTGAGATATTTTATTCCATTTTTTTCTCAGATGATATTATTGTGGCCTATTTCAGATCAATATTTTGTGTATCATACATTAATCTTCTAGAGCAAAAACAGTTTTACAACTGTCATTTTTCAGTGGAACCCTTAAATATACACAGTGCTAAATATAGACAGCTATCAAAAAAGTGTGAGAAGGTTGTTCCCTTGCTCTACTGATCTCTACTCCTCTCTCTCTCCTGACTCTCTGTTTAATTTCTTCTCGACAAAAATAGAACAGCTATTTCCATACATGTAGTTTAAGGCAGTCATCGAACCCTCAGTAAGCTCTCAACACTCAATTTACTCTATATACCCCTTACATTTGTTTAGTTCTGATTGGCAGTAAGCCATTAGCCTATAGCTACTATCACCATGACTACTGCCACCACCCCCACTTCCACTCCTAACATTTCTCTCCAAGCTTATTTTAAACCTAATCATATTTGTTTTGATTTTTTTTTTCTTCCAACCCTGGTCTGGCTTTAAATGCATAACCTTGCACCCACCCATTAATGCTCAGAAGTCATTCTTATTTGAATATTCATTATGGAAAAACACAGGTGCTCAAACCACCTACTTCAAAAAGGACAGCCCAAACCAGAACTTCTAAGGAAGTGATCTAATTTGCCAATTCAAGGGAAGGTTCAGAATAAATTTTGTTTCAACACAGTTTAATGGTAAAGCACAGATTAAACTGAATGTACAGACTATATTCTTCTTCATATAGTAGATATAGTAAAAATTGAGCGCAGAAAAAAGGTAAAATCTGCTACAGTTTCACAAGCACTTTGCTTGCACAGCTAATGAAACATCCTGTTTCTTTGGAAACCTTGTGTACTATGCTCCATTCTTCCTGCACCTACTATTATTACTAAAGTGCACTGCAGTTGCTTCCTATATACACTCACCAACCACTTTAGCACTTTGAACACCTAAAAGTACACCTGCACATTTATACTTTTATGCTTAATGCACACCTGCACATTTATGCAATTATCCAAATAGCCAATCATGTGGCAGCAGCACAATGCATAAAATCAGACAGATACAGGTCAAGAGCTTCATGTTGACAGACAGACTGGTCTGAGCATTTCAGAAACTGCTGATCTGGGATTTTCACACACACACACACACACGATCTATAGAGTTTACACCAAATGGCGAGAAAAACAAAAAACACAGTGGCAGTTCTGTGAGTGGGAACGCCTTGTTGATGAGAGAGGTCAGAGGAGAATGGAGAGACTGGTTCAAGCTGACTGAAAGGCCATGGTAACTCAAATAACCACTTTTTACAATTGTAGTGAGCAGAAAAGCATTTTAAAATGCACAACACCCTGAACCTTGAGGTGGATGTATTACAACAGCAGAAGACCACATCAAGTTCCACTCCAGTCAGCCAAGAACAGGAATCTGAGGCTACAGTGAGTGCAGGAAGAGATTGGCTGGTCTTTTTCTAATCTTCAACTGCCCAGTTCCTGTCATGATATAGTTATTTAGTCTTTAGTTATTGTAATAAGTCTAGCTGAATGGGAACTGATAATGTCAAATTTAATTTAAAAGTGATAATAATTTAATACAATATATTTCTGATTTGAAACATCTTGTATTATATTTGTATTATATTTAATTGCAATAAAATATAATATTGTGCTCTGTGGATGAAAAGTTCATGAATAAAAATCTCAGACATTGTTTATTAGAAAAAATTATGGTGCAAAATTTCTAAGACTAGTAAAAGACCAGGCTAGTAAATGCTCAATATCAGATTTTAATTGCCAAAGGCGGTTCAGCAATAATTGTTTAAAGCTGCAGCTAAGAAAAGCTCTACACCCCCAAACACACTGTGGTTATAAGGCTGAGGTTAAGCTAATAAGCTGGTAAAAGGCTTATAACTGAAAAACACATCAGACATCTCTTGCCGTGGATTACATCAATATGCTACATTATTTACCTTCTGTATGCATGACTCACTTTCGTAAGGATCAACACACAGGAGGTTTCATCATAATCTTCATTTTCTCAAGGAAATCTTTTGCTAAATAAATTATTGCAACACTAAAGGGAAAAACTGGCAGCAAGTACTTATGTTTAAACAAGTACAAGTAAACAAAATTAAATTACTAAATTACTGTGGCCTGGATTATAGGCCTCATACCTAACTACAACACTGTATGAAAGAAAGAAAAGAAAATGAATGTTATGTTTAATCACTATCTCATCTGAAAGATTGAAAGAGGGCATTTTTGATGACTGTATTAAAAAAAATCCTCAACCATCTACATGACTTAGACACAACACATACAGTAATGAGAATTTGAGGCTTTGTATGTATGTGACTTCCTGTCCCAGAATGGCACTGTGTCGCTCAGTGTGTAATCACCCTAGCACATGTGTGCGCGAGCTAATCACTTAAGCAGTAAGGTGGTGGGTGTGTGTGGCTGTTACCATGCCAACAACCCCCTGCCTTCCCCAGCAGCTAAGCATTCTGGTTAGGCTTTGTGATTTGCACGCTTAAGTAGAACATGATCACTTTATCACATTAGCTCAGAATAATACACCATGCGTGAGCACACACACACACATGCACACACACACACACACACACACACACGCACACACAGAGGCACAAGATATTGATTAGCTTAACAAAGTGTGGGTGCATGTGTGTTTCTTTTTTCTTTGCAGCAAACTGCAGCTTTCATTTGCTTAGAATGCAGACTTTATATACAGACATTATGCATAAAAAATGTTCGTCACATGGCTGGGAATAAATATGAATTCTGAAATGTTACCTATTGAAATCAGTTTTCAGTACACTATCTGCTTACAATTTCACTTTTTAAAGACTACTACAATAAATAAAACTCACTTTTTCGCCTTCAGTATTTTACTAAATAATGTAGAAGTAACACTTTCTGCTTCTGCTATTTGCACCACTATACTTAAATTATTTTTGTTGCTATTTTTGACATTAGTGTGTGTCTCTACGCATTCATCACAATCTCAGCACAATCTCAGCTAATAAGGTTTGCTACACTGTAATTACACACTGTAATTCTTAGTCCATAATCTCTGCTTGGCTCTGGTGCAACCTTACAGTGCCAAGAGATTAAAAAGGTATTTGAATCATCTCTATATACAATGGCCAAGACTGGCACTAGACTTTTGGGGGCTCTTCTAATTACCTCTTTTTTCTGAGGTAAGACTGAAATGGTAGCAGAATAAACAACTAAGGGTTCAGCCCCTTTGAAAGCTCTCCCAATCATCATAAAGAGAAGCCGTGCATCTGGGCAGGTCAGCAGAGTGCACTGTTCAATAAACGTTGAGATATTTTTTTCTATGCAAAACTAACCCGCCCACACTCCCATTCGCCTCCAGTGAAGCAGTGCTTCTGGGCAGGACCCAAAATTATGTATTAAAATCTTGTAGTCCAATGAGTGTTAATCTTTGCTCCCATTAAAACACAGTGGACTTGAATCTGCCATAGGAGCTGTGTCGGGGGCTTAAAAGGAGACTTTCTGTGCTGTTCAGGCTGTGCTGTTCACTGAAAACAGTTTGAGTTAAATGAACAAACAGCACAATACTGCAGTGAGATATTTGATCATTTGATTCTTGAATTTCAACAGCAGTGATGAATAATAAACACATTTCTTACATTTAATATTGGAGCATTTCATCGCTGCATTTTAATGGAATTTTAGGCTTCCCATAGTCTTAAAGCAATCGTCTGTGCCAGAGCCTATCCCAGGAACACAGGCTGATAGACACGCATGCATGCTGAACACCAATCCATCACACACTTGCACATTTAATTCCACAACTGTAGATTGCTAGAATTCACCATTTGCTGGAAGAGCACTTCACTTCCTCTCTCCTGAGGTAAGCTGACATCTAGAAATGAATACCTTTTGAGAAAAAGCTTGTGCTGTTGAAAATGCCCTTGCTGTTGAAAGTGCTTTAACTCTACTGAAACTGAGGATTTCAAATTGAGAGTGCATTCTTTTAAACAGCATGTGAAATCTAATATTTAATACTTTTACAAATTTAGCAACAACTTCTAATTTAATACAGGCTGCAGGAACTGGGGCATATAAAAATGTAAAATCATTTAATCATGTTAATGGGAACTTTAAAAAGCAATATTAAAAATAATGAAAACTGCACAGTGAAAAATTTAATGAGTTCTTTGTTTATTTTGTAGATGAATTTTTGTAAAACTAGCATTTGAATTTTAACTATTTAAAAGGTTCTATTTAGTGTTTTAATTTCATGCCACTGTAAGCATGATTTCCTGGTTAATGATGGTGTGTCGCCAAGCCAGTTTTTTTCTTGTTTGTACTCTGTTGCTATTTTTCTGGTCATATATTAATATACTGTGCTGATATGGGAGGAGCAGCACAAAAGGGGGAGTGGCATTTAAAATCTGCCC
Source organism: Pangasianodon hypophthalmus (assembly GCF_027358585.1). Lineage (NCBI taxonomy): Eukaryota > Metazoa > Chordata > Actinopteri > Siluriformes > Pangasiidae > Pangasianodon > Pangasianodon hypophthalmus. The sequence continues at coordinate 11,687,897 of NC_069727.1, forward strand.
ACGGAATGGGATTTCTAAACCTATTTTGGTCCAGAAATATGCATGCAATACCACTGCCTGAGACCCTCACTTGCCACAGGCGCAGGGATAAAACAGTATTTTCCTGACTTTAAGCACAGCTGTATTTCCCGTTCCTGTAACGTGCACTGAGAAGCAGCGCACAAGTATATATACACAGCATGTCATTTTATTAGGGCAAACCAAGAATCATAGCCAAAGTGTGTAGTGGGGTAAAACACATGCGATCAGAGTAATCACAAGAATATACATAATTGTCAACTGTAACACTAAACAGGAACTTAGATAAGGGAAACAAGATGTGAATTTAGTGACAAAAAGGCACAATAAGGGTAGAAATAGACAAACAAAAAACACAAAACAGGTGGACACAATCTGAGAACAAACCAATGAGACAGGACTAAAGCAGAAATCATAAACACGATCTTGTAGCATTCATCAGATGAAAACCACAGCGTGAAGGGTGTTAAACAGTTAAACAGTGGGTATGACAGTTTCATGTTCACTATTTATCTAACCTCACTTCAACAAAAATAGGCTCCTTCACCCCAATAATAGTTAAGTACCACTGACTTGATTTTTTTTTTTTTTTACATAACGAGACCAGTTTGCACTGAAAGACTTGATGAAGCACATTTCAGTCACGCAAAAGACAATTTGAACCATCTATTTGAACCAGTGTTTAAATCCACACACACACACACTGTCAGTCAGAGGCACTACAGAAATGCATACCCATCAGTCTTGCTACTGATCGCTTCTGAGGAATGCAGAACTTTCACTTTCACATGCTATACATTTAGATTCACTCTCAAAAGATTATCTCAAAATCATTGAATGATCCAGTAACTCTGCACACACCTACATAAATAAAAGAGTAAATGTTTTAAATTCAAGCATTGCTGTAATTCAGAAGAATAACACAGATACAAACCTACCAACTTGTATCTTGTTTTTCTTTACACCTGACCAATTTAAGTCATGACCATTTCATGACCAGTAGCTTGACTTGGATTCATTTATCCAAAACCTGAGACTTGACTTGGACTTTTTCCTTCCACTTTCAGGTTGTAAGCTACCAACAAAAAGCTATATTTTGGATAATTGTACAAGTTTACCGCAAAGTTCCATATTATATACCTGCAAACTAAACATTCTATTAAACTTCCTAAAGAGTGTGTGTCGCATGGATACGTGTGAGGGCGTGTTGTGGAACCTGCCAAACAAAGAAATCACTTTTCATATGACCTATGAGCTACTTTTATGAGGTGAACCTCAACTACAAGCATGCATGCAAATTTTTACTCACACACACCTATGCAGATAGAAACACAAATTCAACACCCCCCCCCGCAATCCTCTCTGTATGCAGGCAAGCATGCAGGCTATCAAGGCTGCTGACACTTCCTTAAAACATGAGGAAAAGAATAAAAGAGAAAGAGCAATAAAGAAGAAAGAAGAGCAGAGAAGTGGTGAAAAGAGTGAATGCAGAGAGAGAGAAACAAAAAAGAAAGAAACAAAGAATGAAAACAACAAAGAAACAAAGAAAGAATTTACAGTAAAAATTTTTTTTTTTTTTACTGAAATTACCAGTGTACCAGTGAATTTCCGTACAGTCCTGCTGAATTTACACGAACACTATGTGTTAATTCAACACCTGTTATTTCTCCATGCAGAGATGGAATGAGAGAGAGACTGACAGAGGATAAGAGAATATGTGTGTGTCTGTGTGTGAGAGAGAGAGAGAGAGAGAGAGAGAGAGAGAAGGAGAGAGAAAGAGAGAGAGAGGCTCAGCTTACCTGCTCTGAGGTAAACGTTATCTAAGGAATAAACAGACAGGAACACAGTAGATGACTATCACAGGCTAAACACACACACACACACAATTATTATATGCAATATTTTATGTCTAAATACACAAGCAGAGTCCTGTGTGAAATTTCTATGCTTAAATAAAGATTAAAAATAAAGACTAAATATTATATTACTATATTTCTAAACTAACAAGACACATGCAAAAGCCCTTCATGACAACAGACATAAACCTAAATAAACAGGGTTTATTCCAACATGCAGAATTTGCCATGAAGAATGTTTCCATTCATTTTATGTAAAGTTGGCATAACAGCTAAGTGTTACTGATTCTCAGTGACATATGGTTATACTTTTCAGGCTGGCTTGTGTTAGAATGTCATGATAACTAACCAAGATTTTTATAAATATCTTTAGCAAATTCATAACTCTTGATTTTACAGTTGTGTATATTTTAGAGCCCATAAGTAAAGAGAACCTCATACTTTAGCTTATAAGATTTATGGAAATATATAACAATCTAATGACACCATAATGAAAGGTATGTACACTCAGGTCAATAAACATTTGGATACTGACAAAGTTACTCTTATTTTAGCTGTCTACCACAGTATATTGGAGTTAAATAATGAATATGTAGGTAATAGGACGATTGGCTGCTCAGCTGTTCCATGGCCAGGTGTGTGTTATTCTCTCATTATATCACTCACAAGTAAGCAGATAAAAAATCTAGAATTAATTTCAAGTGTGGCATTTGCATTTGAAATCTATTGTTGTTAACTCTCAATATGAAGTTGAAAGAACTGTCATTGCCTGTGAAGCAAGCCTGAAAAATCTGAACATAACCATCAGAGAGACAGCAAAAACATTAGGTGTAGCCAAATCAACTACTTGGCACGTTCTTAAAAAGAAAGAATGCTTTGGAGAGCTCAGGACCACCAAAAAGCCCGGAGGACCACAGAAAACAACTGTGGTAGATGACAAGATTTTTTTTCCCTGACGAAGAAAAACCCTTTCAAAGTCACACCCTGTGTCAAAGTCAACAATCAAGAGAAGACTTCACCAGAGCAAATACAGAGGGTTTATCACAAGATGTAAACCACTGGTATGCCTTAAAAAAGACCAGATTAGAGCCCAAAAAAAAAAAAATCCTTAAAAAGCCTGTACATTTATGGAACAACATCCTATTGACAAGTGAGACAAAGATTAACTTGCACAAGAGAAGTGTATAGAGAAGGGAGGGAACTGCCATGATCTGAAGCATACCACCTTTTATGGAGTGGGCGTGTATAAACTGGTTCCCTTGTATTTACTGATGATGTGACTGCTGACAAAAGCAGCAGAATGAATTCTGACGTGTACAAGGCTATATTATCAGCTCAGATTCAGCCAAATACTTGGAACTCATTTCACAGTCCAGATGGACAATAACCTGAAGCATACTTTGAAAGCGACCCACAATTTTTAAGGCAAAGAAGTGGAATGTTGTGCAATGGCCAAGTGAATCACCTGACCTGAATCCAATTGAGCTGCATTTCACTTGCTGAAGGCAAAACTAAAGCAAAGCTCCCCCCCCCAGAACAAGCAGGAACTGAAGGCAACTGCTTACACAGTTTTTACACAAGGACATTGGAGGAGACAGACTCTTAACCAGAGACATTATGCTTATCTCGATAATCTGTACATGTTATGATGAAGAACAAAATCTACAATCGTCTCTTATCCTCTTGCACTAGAATCTTTATGTCTGCCATACCATTTGAGCATGAGTTCTCCCTATTCTATTGCTGTCTGTGAGTTTCTAAAGCTGTTGTTCTTCTCTGGAAGACAAAGAGAGCTTTCATTTATTGCTGAAAAGTCACACAAAAAACACCAATGCACACACAGACAAGAGACACTGCATGCTAAGCCTGCTAATAGACAAGTTTGATATAGGAATGCCAAATGCATAATGCTAAAGTATTTTTTATTTACATTAGTGTAATTCCTCTTGCCCAAAATTAAAGAGGAAAGCTTCTAATGATGAACATATCTAGGTTGATGGACTACATTTAGCAGAAGAGGGATGTATATTCAATTTGAATTTTGTCAGAACTTCACCTTTTGTTTTCCAGGAACACTGTTACAGATTCTACGGTGTGACAAGACAGGGAAAAAATATACTGTGTCAAGTAAAGGGCTGTTCATTGTCACAAATTATAGTATGAAATAAAGAATTCAAGATGATCTAAACAGTTCTACAAAACTGGACAGCTGAAGATCTCACTGTGGTTGTAAAGAGTGGTCATTTGAGTTACCGTAACCTTCCTATCAGCTTGAACCAGTCTCTCCATTCTCCTCTGACCTCTCTCATCAACAAGGCATTTCTGCCCACAGAACTGCTGCTCACTGGATGTTTTTTTTTTTTGCACCATTGTGTGATTGAGAAAATTACATTTACCTTGAGAGGATCCACTGAGCTCTTTTATAAAAATTTAGCAGTCATTTATGCAATATTTTCATAACTTCTGGCACTCCTACCACATTAGCATTTCATTAAAAGTGGAAAATGAAAGAGGAACATAGGGAGGAAAAAGTAGTGGGGAGAAGTAGGAATAAAACCAAAATGTACCTTATCAGAATGTCTGAGAGTGGTTCTGTTCCTTTCATTTGTGTATCTCTGAGTGACGGAATTATCTGTTTTTAGTTTAGTCATAATCAATTAATACATTTGATTTATTTAATCATTTTTATTTGTATGTCTTTTTTGTATTAGCATGATGACTTGTATGTGAACTTCATGTTTACTTCATCAAATAAAAACATTTTATATATACACTCACTGAGCACTTTATTAGGAACACCTGTACACCTACTCATTCCTGCAATTACCTAATCAGCCAATCGTGTGGCAACAGTACATTACATAAAATCATACTGATAGGGGCTGTCTCCTGGGATTTTCATGCACAACAGTCTCTAGAGTTTACATGGAATGGTGCAAAAAAATGGTTTGCACTTCAAACTTTGAGGCAGATGGACTACAACAGCAGAAGACCACATCAGGTTCCACTTCTCTCAAGAACAGAAAGCTGAGGCTGCAGTGGGCACCGGCTCACCAAAACTGGACAGTTGAAGACTGGAAAAACGTAGCCTGGTCTCAAGAATCATAATTTCTGCTGAGGCACACAGATGGTAGAGTCAGAAACTGGCACCAACAGCATGAATCCATGGACCCAACCTGCCTTGTGTCAACGGTCCAGGCTGGTGGTGGTGGTGTAATAGTGTGGGGAATGTTTTCTTGGCACACTTTGGGCCAGTTAATACTAATCATCATTGCTTGAATGCCACAGCCTATTTGAGTATTGTTGCTGACCATGTGCATCCCTTCATGGCCACAATTTACCCATCTTCTAATGGCTATTTCCAGCATGATAATGCACCATGTCACAAAGCAAACGACGTCTCTAACTGGTTTCATGAACATGACAATGAGTTCAATGTTCTTCAGTGGCCTTCCCAGTCAACAGATCTGAACCTAACAGAACACCTTTGGGATGTGAAAGAACGGGAGATTTGAAGCATGAAAGAGCACCTGAAAAATCTGCAGGAATTTGCGTGATGCAGTCATGTCAACGTGGACCAGAATTTCAAAGGAATGTTTCCAACATCTTGTGGAATCCATGCCACGAAGAACTGAGGCTGTTTTGAGAGCAAAGAGAGGTCCTACCCAGTGTTACAGTACGCTCACACATACAGTGATTTTATCACTGCATGTTGCCAGTCGCTGTACTACGAAGTTGCCAGTAGGCATTCCTACTACTAGTTGCCATAGTAACATTTATCAGTGGGTTGCACAACTAGCATTCCAATTTTGAAACCTGTTTCCTTGCCACTACAGTTAAACATTCTGGAGGGAGAGCGTTTGTATATAAATTTCACCGGTGTATATATGCATAATATTATATGTAATGAAGGAGAAGCAGTGTGTGCTCTTTACCATTGCAGCCATCTCTCTGAGGCGAAAGTGCAAGCGCCAATTAGCTTAGCTTAGCTTATGGCCTTGGCGAATTTAAAGCCACTGATCACATGCGCTCAACTGTCTTCAATCCTACTGGTAGTTGCTGTACCATGTCACACCAAATTTGCATAAAATTAATCGTTTCTCAACTGTGCTGCGTCACTGGACATGCCCACATCTAGTGGCCGAAGGGCTCATTGAAAATGAATATATATATACTTATTTATGCTATATAGTATATTTATATAATATTATTTACATTACTTATTTATAATATATATGTGTGGGGAATGATACGCCTGGTTCTAATTTTCCCCTGCATGTTTCTAAATGTCACCTTAAAATAGTAAGCATGACACTAAACACTTGGACGCTGTCAGAAGTCTGGGCTCAGTGTTCGTAAAGAGTAAAGGATATTACTGCACACATTTATCGAGGTATAAAGAGGTTTATAAGAGCTGCAAAATACACCCCAATCACTGAACTTCCGGTCATTAGCACTGAACCATAACCACTGAGTTTCCACCGTCCCAGGCATGTTGATTAACATCAGTTACTGAATTTATGGAAAATGGCAGTAAGATCTGAACCAAAGTGAGTGCATAGTATTAGAGCCCGTCATCATCTATATGAGTCAGCTCATCGTTATGACTCAGTGATACTTCATTATTCTCCCAATTGGAAGCGCATAAAACTTTCTATATATTGAACTTTCTTTGGTACAAAGGAGACAATCCTGTGGTGCATAGAACCTCCAAAAAGCTTGTGTCATGGGAAAGTATCATAAGTTATCCAGCATGAGTAATAAACTAATTTTTTTTGCAAGAAAATTGATGAGTAGGTGCTACTTTGACTGTGCGTTTGCTGATATTAAGTTTGTATATCTACAGACAGTTTTATCCTTTTATGAAAATACTGAAAAATACCACTACTATTCTGACTGAATTCCTTTAAATATGGGCATTGTTAAAGTTACTTAACCTTAGCTAACCTTAACCATGCTGTCTTCCAAAAAAGAAGACTTTTTTTTTAACCTTTAGCATGCACATGCTATACAAAATTACTGAATGGCAAAATATTTCAAAGTGTTCTCAATAAAAATATTGAGTTTGTTGAATGATACATTGTATAACACTATATCAATATATGCATATGTCTGACATCATGTGAGGTCTAAATATGAGGTATAATACAAACAAAAAAAAACCTATCTATAGATGGTTAGGTCAAATATTGTAACTTTGGCATTATCCTGACTATGTGCATGGACAAACCTAATATGAGGTCTTAAAGCTGGTAAAATACACAATGTCAAATAATGTAAACATCAAATAATTAAAAAAATTAATCAAATTTTAAACCCGCGATATGAATCCAGCTATTCAGAACTCTGCTTATCTTCCCAACCACAAAATATGCATGTGACGATAATTGTTTGTACAATACTCACCATGCAATTTGTGTTGCACGTTGCATCTATATTTATAGCTGGTTTGTGAAGTCAGAGTGTTCCTCTCTCAATTTAACAGCTTTATTACACCATTAACCAATAAAATAATTAAACTCTATATATAGATCAAAACCTAACTCTAACTCAGTTATACATGACACAGTGATTGGCCTCTAATGCCATAGTAACTATTAACTAATATTACATTTTTATTTAGATTTGATGAATACAAAGTTATACTAAATACACACTCCATTTTTTTTACTCAAGATAATGCATCAGTAAGCAGAACTTCTTTTGTGTCCTTAAGAGTCGGTTTGTAGGCATTCAGGCAGTTGTTATCACACTAGAATCATGCGTTGGTCTGCTCGCTTTGCATTCACCTTTTCCTTAATTGAACAGGCAAATAACTACAGCCAGTCCTGACTAAGAAGCGTCTTATTTGACCAAATGGCCTGAATATCACTCTCCAAAGGAAGACTACTATATAACAAAACTGTAATAACATTTAACCTCGCTCTAAGTTCGTCTTATCTTATCTACACGAAATTTTTACACTGTGTTGCAAACTAGATGTTACTTATTACTAGTCAATACTTAATCAAATACAGTACATACTTCATTATGTGTATGTCTACACAAGGAACAATATCAAAATTATGTTGAGTATCTTAAGAATTATGTTGGGAATGTGCTCCTTATTATTTTACAATATATCTGAGCTCCTGTTTCTCTATTCATTTCATCCTATTTCGTGTTTTTATCATATTATTACCAAAATATGTGTCAGTAACAGAGTTGACATGCGGGTAACAGGATTGATGACAACAACAATGTTTAGCAGACAAATGTTTACGGATGTGGTCCCTATGCTGCAAATATAGCACTCTTTGTTTGCAATAAGAACAGTAGTTCTTATTGCTCAAAGGTATATCAAAGGTCATTTATTGTCATTTTGCATGTGAGATAACTAGACCAAAAATTTACTTTCCATTTATCTGTAGCAGTACATTCAGTAATGTATGTCCTATCTCAACTAATATACATATTAGTATATGTATATTAGTACTAGTATTATACAGCAGATTTTTAGATTTTTGTATGACTCATTTTACATAAGTGTCCACTATTGTGTTAAATTTGAAATTTGAAATAAAATACAGTATATGTATTTTTATATATAAATAAAAATACGGTATATGTATACGCACGTATCTGGGTGTATATTTATATATCTATGTCTGAATGTGAGAGCGATATTTTTGAAATGGTGAGATTTTTTCTGGACAAATCAAGTTCGATATTCATCTCACGCTATTATAATGTATAAGTTATTTCATTCTATGTATATTATATACGTATATGTACTGTATATATGTGTGGGAGCGCGTGGGAGTGTTTGTTTGTATGAGTGTGTGTTACCTTCAGGCGGCTGCAGCAGTTTGTTGTTCTGCGCACACCAGCCCACAGGATGCAGCTCTGCAGTCATGACGTCACACCAGAAGTCAGCGCTGCGCTCGTCGCCGTAGCCACAGTAGCGCAGCAACAGCAGCTGGCCACATGTTGTGATGACAGTAGCAACCCAGTATGTGTCAGCGCGACTCCTATCGGCCACCTCCAACTTCATCCCAGCCTGGAAACTGCTCTGCAGGCTCAGCTCCACCTGAACAACCAAAACACACAGCTCTGCATGTCACCTTGAGAGTTCAGCCTCAGTTTATTCCCACACAGAGTATGTAATCTCAGTAATTATGTAATACGCGTGGTGGCCTGGGAAAACCCTTCAGGTGGTGAAATTTAGGAATTTTCTTCTACAGGCTTTCCTGAACTGAAATGAGTTTCCCTTTTGCATGTATATCGACCACAAGTAAAGTTAAAGCATTTTAAAATCACATGTTCCATTCTGGGTGCAGTGCAGGAGCTTCATAGACATTTTGACAGCTGGTACAAACTGATTACAAACCGAAATGATAAAGCTTGTGTCCATTTCTTGATGGCATATTTATCCAACAACTTGATCAAACCATGAGATTTATTGTGTGAGGAAATCTCGCTTAACAAAAAAAGGTTTTAGACATTAGACATTAGGCAGACAAACTGTTGTTTTTTAACACTGTTAAACTCCTTACCCACTGTGATCTTTGCAGGAAGATAACCAAGACAAGATTAAAAAGTAAATAAAAACATCTTCACATAGTTTTGGTTAAATACTGTACATTTACGGTTTCATAAATTTGAATTGTCCACAAATGTCAAAGATTTTTCAGCTACAGCAATATCCGACAGGTTCTTTCTCGAACCCGCTACACATTCATGTGCATATGGTGAGTTGTAAACAATGTTAGCACAACAACAACAACAACAACAACAAAGGTACTGTCATGAATCCCCTCAGAGTGCCGTGCTTTTGTCCGTGCATAGCCTATGCTCTTACTGTGATACTGTTTGTGTTCCTTTCCTAGTCTTGTCTCCACCCCTTGTCTTGTCATTTGCATGTCTTCTAGTATCCATCTGTTCTCAGTTTAGTTCCTAATTAGTATGTCTGTTTATACCCATCTGTGTGTGTTTCTTTACAAAGATCGTTCAGTGCATACATGAGTTTCTGAGTCTTATTTCCCTAGTTCTGATTTCCGGAGTTGATTTCTGATTGTTCTTTGGTTTATGATTATGGATTTGGCTTTCTTAATGCTGCCTACTCATGTATCAACCATTGCTCTGGACTTTGACTATGATTCTTGGATTTATCCCAATAAATCCCACACATGTACGTCTTGTAAATGTGGCCTGAGTCATGTTACAGCTGCAAGTCCTTTCAGAGCCTAACAAGTATCTAACATTAGTCTGCATGTACAATTCAATTAAATTACGGTGCTTGTGTTTTAAGCAACCTAGATGATGTCACTCTGAGAAAAACATACTCTAAATATACTTAATATACTTAATTTCATAGTCTTTGCATTGAAAGGTTCTCAAATTCATTCTTAACCCTGATAGAACCATACAATACCAAGATCAAGACCTGTGTCCAGCTTCGGCTTACTTCTAGGTTGGACTCATATCCCATCTCTACTCCATACTCTTGTTCATTCATTCATTCATTCATTCATTCAACTGTTTTATCTTGGACTTGGTAATACTGGACACAAGGTGTGCCTAATAAAATGTCAGTTCAGTGTATATGCAGTAGCCAATATGAAACCTTCTCGAAAATATGAAAAATTTCTAAACCATACAAAAATACTGTAATTTTTATTTCATTCATGAACTGAATTCAATTCAGTTTAGCTCAACGTTAGTCATCCAAACATTAGCCCTCCAACATTTCAATTATTAAAATGTGTAACTTTTTTTTGATAACCCAAAGTGTTTCAAAAACTGAAAAATATTTCCTCTGGACTGACGAGCGCTAGTGAATACAGACCTGCGGGCTGCAGTGTATGTTTTGATCTGATCCTGGATTACACTGAGACTGGTTTCCAAATTCAGCCGACCTTTCTTACCTCCTTAATCTGAAATGTGTGTGTCTACTGAGAGGCATGGCTTAGCAGCATACATTTTTCTGTGCTGTGTACTTGTTAGAACTTACATGTCTGAATAAGGTGTGTGCAGCTGCCGTGGCTCCTGTTTCCTCCAGATACTCATCCCAGTTAAAGTCCAGTTCCTCTTCTCCACACTCCATATCTGACAGAGAGCGAGAAAGAGAGGGAGAAAGTGAGAATTTAGATATACAGAAACAGAAAGAGAAAGAGAGAGTATATAGAGACAATAACAGGGAAAAGGAGAACGATATTAAGATATAAAGACGGAGTGAAAAGAACGACAAAGAGAGAGCGAGAGAGTAACACTAAGACTGACCGTCTATCATTATGAACTATGTAAGCCTAAAAAGCTTACTGCACTTCCCCAACATCTCACATCTCTTTCTTTTCACTAAAAAGTGCCAGCCATGTGGACAGTGCAAAACTTGCACACCATGCATGTTTTAACTCAAGTGTTAAGCCTCATGATGCACAACAGTGACACCCAACATTAGTCACACATTACTCTGGAAAGGAAATGCAGCAGACTGTGGTGGTAAATCCCCCGGATTCCCAGTCATTGTTGGAAAATTTTATTTAAATTTACATTTCATTCCATAATGGGCTATTCCTGCTGTAATATTTATAAGTATTACTTACTATGTTTCAAGACAAATGAGTGTGTGCATGGTGCCCTGCGATGGACTGGTGTCCCATGCAGCATGTATTACTGCCTCACAAGCAGGACAGGCTCCAGATCCACTGTGACCCTGACCAGGATAAAGCACTTACTGAAGGTGAATGAATGAATGAATGAACGAATGTTTCAAGACAAGATAATCTTTAGGTGCAATGGCATAACCAGGGGAGATGTGGGAATTTGGATCTCAAATGGAGTAGCAAGAGAAACTCACAAGCTCCGCTTTTGTTTTATTCATTCTTTTGCAAATTAATCTTTTGAAATATCACTCTAACCACAATGACCAGTTTGGTGTGCTACTATTGTGCAACGTTACTGGGAGTCACATTCAAACAAGTCACATTTAAATTAATAGTGTATGTGCTATTTTAGTCTTTTCACTATCCTGACATGTTGCATGAGTGTAGTAATTCTGTGATAAAAATGTACAAATTTCCCCATCCATCTACCTCCACTCAACAAACTAGCGTCATGTCTCAAATCACATACTTATTTACCATTCTAGACCATTACTGTGTACTAACACTAACCGGTTTTCCTATTACTGTGTGCGTTTGAATTTTAAAAGTAGCCTTCAAACCCACTGAAAAGTCTTGTTTTGCGTACCAGTGCTCTGGGTTTTCTAGATTAGTAAATACTTTTTGAATGTAAGATCAGAGTTTTCGAGATGCAGCTTATCACAACAATCAGAACAACAGCAGAACGTTTAAAGAGAAACAGAACTCAATAGTTTGTTTAACATCACCCTTCATGAAAGGAAACATTTTATAGTTCGACTTGATGGACAGGGATGTTTTGGCTCTGACTATCTACAAGATGCATATAAGATAGACAGGCAAGTATGTGAACAATGCCGCTCACATTGTTGCTGCTTCTGCACATACACGCAAGGTCGTGCTTCAAGTATAAGCCAGGCCTCTCTTCTTCACGTTGGGCCATATCCCATCACTGCCGTTGGGATTATTTTCCTATAACACGGCATCGTGTTTTATTCCTTATGTTGGTTTGAAGCTGGATATAACGGGGAAATAAGATGCACTCTTTCAAACCTCCTGACTTTTTGTAAAAGTGTGTCAAGAAATGCAGGTTTACCCTTCCCAGCAGCCTGGCAAGTCAATGCAAGAAATATTCCTTTGGTTTTTAGTCACTCATTTTACACACACACACACACACACACACACATATGTATTTGTACATTTTTATATGTGTGTGTGTGTGTGTACTGACAAAATAAAATTTTAAAAAGTTACAGCAGTCCTAAATTCTAAATCTGGATTTAAAAAAAAAAAGTAGGCTGGTCAAGGCTTGGGGTCGCAGAAAAGTAAAATGTCTATTTGGGGTCATCTGTCCAAAAAGTTTGAGAACCCCTGAGTTAATCCTATTTCTCACCTAGGGCCAGGCGATATGAGGATATGATAATATCAATATCATGATACATTATTTTTCTGAGCTATTGTGATATCTTTTGTATCTTTTTTGTGTTCTTTTATATATCTTATAAATTGTAAAATGTAAATTTTTTAAAAAATTTATTTTTTTCAGTGCTGTTTGTTTGTTTGCTTGTTTAAAAATAAAAAATATTTTTAAATACCGAAGATAAAAAGAAATTAAATTTGTAGGCATTAAATAAATCAAGTAGTTTATTTTTATATGCAGCATTACTGCATTGCTAGCAGTTTGTGAGCAATACTGCGATACATAATGTGTATTGTAAAACTATAAACCTAGCTACCTCTCTATTTAGATCTGATATGTTTTATCTTTTCAAGCCTGCCTCATGATTGCAGGGACGCTTCAAGTTAATTTGAACTTAATTGAATTCAATCGAAATGAAATGAGCATGACCAATTACAGTAGCTGTCTGTATTTAAAGGTTGAGTTTCATGACTGCCGCAGGTAGGTTTATCACGTATGCCTACCTTGTGCCTACACCTGTTAGTCATGTTATCAGGTATCAGACACATCCCCACCCCTCAACCATCAACACTGCCCAGATAGCAGGGATATTTAAACATCGTCATCTGAAGCAGGAACTGTTATGTCGTGAATGTTCTAGCTATACATATGACTTGTTGTTTCCTGTTGGTCTAATATGGCAAAGACACCTTTTTTTTGTGTGTGTGTGTGACAGCTTCAGTGATACTGACATGGCAATATGTGTGGTGCTGGTACAATTCTAACACACACAGCACCATTCCTTGAAGTTTAAAACACTGCTTAAACTTACTGCCCAGTCTATTAGATGCCTATCTGGTTTCCACCTTGTTGTAGGTGAACTGTTAGAGTCTACAGCCCAGTCCTTTTCTGCGCACAGTCTGTGTTATCTATTCTCTACCCCTGCATCATCTGACCACAGCACTGCTACACGCTAGATATTTTTGGTTGGTGGTCTGTTTCTCAACCCAGCAATAACATTGAGGTGTACAGTATTCAATGTTCAAGATAGAAAAGTATTTCAGGCTTTTCTAATTCAGGCTAAATTAGGCTTTAGACTTGGCCACAATTTTTCTTTGTTTGTTACATCATTACTGTTAACATAATATTGTGAATTACATCTATATCTATGTTACAGATTGTGCAGCAAAAGTGTACAAAAAGGTGCCTATTTTTATTGACACTTCACTCATCTGAAATAAAAAGCGTGTATCTAAAGTACTTAATGCTGTAGTTGGCTATGTTTTCTCAGTTACAGACCACAGTATTGCTGTTAGCTTGCATCACACTCTTCAACGTAAGCAAGTGACTGGGCAAATTATCACTTCTCCTTCTCTCTATCTGTCTTTCTCTTACAGTGGTAATCTCATTACATCATTACGGTGGTCATGACATCACCGCAGACAGGGCTAGAACAAGCCTAGGCTAAGCCTGCGCACACACACACAGACACACACACACACAAACACACATACTCAAATCATTCCTTTGCACATACCTATGCTTAAGTGGCAGCTGTTTTTTTTTTTTTTAAATAGGGGAAGCACAGGTGTCTGTTACTGAAGTATAAATCTGTGTGTGTGCTATTTTATCTGTTTCATCTGTTGGTCCGGCCTTGTGTTCGATTCTCCGTCTCTCCTCATAAGTAAGAGCATCCAAAAGATTTTTTCGCGAATCAGGCTAACAAAATTTTTAGCGTCTTTCGCTAGCTACAGCTATAAATAAACAAACAACAAATGCAAATAATCAAACATAACTTTATCCTTACAATTTATCTGCAATGTTTACCAATTACAAAGATAAACTTACAAGCTATACTGACTGTGTAAAATTGTTATGGATTAGAGTACTCAACTAACCACTGCTGCAGCGAGTCTGACTGGCACCGATATGTTTGAGATATCAGTCATGTTCATTACAGTTTCAATGATTGGCACTTGGTTACGAGGTTCCACCACTTTGCCTGTTGTTCAATTAACTATTAGCTGTCCCCTCATTAAAGCAAAGTATACTTGAATCTGCCATAGGAGGCCCCAGAAGCCATGCTTCTACGCAGTTCTATCAATGATGTGTCTGGGGCTCTGGGGAAATTTTACCGCAAGCTGTGCTGTGCACCGAAAACAGTTTGCATTAAATGAAAGAACAGCATAATATTGCAGAGAGACATTTGATCATTTGATCTGCTAATACACAAAATTTCACCAAGAGTGTTGACTACACAATTTTACATTTAAATATAGAAACATTTCATTGGCAAATTTATAAGGACAGACAGGGATTACATTATTCTTGAGCAAGGGTTTAATGAGTCACTGATCTGAATCACTGTACTGTTTTCCACTTGTAACATGCGGTGAGTAAAACGAGAACACAAGTGTGGGGGCAAGTCAGAGGTCCAAGCAGGAGTCAAAGCACAGGCAGACGGGGATAATTAGGGGCATATGCAAGTTTGTAGATCACAGGTGCTGGTCAAGAGCAATGTCTATGACAGGCTTAAAAACGCACTTATGAGACATAGCCACACAAGTAGACAAACTAATCAACGGTAAACACCAAACAGGTGAACACAATAGGTAACAGACTGATGACATGACAGCAGTGAGAGAATAGAAAAAAGCCCATGGAGAGCAAGCACAAACAGAACTTACAGCAGTATTGATTGTGAGGGGAAATTTGTGACAGCTATATGTCTCAGAGAAGGAAGCATGATCTCATAGCTAACTTTTTTTTTTTTCAGATTAAAAAAGCTCAATACTGAATTACATTGCACTGGGTCAACCCTAAACGTTTAAAGCAGTTGGCTGCTTTAACTGTTTATTTATACATCGGATGATGTATCAGGTTACGTATCACATCATCCCAGAAGGAGAGACAGACACGCCTAATCTTCAGGAGTGTACACTACACCTATCCAATGCCTGATAAACCGTCAACTACATGTAAGTCAAAAAACTGCTTTTGTATTGACTGAAAGCAGCTAAGATGATAATGTACAATACATACACAATGTCAGTATTTACTGTATAGACTGTACTATATAGGAGGCAGTGAAAGAGACTGAATTCAGGCAACACTGCTCTGGAAACACATGATCATGACCTGCCTTTACATAAACAATAACAAATTACCTAGTGTCATTTAGATTATGTCCTCACTTCATGCCCAGTATTCCCAGTATGGGCCCTGAAATGGGCTGCTCTGGTGATTATTTTAAGTAGTTTTTGAAATAGCAGTCATCTTAAACCACAGCAATTTCCCAATAATTACTTTTAATTTATTAATGAAGGACTATCTGTTCATAGTCATGTCTGTGAGACTCGAGTCTTCAGAGCAGAGGAGTTTGCGCTTTCTGGTTTCTCGGTAACTTGACAAATGACAAGCAGCATATTTTTATCTGATTAACTTCAAAAGAGAAAAAATAATGTAAATTATTATTTGCTTTTCTTTGTTATATAACAAAACATTATAAATCTGTTTATTATTAGGCTTAGACTACAGTATGCGGAGCATCCACCATACAAGTGCCTGTGTTATAGGAACCACAGCTGATTAGAATGAGTGCATTAATATACTGTAAACCTATCATTTATGTTAGAGTGTGAAGTCCAAAAATGAGGCATGCAGAGTAGTAATATAAAATCACAAGTCACCCTTGCCACAATGAAGGCAGAGAAGCATGCAGCAAACATTACAGAGAATTTCTTCTGAAGAAGTTCTAGAGAAAAAGTAGAAAAGAAGAAGGAGAGAAGAGTAGAAGAGTGTGTGAAAAGGAAGAGAGGGAGAGAGAGAGAGAGAGAGAGAGAGAATAAGAGCTGAACCCAAATACAGAGCCATCCCAATTGTTAATATTCAGAACCGTGCTTCTATGAAAAATTAATCATTGCCTTCTGATTTGAAAATTCACCCAGACTGTCGTATAATTCATACGAGTGTGATGTCATAGTGTGTGCCACATGTACGCCGCTTAAAATTCCAACATCCCCAATATAAATGCCTTCACACATCCCTGTCTGCATGGTCATTACAGTTTATGGCAACACAATAATTTTTAAAAAATGAATCACACAGTGGTGTAAACTGGATATTCAGATAGACTTCAGTTTCATATCTGTCTCAGTATTAAATTATACAAATATAAATAGCATTTATAAGCTTGTATTTTTTTACATTGCGCCCTGCCTGTATTTTGTCTCTATATAGTCTCTATTTTGATTATTTAATTCTTATATATGTACAGCACTTTGGGCAACTTTTGTTCTTTTAAATGTGCTTTAAAAATAAATAAAAAATTATTTACCTACTATAAACAGCCAGGTAACTTTTTAAATAACTAATAAAAGTAATTGGTTAGAGGACTGAGAGATTTTGGGCCCAGCAGTAATTTGAGTGGCAGTATGTGTGCAGGTGATTCGGCCTCACCTGAGTGACTGTGTTCTGCTCTCCCATTGGACGGGCTCTGAGTGCTCCTCCCTGCTGATGTCATCATCGATTCCTTGGGAAGGCTGTTGCCTTGGAGACGTAGAGTCCTGATGACTGTTTCCCACTTTGTCAGCTCACAGTGATTCAAATCCTGCACTTGGAAACACAGTGGTCAAGGGTCAATTTAACAGCAAAGTAATAATAATCTCCAATAGTAAACACATAGCAAAGTGTTACTAGGATGTCTTGAAAATGATTATACACTACATTCCTAGAGAACTACTAGTTTAAATATTAAGGAATTTATCCCATTGAACACTTCCAATTACAGTGAGCTTCCAATTCCAGTGGATAGACATCCAGAGTTTGCAGAAAGTGTGGAAATGTGATTCTGGTGACTCAGATAACTGCAAATGCAGTTATGCTGCAGAAGTTACTGCATCACAGGTACTGTACACAGCCAAACAGACTTCCTGGACTCAACTCCAAACTGAAATTATACTAAATCCATATGAAAATCCAGAACTCACGACATTCGGGTTCATCCAGACAACCACAGGTTATCTAATGTGTTCACTGTGTAAAACCAAGGGATTAGATACAGAATTGTCTGTATCCAATCACAATATGATCATAATCATTAGTCCTTTGCTTAATCATATAACACTAAAAACTGATTATGCATGCCTTGAGGTCAGATTGTGTTCATTGAGTGACTGGACCGGTACGTATTCTGAATGAGGAAGAAAAATAAGTGAAGAGAGAGAGAGTTGTAGTATATCTTGTCTCTGTCCTTGACTCTTTGGTTTAATATATAAATATAATGTGGTATAAATATTGATGGTGCTCCAACCTGAATTTCATTTTCCTTTCACTTGGCTCCTGCAATTACGCTATTTAGTGTATCCTGATAGTGCTCATGCCGTTCTGTGTGGTTAATCTGTATTGTGTAGGGATGGGCATGAGCAAGTGACAGTAATTATCAATCATGACAACACAATAAACGTGTGGATATATTTGGGTGGAATTTTGGGAAAAAAATGACCACTTCTTATAATTAATTTTAACCTCACAGTAATCCAGTACCAAAACATAAATGCATAAATGAAGTTCTTCATTTTAAAATGTTTAATATGATCTGGTAACAGTGGCTTTAGAGGTGGGAACATATGGCTTACACCTATTGCACAAATGACACACACAAGTCTGAAGCCCTGAAGCCTCTTATTATAGGCCAAAGTTGTACCACTAGTTAGCTAAATAGATGGCTTTAAAACATGCAATGTGTAGAACTACTGACAAAATTAAAGCAAAATGGTTAAAAAAAAAAAAAGTGAAGTAAGTCGTTCTGTGTAGTCGCTCTGTCTGTTTTAGCTACAGAACTGATGACAGCCAGCTAATGGCTAAGTGTGTGTGAGCGATCTCTTAAAAGAGTTGCCAACATACCAGTTGGGAGACTTCTGTAATTAACCTCAGTTTCTCTGCATGCTAAAACCTCATTTGAAATTGCTGAGAAGTGAGAGAAACACTGGACAAAACTCAGACTTACCACAATAATCTGCTATTAAATATACTGACAAAAATATCCTGTGGTCAATAAAAATAGACCCAAACGATATACGCTGTTTCAAAATTCCTCAGCTTTTAATACCATTACCAAGTACACTGTAATATTTAAAGCAATATTATAGATTTTAACGAAAAAGTTAAAGCACGGTTTCTGTTGTTGTTCTGTGTTGTCTATGTGGCACCTTGGTCGTGGAGAAACGTTGTTTCGTTTCACTGTGTACTTGTATATGGCTGAAATGGACAATAAACTCCACTTGACTTGACTTGACTGTAAATAGTTCTCCAGAAATTTGTTCACATTAAGTTAGCACCTCGTAGTTGTTTGTGTATTTTTGCATTTCAAATTCGGTTAATTGGGCAAGAGATGGTCAATCGGACACTTCTGCTCACTCTTGATACACCGCTTAAACCGCGTGTGCCATTTAATACACACACATTTTACAGGAAAGGAGAGATGAAAAATATGCACACATAAGTTAATACAATTCATAAACATGATCTATATGCTTTGTACAGGTTTCAGAAAGAGCTAGACATTTCCTCTACATAGCAGCCTATTTTCTTTTGGTTTCAAGTTTGTTAACATTCATGCGACACAATGAAGCATATCACAATGAAGCCTGTCCCACAGCCTATAGCACATGAATAAGGTTACTGACCAACACACAGCTGGTACATTTCACAGATCAGCTTTAACTTAATCTGCTACTGCTTACTGTTTCCCATGTAAAATAGGCAGCAGAACACCATAACAGTTTGTATACACTTCTGTAATACTGAGGAGAAGAGATAACGGCAGCAGATAATTATGTTCTCAGACTGATGAATACTTGGGCTGTGTGGCCAAACCACACTCTATCCAACTAAACATTATGTTAATGCACCAATGGTGTAATGGCTATTTGGGCATCCTGTTATTGGGCCTGAATTCGTATTGAATGTGTTATTTGGCACTTGCAGTCATCAGGTTAATCCATGTGGTGATGAAGGACACAGCGCAACACGTTTCAACAAGAAGTACGCCATCGTATTTGTACCAGTGCGGGCAAAATTCCCAAATCTTAAATCCACCAGCTTTAAGTAAGATTTAGTATAATTCAAATAATACAGTGCAAAGCTGTCTTATAATGTCCCATTGCCTCACAATATACACATAATGTCGTGTTATAAATGAAGAGATGGATCACGTCCTTTACCACAGTCAGATATGCGGTTAAAATGTTAGCCAAATGCAAAAATATACTAGGCTATATACACAGGGTTGTTATATGAACTCCCCTCAATTTCAAATACTCTGGTATTTACTCATTTTCCCTATTGACTAGTCAAGCTGTCAAAATGACCAAAATTACACATCCCTGGTAGTTACCCATACTGCTCTGTGTAGTCCACGTGTACAGACTGCAGTCTCTTTGTGTCTCATTTGAGCGCATACTTACATATCCTAACACATGAGCAGCAAGCATTTTAACGAGTATTGGTATCCTTAAGCAGAGAAAAAAACTGATGACGTTTCTGCTAATACTTATCTAACATTTCCAGGTAGCATATTAAGAAATATACTGCATTTTAATGTTTTTCATATAATCACACTGTAATGAAATAGCAACTCAGTATATGATGTGCATTAGGCCTGTACATCGTATATTAATTTCATTTTTCTTGAACTTGACATCATATTGATATAAAAAGGAAATAGAAAATAGAAATATGAGAATAGAAAAGTCTTCTGGCACTGATTGCTCAGATTGTGGGATTCAGCTGTACCACCAGTGATCCTCTACCACCACGCATTTACTCTGAGCTACTTATGATGGAGAACTGTGTGTTTCTGCAGATCACGCTGTACAATGACAGCTGCATTTATTTACATTTATGCTGTAGCTTCAAATCTAAACTGTGATTAAGACAAACAGGATCATATTTATTTCATGTACTGCACGTACTGCAGAATGTTGTGCAGTATATGTAATGCATTTTGCCTGGTCTATTTATCTTTACAGTATATCCGTTTTTATAACACATAATGTGATTAAAGTAAAGAATCATTTAAGTAAATTTATAGATGAGCATTAACTTAACTATTTACATTTATTTTGGAAACAATTGTCATCCATAAGCACACAATATCACAGCAAAAAACACTGGGTTGTTCTTTTAACCCAGCAGCTGCCTTACACATAATGGGTAGATTAATTTGGTTATTTGTGCCATAACTGGGTTATTCTGGTTCCAACCCAACAGGCTGGGTTAGATATTCCAGTCTCATGATGGCATTTTAAATTATAATGGTTCAGCTTCAGAATTTGCTTAGCTGATATCCAGCCTGCTGCTTTCCTTAATATCTCCCACATCCTCATCTTCCATGTTGTGGCTGTTTTCATGTAATTAACGTCCACATCATTAGCTACTTAAAGTTAGCAGTCGTTATTTTCGTTAGCTTATCATCTTGGTTACTGTAAGCATAATGTACAGTCATGTCCTGAAATAACCTCACAGACATTGTCCAATTAAGATAAAATATAAATGGGTGTAATTTTTGCAAATTTCCTCATTAATCGCACAGACATTATGTTACTCACAATAGAACACATGATAATGTAAGGCTTGCTACATTCAATGGAGACAAACAGTGCACGTAAGTTCATATACATGTGTAACTCAACACAGCCCTGCAGTTTTTTTCTGTGCAGTCTAGTATAGTGTTACATGCATGCGTATCACTACAAATTGCAGCTGCATACAAATAAATATTAATTATTTGAAGACGAAGTATTTACTTTTTTTTAACCCAATGGCTGAGGTACAGAAACATACTCAATGCACTGAGTTAAAAATAACCCAGAACGGGGGAGATGCTATATCCAAACTTAGCTTCGTTAATAGTTAGCCAGTTCACAACACAACTTTTAGTGAGTACGTATTAATACAGAATTTAGGAATATGTCTTATACTACTGTGTGATTTAAAGCAATGCAAAACACCATCTGGAACATGTGAGATTAATGAGTACTCATTAGCCAAGAAGCAGTGTTTATAACAAGGTGTACTCATTTTTATCCAGCAGGCATTGTATTTAATTTACACTAATTAAAAGCTTTCACAATCATCTGACTTTGGAGACCAAAATCACTACTTAAATTAATATACGATTACTTGTTCCACTCAGATATACTGCATGTTATGAGCTCTAAAAACTTTATTTAAAACTTATTGTGCTTTATGATAGCATAAACAGAATTTCTGTTTCTAAAATAAAAATCTATTTCTATAAAAAAAAGAATGCAGAAGCATGCTCAAATGAAACTTTTCCATACCACAGTCCAAATAGATTTGATCTGGCAACTCCAATCAATAGAAACTGAGCAACTGGCGATGAAGAATTTGCCTGTCAGCTAGACTAAATCTACAGGTTTTGATTATGGTGATTAAGTCGTTTGGCAGGTACACTGCCTTTGCATGAAGTCAACTGGCACAAACAGGAATACATGCAGAAAGCTCAACACAATTTCTGTTATCCTGTAAATAGATTCTGTGTGAGAGTGTATGAGTGTGTGTGTTTTGGCTGACATTTCCATGGGAAAAACGCTCTCTGTGGTTTTAGGTCACACTTCATCAGAAACAGCCTGAGGATTCTGTATCCAGTTCAAAACGACACAAACTTTCTTGGCCGTCCATCATACGAGGAGAAAGTCAATATAGCGAGACGCCCTCAACGTTATTTTCAAAACATTTCGAATCGTATGTGAGTTCAAATCTCAGAAATGTCACAAAGTGTCTGTTCTGGCTCTAAACATCAACTGTTCAGCTCTGTGTTTGGATTCTGCCTTTGCTAGTAACTTTGGATAAAAGCTGCTGCGTAATATCTGACTCACACATAAATATTTGTCTCATCTGGAAGGGTAAAAGAATGGTTTCTAACAAAATTCCACTTAAGCCATAGTCAATCAGTTTTTTTGGGGGCGGTATGGACTTGTTTTACTTCTAAGCAACATTAGCCTCCCTGCTCCACCGCAAAAGTAATGATGCTTAAAGACAATTGTATAAATCTTTTGCCAAGTTATTCCTTTAAACGTTAACTACTGTACTATTATATTGCAAATGCACCACAATTCTTTTAGATTGCTCATACTCTAGAGATCAAATGTTGTAAATAAAATAAA
Organism: Pangasianodon hypophthalmus; assembly: GCF_027358585.1. NCBI lineage: Eukaryota > Metazoa > Chordata > Actinopteri > Siluriformes > Pangasiidae > Pangasianodon > Pangasianodon hypophthalmus. The sequence goes on from NC_069727.1 coordinate 11,710,980, forward strand.
CTCATTACTGTAAAATATGTTGCAACCTAATATAAAAAATAAGATTAAAAAAAAGATATTCAAATACATTTTTTGGAAACATCATTAAACCTGAAAGAAAATGACAATGACTGAAACTAGCTGTTGAACAAAACCTGTAGAGACATTCCTCTAAACCTGCAGAGAGATCTTGTTGAATAATCTAAGATAATCTCAGATATGGCCTGTTTCACAGGCTTTATGCAGCTCCCGAGATCGATTAGCTCTGATTGCACCAGATGCTCTGAATGCAGTGTGTGTGTGTGTGTGTGTGTGTGTGTATGTGTGTCTGTTTAATCTGGAATTCCATTTTTTTAAAGGATTATGCAAACACAGTGTAGTGCTTCCTTAAAAGAACAACAACTACAGAAACAGTAACAACTGTTTTTTTTTTCTTCAGTCTTTATTTAATAATCTACTTTAACTACACCACTCTGGGACATGAGTGAAATATCTGATACACTGATATATTTGATACATCTGAAACACAGAGTGTATTCTTTCGTCTCTCCCTTCAAACAGGAAACAATGTACTGTAAATGTGTATAGCTTGAAATTTGCATAATGCGGGTTTTCTGCAAGATTCATCACTCTCTTTCTCTCTCTCTCACACACACACACACACACACAACAGCACTTCTAGGTCACATAATGAAAGTTACTCTAGATAAGGAGGTCTGCCAAATGCTGTAGATGTAAATGCAAATGTAAAATGAATATACAGAAGACTCTTGACTCTTGTGGGTGTGTCGTTTGTGGGCGTGTCTCTTGCGGGTATGCACTGTCCAGCATTCTGAGTTTCAAATAAAACATAGTAAAAAAAAAATAAAATTAAAAAAAAAAATATATATATATATATATATATATATATATATATATATATATATATATATTTCATTCCCATTTCCTAAAACTTAACTCTTATTAATCAGGGAATGCAGAATCTATATAGGTAATATTCCCACTTCAAATTAGCTGGCTAAGTACATGAAAGGTTCAGAGAGAATGCATCCTTATAAAAAAAGGTATATTTGACACACTGACCAATTTTATTTAGCAGCAGTAAAGCTTCGTAGCAACAGAAAATTACGTTGACATTTTCTTCCATTTTTCTGTACAGTAATTAAGTCCCAAGAAAAAAAGAGATTACTAGGAGCCAAATGCAGGTAGGAAATATAACTTAGGAGGGTAGAAACTGGAGGATAACAAACAACATCTACCACACACCTGGTCATAAGAATTTACTGGACCCTTCCTTTTAGATTTGTTGATTCATTGCAACATAACCCAGTTGCATAAAACAGAGAAATTCTTTATTCGATTTGTCGCTTGTCGCCAGAATCAACAAGGGAAATGAATGGCTGCCTGTTGCTTTGCTGCTTAGCAGTGTTAATGGCATGTAAGCTATATAGTCAAACCACATTTTGTAAGAATTAGAACATTTTTATACCAATTCATATGCATGAATGCTAATCCTAGGCCATGAATGCTAATCCTAACCCAAACCATAACCATTATTTACTTTACATACAAGTTGGCTAGGGTTATTTTTCTATGAACATGTAACAAAAAATTACAACAACCAATTTTCCAAAGCTCAGCCAGGTCACTTAAAAGATAGGCAGTCACCCAATCTCCATGACCCAAGGACAAACGATCTGATTACTGGATTACTGAACCTCATCACATTACCACAGAGAGAGTGTTGCAATGTTACAATGTGCAGTCTGAGTAGTTTCCAATTTCAGACTTTAGATATACTTTCCTATTTTATTACTCATTAATATCCACATACATTATAACTCAAGCTTTGAAAGTACATACAAATGTACCATTATTTTGATACACCAACTAAATCAACAGAGAGAGAGAGAGAGAGAGAGAGAGGGAGAGGGAGAGAGAGAGAAATATGGATAGAATCCATTGTAATCAAAGCAGGAGTTATTAAAATATTGAGTAAGTCATTTCCAGTTACATGTAAAAATAATTTGCAGAAGTGAGTGAAGGCCTCTAGACCAACATTAGACTGTTAGATCATTTAAAGCAGGAGCTTCTTTCAGTTCTCTCCCTTCAGTTTAAAGGTGATCACTTTGCTCACACCTCATGTTTTTTTGGTTTATGTTGTATCTGTGCGCAGGGACGTATTCATTTCAAGGGATGCTAGTGAGCGATTGGTTGTGTTTAAATCCCATGACTGCCAAGGCCTTTAATCCTCAACTGCTCAGCTGTATGCTTGGACGGGATTGGATTGGTTTGGATTGGTTTGAATTGGATGTCACCACTCTTGGATAAAACCATGTGCCAAATGTAAAATGCATTGACTCAAACTAGATTCTTAATTGAGAGACATTAAAAAAAAAAAGCCACCACATGAAGAGAAGCACTCCTTAGACTGGTGGAACTAGTATAGATTTATGAGCTTAGAAAATAAAGAAAAGAAACTAGAAAAAAAATTAAAAGGGTTTTGGTGTATTTTATTCCATCACAATATTAGCAATTAAAAATGCAGTTATTCTAAATGCAAAGCATGAAGTTGTGTGTGTATAGTGGGTGTGTGGGTATGAAGGGAGGGGTAAGGGAAGGAAGGTGTGTGTGTGTGTGTGTGTGTGTGTCTGTGCGGTCTGCAAGGCAGTAGCAATCATGTGTGGGGGTGGAGTGAAGAGGGTGTCCTTTACAGGTGGCATTCACTTTAAAACCTTCAAACACAACACGGTTTCTGTTTTTGTGTTATGGTTTTTGCTTTATTTTTTTATTTAGTATAATTGTGAATGTAATTTATAAGACTTCAGTAAAGCTAGATTTAATGCTTCCTTTTTTTAAACACTAGTTTTAAGGTTTTTCAGCTAATTTAATGTGACCTTAAATTACCTTGTCGGATATTAAGGGGTCAGTTCTGATTAGGCAGATGGAGCTCATTTGCAATGTCAACTGCAACAACACTGGCGGTTGAGACAGATCTCAGTCGAATTCTAAATTAATATTTACATTTATGTTCTGTAGAACGAGTTAATTCAACATTTAAACTAACACTGTACTGTATGTCTTAAATCAACCCTGTAAGTCTAAATTAAACACTAGTGGCTACATCCACAATGTAAGAATTATACTACTGTGTGTAATATATCAGAATGTGACTGAGGAGAATTCGTTTCTTTTTTTAGTTATTTTGATTTTGTTAATTATATTATTTCTTCCTAAATGTTTCGAATAGCATGCTGGAAAACACTGTGTATTTTCTTAAAGCTTGAGTTTTCCATAATCTATCTGGGTATATTTTAGCTAATTTGCTACTGAACACAACATTTTTTGTTCTTAAGGCACCTTGTTCATTGATCACGTGGTCAGTTGGGCTTTGATTAGCCAAATGGAGCTTGTTTACAATGTCACCTTATATTAAAGGTGAAGATGGATCTCAATTAAATTCAGCATTTTTTTTTTTTTGATATCTGGAGTACTGCTTTGTCCTTGGATGACTACAGTTTTACAAACTGTAACAATAATTTCCCAATATTTGATTAGCCAATAAATAAATAGACAGATAGATAGATAGATAGATAGATAGACAGATAGATAGATAGATAGATAGATAGATAGATTGATACATAGATAAATAGATAAATAAATAAAAAAGTTGGGAATTGCAGAATTGCATTTCTGTGAAAATGGAAGGGCCAGGTCTATCGTGTGTGTGTGTCTGTGTGTGTGTGTGTGTGTGTGTGTGTGAGTGTGTGTCTAAGGTACGCAGACGCACACACTCATCATTGTCTTCACACACATACACACACACGCGCGCACACACTCTTTCAAACTATTGCAGCAGAAAAAAACTCCCTCGGCGTGTCCTCGCCTTCATTTCTCATTTCATTCATTAGAGATGGATAAGGAGCAGGGAAAGAAACGGAAACTGGCCGCTTCACCTGCGCCACTTCATTTTTTCCCTCTTCAAACATTTGCTGTGCACTTTAACCCACCTGAAGCCGCCATGTTTCCGCGGATTGACGGCTTTGCCCCCACTGCTTTCGCGCTGAGAGAGTCTCTCTCTCTCTCTCTCTCTCTGTCTCTCTCTCTGTGTCTCTCTCTCTCTGTGTCTCTCTCTTTCTCACACACACACACTCACGGACTGGGCAGCTTTCCACCTCCAACACATTTTATAATTCTTATTAAAGACGCGAGGGAACTTTTACGCCATTTCCACCATCATTCCGTCCTTCGAAACCGAAACGAGGTCAAACTGGGCGAGATAATTAAGCCATTCCAGCTCACTAAAGCCGGATTTAACACTCAGGAGCTGGAATATGTAAACAAAAAGCATATGAACTGTATTTTTTTTCCCGACTGAAATTGTCCACACAGTCCATCCCGAGTGCTGTCACATTTCAGCGAAACGAAAGTGCTCACGCTAAGCCGTCAATATTTACTAACAAGCATGACTGGCAGCTTATCACCAGCGTTCAACTGTGTCTTTCTTTCTGTCTTTCTTTCTTTCTGTCTTTATTTCTGGTGAAGGAAAGCGGAAAAGCTCCTCGGTGCCGACAAAATGTTTTTAATCGCGGGGAAAAGCCCGTGTGTAGGCGGAAATCCAGCGAGAGAAAAGCGGACAGTAAACAGTAAACACACCGCTATTTATTCCACACATTCAGCTTTCTCATTTACCTTAATGAAGTTTCCTGGAGCCTGTGAAATACAGCGATTGCCCCTTTTTTCTCCTCCGGCTGAAGCTCTCTCTCTCTCTCTCTCTCCCTCTCCTCTGTCTCTCTCTCTCTCTCTCTCTCTCTCTCTCTGCAATATGGCATCCCGCATCTGCGCATGTCCTACACAAAAATCTTCACATTATTCTCTCTGAGCCACAACTCCCGCATTAGACCTCAAAAAAAAAAAAAAAAAAATCGATTATAAATAGAAACCCCCCTCTTCCTCCTCCCCCCTTCCTCCTCCTCTTCATCTTCCTCCTCTTCCTCCTCCTCACGCTGTGTGGGAAACTTGCTTTTTTTCCCTGCACATCACAGATGTGTCAGCACTAATCCCCGGTGCTTTTACTCTGACTCTTTATATGCGTCAATGTATCAATTAAAAATCATTTATAGAAAAAAAAAAAGGTTGATAATCTTTTTTTTTTTTTTTTTTTTGCAATATATTCTATTAAAAAAATTCTTAAAGCTGAAGTTGTGCTGAAAATAATGATTATTACCAAATTATTACTAAATCTTTCTGAAAAAAAAGAAAAAGAAAAAAACAATGTAACTTTTCAATTCTTGTTAGTCTTCAAATGGTTAATATCACACACCTTTATCATCTGTAGCTACTGATGATAATATCCCACTAATATCACACACTCCTGAATTAATACTGCTGCTCACCTGAATGCATGTGCATCCAAACACTAATAATCAAACACTACACTCTTAAAACAGTCTAAAACCCTTACATTTTTCTATGTATAACCCCACTACAGGGTGTTTATATATCACAAAGGCTTCCACACTAGAACCCTCTCATGAAGCTAAGAACCCTTCACTACAGAGAACCCATTAAAGAACCCTAGGTTCTTTCAGCAGGGTTATTTCAACAGTCTAAAAGGTGATTCAGCATGGTGGTGTTAAATTTAATAGTCAAGGTGTATATGAACATTGTAGAAAATTTAAGAATTAAATGGATGTTTGCTCTTTTATTTACTTATATATGTTTTAAAAAGCCAAATGCTTTTGTATAGCTGCTAGGAGACACTGTGTATTTACGTAAAGTTTGAGTTTCCCATAATCTGGTCACCATCAACAATTTATCTAGGTGTTAGATATTCCAGATAAAAAGATCACAACTAGAACCCGGAAGGGGTCTTGAGGTTTGTTTGGTTTTTTTTGAATGTACAACCCTATAACAGAGAGCTTCTATATCAGAAAGGGCTCCAAACTACAATAAATCCATATAATTTTCTAAAAGTTGATTCGATCAACCCTGCAGGTGTTATATCAGCTTTGTAGATGGTAAATCAACCCAGTATTTGTTAAGAGAAATTTGTTAAGTGAGTTCATTCGATATTGTAAACTTGAATTTAAGACAGATGTTAATTCAGTACCACAAGCCTTGATTAAAGGGTTCAGCAGTGCAACACCTCACTAAGTGTTAACTCACAACAGTGGAGGTGTTAGTTCAATTCCAACAGTTATGTCAACAGTGTAGATATCGATTCAACAGTAAGACTTAACATTACGTATTTATTTACTATTGTAAGAGTTTATTTAACCCTAAAACTCTAAAAGTCAACCCGACAAGCATTAATTAAAAAAAGTAAGTTTTAACCTCAAAAAGTTGCAGTTTATTATTTAGTTATTCACCTTAAAGCATTCTATTGAATCACAACTATAACTTATTCAGTAACTACAGTGAAATTTATAGCTAAGGTATTGCACTGGTGCTGGGAGTGTAAGGGATTCAGAAGTTTGTACACCCCTGCATGTCTTAATGCAAGTCTATTTAACTGTGTACAAGTTAAATACAATTACAAGTTTATTTAACTGTGAAGGTGTTAATTCAACAGTATAAGACTTGCTGTTAATTCAATTTTAAGAGTTAATTTACTAGTGTAGGCATAAATTCTACAGTGTAAATTGCAGTGTCATATGGCATTTAGAAGAAGAAGAAGAAGCCTTTATTTGTCACATATACTTCACAGCCTAGTGAAATTTTTTTTTTTTGCATATCTCAGCTTGCTAGGAAGTTGGGGTCAGATGATACAGCACCCCTGGTGCAGACGGGGTTAAGGGCCTTGCTCAAGAGCCCAACAGTGGCAGATTGGCAGAGCCAGGGCTTAAACCCCCAACCTTATGATCAGTAACTCAAGGCCTTAACCATTGAGTCAGTACCCTTAATTTACTACTGTAACAGTTGATTCAATGCTGTAGTACTTACATCAACACTGCAACTTTAACACTATAAGAGTTAATTAAATATTTAAACAAGCAGTGTACTGTATGTCTTCATGTACTGTAAGGCTTCAAATCAACCCTGTATGTGTTATTGCTGCAAGTATGAATTCAACATTGTAAGAATTATATCAGTGTTTATATCAGAATTTTGAAGACTATTTTTTTCTTCTTACATATTTATTTCATTTTTCCCCAAATACTTTTGCATAGCTGATGGAAAACATTGTATATTTTCTTAAAGCTTGACTTTTTCATAATCTGGTCACCATGGACATTCTATCTATAGCCACTCTAGATATAAAAATGTTTCGCAAGTTTGTAAATAGGCCCCACACCGTGTCAACATGTGAAATGCCAGGAATTGTAAACAACGAGTTGCCACAAAACACGCACACACACACGCGCACACACACACACACACACACACACACACAAACAAAAACTACAGAGTCAAAGTCCATGCCTGTAAGTTGTGTCCTCCTAATCATGTGAGGAATGTTTAGTCATTCAAAAACACATTTGATGAAAGGAATTTTTTTTAAAAAAAAATCAACAAAAGTCCAAATAAGACAGATAATCATATATTTACTGTAAATAATAAATATATATTTTTTAATATTTGCCAAATTGGCTCCCATTTTGCAGCTGAGAAATGCTTGTTGCAAATTGTCCTCCAGTGGTTATCACACACTGCCCTCTAATGTTGAGTTACCTCCACAGTATTGAAGTAGCTCTACAGTGTTTGAGGCATGAACTACGTCCTACCCCATTTAGTCCAACCTGATGACTTTGAAATGACTTTGGTGATGACTTTGCTATTAGTTCTCAGCAAGAAATCTAGCAAAAGATCTTCACTAGAACCACGGTTGCAGCCGCAACTGAAATCTATCATGACTTTGTGTTGGCAAAGTATTGCCAAAATAGCTGATGAAAACAATTTTTCTCTCAGTTTATTTACCATCATTTTCTGGTTACTACCAATGTTCTATCTTTGCCCAATTTTTTTGCCAACCCACACACACACACAAGGTGATTATCATAGTGCCATGAATACATAGTGCCATGACAACATCCTCGATGTTGTAATCACAAGAAAAAAAAAAAAAAAGTACATTTTGAATATACCAACAAATAACGAAGTTGTCTTCCCTAAATTTCTCTCTAGTATAAAGACTGGGAGTTTCTATTAGACATGTACACATGGTGCGTTCGGTCATCGTAGGCTAGGCCACCGCTTAGCATCATTTAGCCACTGACAGGACACCAAGCCATAAGGATCTTCTACAATTACACCATTTGAAAGTTTAGTTCAGCTGAATAGCACTCCCTGTCCTTTAGCACTAATCCATAATAACAACTGGATAACACTTTAGCTGACGTCAATCCGATTCCTAAATAAATTTCTTGATCGATTCTTCAGCCAGATTATAACCAAGTATCATTAGGTTGCTAGGCTACTCAGGTCTTTTTGCATCCTGATTGTGAGAACATCTCTCTCTCTTTTTTTTACAAACACACTGTAGAAGGCGTCTGTGTATGGGAGTATTTCTAGTTTTGTGATTAATCAGTGTACAATTGTTAATAATTATCAGTGCATTCTATTAGGTAATGTGACCTTTACATTCGTAGCTACTCTTAATCTTTATCCGTCTGTAGAGTATTTCCGATTACCGTAGGCAATAATCTTGAGACATGTTTTGACACAAATTTTAACCTGTAGTGAAAATAGAATAGAAAATCTGTTTACTTGAAACTTATAATGGAAATCAGTAGTTAAATGCTGCGAGTTAACATTTCATATATGGAACTATAGTGTATAATACAAATTAAAAACTGAATATAATGACTCTTAAAATTAGAGAGACATAAGAGAAGGTCTTACCATTGCTGATCTTACTGCATGTAGCTTTAGCCAACTTTGGTACACTGCAAAAATATAATAAAAAATCATTCAGATTACTTACACTTTCTGAAGGTTTTGTGGCATCCCAAAATCTCTGAGCTACACTGCGTACGTTGGTACCACATAGTGCTAAATTCTTCTCTCTGTAAAAGTAATTCTCTGAAATGAAAATTCTTACAAATCTTGAACTTTAATTTGCAAATACCTTTGACTGAAGGATTCATCAGTGTTCTACAACAACTGTTGTTAGATCTCAATTATGAGTCTGTGTCAAGTAAACAGGTAGTCCAGAGGAAAATGTCAGAATTCTCGTCTGTAATAATCACATATACGCTACAGATGTTGAAAATGCTGAAGCTGGAGCTTTTCTTGAATCCAACTCTTGAGACCATCTGCTCTTCCTACAACTGTCTGACACTTACTTTTGCTCAGTTGGAAGTTACTTAGTTCTGCAGCACCTTGTAGAGTGAGATGCTTGGATTATATACGTCCTCACTGCACTTTTATCCAAAGTGGCTGCCAAATGAAAAAAATGTAAATGTACATGTAAATGTGATGATGTAGCACTCACCTTCACCTGTGAGGTAAACACAATGAACTCACAAATATCTGGCACAGTGTAGTGGTGTTACAGTAACAAATGGCTTCTGCCCTGCACTTAATCTATGACATACTGCATGTTGTTTCACTGAGAAACAACCTTCATGATACACACTGTAGCTGCACCCTGACACACACTTTGCAATAACTAACACTTACCTGTCTTTTCCTTACACCACTGGGACAAAACCCTGAACACATTTCACTTTTGTTCACATTCCCACTGTGCTGGGAATCTGCTTGGTCAGTAGGTTGTTTTGTAACTGTCAGTAAGTTTTCCACTACAGGCGTCATCATGATAAGATGGAAGAGTAGAAGAATGATGGAAGAGTAGAAGAATGGCTCTCAAAGAGACAAAACACCTCAAAGGAGATTCTCCCAGCATTGTCAGAAAACACTGTATGTGATGTAGACATAAGTTCCTCTGATTTTTTTTATACTGTATGTGGAGGACTAATTTTATTTTTGTATGCTATTCAGTCATAATGTATGATTGAATGGTAAAGAATTCATTGCATTTCTGCAGCACTATTGTTGGGAGATCACAAGTTCAAATCCTTGATGATGCTACAGTCATCCGTGACCCGGAGCCAGATTTGGCCGTGCTGTCTGGGTGGGAGGGATAGCATACTCTCTCTCCCCTGTCGATCACAGCGACACCAGCCAATCATGGGCATCTGTGAGCTCATGTATGCAGAAAAGAGTAGATAGCCCTTTCCTCTGAGTGTGTTATGCTGCTCTGTAATGCAGCATGAACAGCAGTTTAAAGCACCTGTTTGCCTTCGTCCTCCCTGGTTGGTAGTTGTCGTGTGATAGGGGAGAGCTGGCTGGTGGGTGGGAATGGTCAGGTGAACAAATTGGGGAGAAAATTGAGAAAAATCGAGCCTGTAGTAGGTGTAGAAAACAGTATGTAAATAGAGTGTGCACAATTTGAGTGTGCCTTTTGTTCTTGATAGCTGTGCGTCCAGAAGTCTGAGGCTGTGAGGCGCAGTGCAAAATTATTCACATTATGTGTGAATAAAAACTTTTTCACTTTCTTGATCTAAATGCAGTTTGCTTCGGAGGTGTGAACATGCGGTGAATATCTAATATGAAACTAACTTGCTCTTGAGTCATCATTTTAAGAAATCTTTTTTAGACACTGAGGCATAATCTTGATAGTCCTTCTCGTTATTAAAACCTACTGAATGGTATTCATTTTCATCTTCAACTCTCAACATTCAATTCTGTCTTCAACTTCCAGAAATCCATGAATACAATCTACTTTTTGGTCATAATAATTTATGCACATAATCATATGACTTTTGTTTTCTGTAAATCACACTGGAGGGTAGCAAATTCATGTTTTTTCATTGACTCTTGACTCTGTATATTAGTACTTTTAGGTAAAAACACCCCAAACTGCATAGTCATTAAGGCAAGCACACAAACCCAGATGACACATGTAATCTTGCTCATTTGAAAGACAGAAGTAAATCATCTTGCATGTTTTTTTTCATGGGTGTTGTCAAGTTTGCACATATTTTTATACATGCAAACCACAGGAACTGACACACTATTTCCAGAAATGCCTGCAAGCAGCTGAGAAAAATCTGTAATCAGATATTTTAAGAAATGCATCAAAAACTAGAACATACATAATCCATTCCTACAAGACAAGACTATTAAAAGCAGATATTTTAAGTGTTCATACTGCATTATTCTCAGTGGGAATCTGGGGGAATGTGCATTACCCATAAGACACTGCTAGGTAAATGTCAGTTTGGCAGCAAGATAGTTGTACAAATGTAACATGCACATGATTGTCTTATGAAATATAATATCTCTTTATCTAAGTGTCATAATTAGTGTGGAATGCTGTCTTGCTAACTGCTAATGAGTTTGTAGAGCCACAAAAGTAGGAGTGTGTTTTTCCAGAAATTCTTCTTTATGAGCTGAGATCTGTACACTGTCCCAGCAACATGTTCTTTTAAAAATTATTGTTGATCATTGTATGTTAGAAGTACTTGTTATAAAATAAGCATTAGTATTTAATATTTATGCTAACAAATAAGGGTTCTTGATTAAAAACTTTTTTTGGACAGTGTACATAGGCTGCATTGCAAAGTTTGAGTTGTTACACAGGAGAATGTCATAACTTTGTACCATTCGAACCTATTCACTAGCTACTCGACAGCCTGCTAGCAAACTGGCTAATTAACTCTTCATATGAGATAGCACTCTGTTTCAATAAGCAGAATTAAAACCTGACAGCTAGGAGAAAAAATATATAACAACATGCTATATATTTGAAATAATGTTGCTAACTTAATTATTCATTTGACAATTCATTTCATTTATGTTTACCAGCTGGCTTCTTGTGTGCTGTGTATCATGGGTAATAGTCACTCATCTAGTGAAAAATACAAAAAAACAAACAAAAAAAAACAGAAATTGGCTATAAAAAAAGTTTTCTCATATCTATGTATTCTTTGTTTGGGTCATAGTTTCTAGCATTCATATTTATTTTATATTGTTTACATTTTATTTATAATCTCTTTTACAATCAAGCCCTGGCCAACAGGCAGCACAATAATTATCACAGGCAACACTCAGCACTTTAGCCTAAAAACCTGATAATGAGATTAACTGTGCAAGAACAAAGTTAGTATATATAAAATTTGAAGCACTGAAATCAGTGATATCAGTCCTAAAAACTTGTTCCATGATGCTACTAATGACAGGGATTTGACTGACAGTGCCTCTATGAGAGTTTTTAAAATATGTTTCATATCAGACATATATATTAATCACTCTGTCCTGTTTGCAAATCTATAATATGTAAATGACTCCTCTAACAAACCTCCGGAATATTAAGTGCTGTGATCACCTTGCCCAATATGCAAATACATATACGCAATATGTGAATTATATGTAAATGCAAGGATTAACATATTTGAAAATGCAAATTTTGCCCTCAACGCCAAAAATGTACTACCTTTACCTGACAGGACATAGATTCTCTGATGAAAAATGGGTAACACAAATAAGTATAATATTAATACCTAACTAATGCTTTCATAAGAATGATTTAAAGCATGCACTAATCCTTAACACTACAGAAAATTACTATATTTTACATTAACATCCTCTGAGTCATATATAAATTGCCATTAATAATGGTAATAGTTAACTCATTATGTTAATTAATACCACAATGTACACAATAAAGGTTAACCCAAGAAATGAAGTTAACATTAACAGCCTGTAAGTGATATATTAGAACAACCATTATAGCAACTTATAGTAAAATACTACTGAAAAATGATAAGCGATCTGAAATAAATATATCCCTCTACAAAGCTACTGAAGTGAGCATTTTTCACCTCACTACTTTTTGATTGACAGCTCGTAACCAGATAGACCTGATCTACTGCATCTCATCTTTGTTTTATGCAATTATCAGATAGTTTTATCTGTTAGGTACTGTTTTATCAAATGACTATATAAACAATTCAGCAAGGGTATGCATCACTTTACAGCTGATGTTTTCCCACACTTGACAGTATGTCCATTTCAGGCAATGTACTGACACTGTGTGTGCATATTTCTGGGTGGCACGGTGGTGGTAGCATTGCCACCTCACCTCCCCAAAACACTGTCTACTCCAAAATGGCCCTAGGTGTGAATGTGTGTGTTCATCGTGCCCTGCGATGGGCTGGCATCCCACGCAGGGTGTGTCAGCTTCATTCCCAGAATTCCCGGAAGATGAACGAATAAATTCCAGTTTCCTGTACTGGTTTGATGGCGTGCCATGCTTCTACCTTGGTAGACCATTGCTTTCTGTTACTTTCTCTTGCCAAAGTGTAGTTCATTTGTAAAGGTTGTGTATGTACCTAGACACTTTCATGTTGATGTGACACTCCGCCTTTTCTCAAAATGGGGTCCTGGGAGCCCCAGGGGTCCATGAAGTATAAAGTTATAATAATTATTACTGAGGACTTATAGTTATTAGAGTTGAAAGATTGAGATGTAGTTGAAATATTGAGAATAAAATGGTTTAGGGCTTCAGGGGGAAATCTGGGTGGAGGGGGTTCCTTCTTCTTCTTCTTCTTCTTCTTCTTCTTTTTTAGAGTAAAAGGGGTGCAAAATCTTTGAGAAGATTTGTGCTGAGCCTTTTGGAGCCATTTGCTTTGGTTATCTTTGTAAATAGTTTGACTGTTAGATAGGGAGTTATGTAGGTATGCATTTTTTTGTTGTTTCTCTTGTTTTGTAACTTATCTTTCCTCATAGTTTTGATTTTGTTTATTGTTTTGGCCTAGTAGTCCTAGATGTTGTGTGATTAAAGAGGTATGAAGCAGATATGTAACTACATGTGAAACTACATTCCCCAAATTTATGTATGTGGCTTGGCTTCAGAACTTTGGTGCTGATGTTGTGGAACCACAACCTGTACCTTTTTCCTTCACTATTATGCTGCACATTTACTTTTGAAGGCTTTTTCCCCATATTTTTGTGCCTTTACTGTTATTTTAAAACTATGAGAGATTTTTTTTTCCTCTTTGAGGACAGTGTCTAAATGGCATTGCTGTCATATGAAAGAAACATTGAAATAATTTGGGGATATAAACAAGACTTCTCAGATGTGTGTATTTATATTTAACTAATGTTACCATATTAACATCAAGCCTAAAGGCCCATTCAGACTGGCTGCAGGGCGTCAAGCGTCATGTGTAGAGGTAGTTAAATCAGTGCTAGTTAGATGGCTCATTGGTTAAGGTTTTGAGATCAGAAGATTATGAATTGAAATCCCAGCACTATCAAGCTTATTATATCCTCTTTCTCCTGCCAGTAACACATTATATTTTATTTTAAATTTATAGTATATTACTGGAAACATACTGTACAATCAAAAAGTATAGTAATTACCTGTAAATATATTACAATACTGCAAATAGGTTTTACGATTATTTATAAAATTTACAGAGCTAAATTTATAGTAAAATCTTTACAGTGGAACAAAATCACAGAATGACATAAATTGAAATTAGGGTGGTACTCATAACACACACACACACACACACACACACAAAAAACACAACAAAAAACTACAGTTCCAATAGGAATGTGCAGCACAGTGCAATATAACACAAACACAGGACGGTATGTGTAACCTCTCACGTCTACTAAATACACAGAAGAATAGCAGTAGCCTCAGGATTGCTGAAATATGCAAAGCTGAGCAAACTGAGCTTTCCCATTCTTATCTTTTCCAAACTAGCCTACACTGTGTTTTACTCAGAATTTTGTTCCAGTGTGTGATTTTTATGGACTGAAATGCTACAGGTACATGTACACGTACATGACTCCATTTAAAAAACAATTGAATCTTATGACCTTTTTTGTGCATGTGCATTACTGTGAAACTGCAACACGTTTGTCAATCATTAAACCACTAAGAGAGCTCAGAAAGAAAAGCCTGAATCATCATTTCCTCAGGCTCAAAAGTCTAAATGGTGATTTTTTTGTAAGTTTTTGAGCATGCACTGTGAGTAGGGAGCACCGAGAGGCAGCAGGCACCACTTACCCCTTTTATTATTTAGAGCTTGCTTCCTGCCTCTGCTCAAACATGTTTTTGTGTTTTGACAGAGCTGACTTCCTCATTGTTCTTCCGGAAATGTCTCGCCTTTGCTTACATCATGACCATTTCTTTCGACAAAATATTTATGCCATGTACATTAATCTGCTTGCTAACAGCTTCTTTTCAGCCTGGTGATTACAGATAAACTGACCCACCCAGTATTGTAGTACATAGTAAAGGAGAGAATAAATACAACATTATGCTGCATAAGCAATAATTTAGAAAAGCAAAAGGAGTTACAGATAAGCAAACATGAGAAAAATGAAGTCTTAGTTTCACTATGAATGGTTTAATGAGGATGAAAATAATACATTTGCTAGAGGCGTCACATTGCATATCAACCCAATTTAACTGCTATGAGTGATTTTGTATTAATGTGTTTGACAGCATCTCCACCATCATCAAATCTTTTGGAAGAATATGTTTAATTATAAAAAGAAAATCTGTGATGATAAAATGAATGTTTCTATATATCAAATAAATTTGCAGTAAACAGTCAAAAATTATAGCTAATCAATATTTAGTGTCAGCTCCTTTGGCCTTTTAGATACACCATTAGGGCTGGGTGATATGACAAAAATATAATATGCTGCCTGCAAAACAATGATGTTGCATTTTTCTTTTAAAAAAAAAACTATTTGATGATACTCTATTTAATCTACTTTATTTAATCTATTTTATTTGATGATAACAATTTTTTAAATAATAATATTGATAATTTAATTTTATAGAATTTAATTAATTCTACAAAATAAATATATTTTATTTTTATATTTACAAATATTTTATTTATAAAAAATAACATATTAAACACTGAAAAGGAGAAAAAAGAAATTTAATTTTTAAAATTTTTACATTTTACAATTTTAAAGAGTAAATCCAAAAATTTAAAAACAAAATTCAACTACTTACATTCAGTTTGGAATTTGAATCATACTTTAACATAATTTATAATGATATTGCCATATCACACAGCCTTATACACAACTGTGCAGTTTTTAAGGAAATTGCTAGCAGCATGTTCCAAACACTTTGGAGAACTTGGCACAGTTTTTCTGCAGGCTTTACTTGTCTTACTTTCTTCTGTTTCTGCAGGTAATCACTGAAAACATAAATCATGCTTGTATCTGAAAAATCAGTCTACTGCTTAATATTGTCCTTTCTTCATTTTTTTCTGCTTTATGTCACTTAAAAATTAACATCAAAATAAAAAAGGTAAAAATAAAATCTCTAGCAGCTATTTTACCTAAATCCACTTGTTCATCACAGACAAGCACAATGTTGCACAGCTGCAAAGCTGAGTTACCAAACAGCTGCTGATTTTCTTCTTACATGTTTAGTTTTCATTTTAACATTTTAATATGCACTTTATTCACTTTATTAGGAAAACCTGTACACCTGCAATGCATAAAATCATAAACAAACCGGTCAATAGCTTCAGTAAGTGCTCACATCAAACATCAGGATGGGGAAAAAATGTGATCGCTGTGACTTTAACAGTGGCACTAACAGTTGAAGGTTAGAAAAAAAATCACCAGTTTTTTTCCAGTCTTCATCTGTCTGGTTTCGGTGAGCCTTTGCCCATGATTGCCTCAGATTCTTGTTTTTGACTGACAGGAGTGGAACCTGATGTGGTCTTCTGGTAAGAGGAATCATAAAAATTGCATTTTATTTATTTTTTATTTAGTACTGCCCTGAATAATATTTCACATAACAGTCTACAATACAAAATAACTGAATTTACACAAATGAACCAGTTCAAAAGTTTACATATGCTTGATTCTTAATACTGTGTGTTACCTGGATGATCAATGACTCTTTTATGTTTTGTGATAGCTTTGCATGAGGCTCTTGTTTGTCCTGAGCTGTTAAACTGCTCACTGTTCTTCAGAAAAATCTTCCAGGTTCTGCAAAATCTTTGCTTTTCCAGCATCTTCTGCATATTTGACCCCTTTCCAACACGGCTATATGATGTTGAGATCTTTTCACACTTATGACAACTGAGGGACTTGTACATATCTATTACAAAAGGTGCAAACATTCACTGATGCTCAAGAAGGCAATACGATACATTAAGAGCCAAGGGGATGTAAACTTTTGAACAGGTTGATCGGTGTACATTGTTATTATTTTGCCTTCTGGGAAGCGTAAATATCTTATGTAGCTTCTGAAGGGCAGTACTAAATGAAAAAATAAGATCTTTAAACAAAATAATAACAATTTACACCAATCATCCTGTTCAAAAAGTTTACACCCCCCATCTAATCCATTTTCTTTTACATGAATAAAAACCCCAAAATGATATACTGAAGTACAAACAAATATACATTAAAATTATGTACTAAAATAATTATGTACTAAAAAAAACAGTTTTCGGTTAAGCTATACCATTCAAGTTACTATAGGCATAGCAAGAATATCAGACATGTGATAAGAAATAAAAAAGTAAGTAAGGATAAAAGGTGAAGAAATCATCAACAGTATAAGCAAGATAAAAATTCAAATGTGTGATGGGTTTCCTCTTTCTTCTCTGTGCAAGAAGTCTGAATGCAGTATTTTGACAAGCTGTAGCCTGTAGCTTATTCTGCTTTTTTACTCAACTAAACAAAGCATTACAGAAGTCTAAGCAAGAGAAGATAAAAGCAAGAGCATGCCTATTCATTATGTGACTAAAGAAGAGGGGGTTGACCCAGAGGTGTCTGAGAGCTGCCATATCCTGCACCACCACTAGAGTGTGATACAAACATGATTACAGTGGTTTAAAGCAGTGGCGTCTGCTCGGCAGCTTGTGACGACGCTATGCTGAGAGAACTAGTCTACAGTGGATCATAATATCTGATCACGTTTTCAGACATTGCAGTGAGAGGGATTAATTATTCTGTTAGGGAAACTGATAGAATATTGATATTGGTAGAATGGACTTATTAAAAGGATTGTTCTTATAAATCAGTGTGGCAGGGTTCTGATCAGTTTTAGAAATAAAAATGAAAACCACATGAACAGCATTTTGGAACAAAACTGCAACCAAAAAGCTTTTATGAACTGTTTCATAATTCACTCTCACACACTTTCAGTAGCTGCTTTATCCTGGCCAGAGTCGTGGTGGATCCGGAGACTGTCCTGGGAACACTGGGTGCGAGGCGTGAATACACCCGGGATGTGATACCAGTCTATTGCACTGGATTGCACACATTCACACACACACACACACCCAGGAGCAATTTATCTCAGCCAATCCACCTACTGGCATGTTTTTGATTCATGTATAAAGTTACATGGCTTCAGATCATGGATGATGAAGCAAGGTAAACTAAACATACTATAAATGTTTTCTCAACAAAAAAATATCAGGACATACGATAATGAACCAATTCCCACAAAGGTGATACGCTGAGTTGTTTTTAAAAGAGAAAGATGTTTGCTCAACACCATGCTCATTTGAGAGTAACAGGCAGACTATATTAGTGCAGAAGGCCTGTGAGAAAGTCAGGCATATTAAGAGTCCATGTTATTGATCATACTGTAGTGACACCTAATGGCAAAACTGAGAAACAACACTACCGAGATGTGCTCAGAAGTGTGGGCACCTTACTGGGAAACCACGTAATGCAAGCTAACTTTGGGGTTTCACAGCAGTGAGGGTGAAAACTTATGCAATCACAAATTTTATTTAGATTTAATTATAAAGATTTTTGCAAACTATATTGCCCCCACCCCCACACTATTCACCCCAATATTATGGGCTGTTCTGTGTAGATTCATGACATATAATCCCAATTTCACTTCCATGTTGTAACACTACAAAATGTTGAAAAGGTCAAGTGGGGCAAATACTTATGCAAGACACTGTATATACATGTGCATGGTAATGAATTGCAGTCTGTTCATGTGTGTTGTAGGTGATATGCTTTATATTCAGTCTGTTTATGCATTCGGAATAGACCTTTCAGATAAATGCTTATAAATTAACACATGCAAGTGGAGTTGATGGTGTGTTAATGTTCAACTAAATTATTATTATTATTATTATTGATTTGGCAAACTTGACATAATTTGACACCCTGTAAGCTTTAATAGGTATTTCAGGTGCCTACTGTATGTGACCTGTAGTGCCTATGTTATATTTAATAAATGTGATATTGGACCCATCAGGAGGTTAAACAAATTATTCATACAGGACACTCTTATTTCAGATAATAAATAAATACTCCTTTGTATTGAAAATGCATATGATATACTTTACCATTTAAATGCTGATTGGTACAGTAGAGAAGGTTTTTATTAGGTTTTAGTATTTTTTTAGTATTTTATTTTTATTTTTATTTTCTAACTAGAGTATACTGTTTGCCATACAAGTGACTGCTCTTTATAATAGCCACAAAAATCTATAAACAAGAATGCCTTTAAGGCTGAATTGAAGAATTTATGCTAATGAAGACAAATGTTACCATATATTTCCTGTATTAAGTCAGTGTATCTACTTTATTTCCATAAAAGGTCATTTCAAAATAATAACTAAGAGTTATTTCCATAAAAGGTCATTTCAAAATAATAACTAAGAGACAGATTTATTTCAGGTTTCATTTACTATATCAGATTTTCAGTGGGTCAAACACTAACATACACTTTGCTAGTATTTGGTGGCATTGCCTTTTAATTGCTTGAGTTTAAATCAAAAGCTTGGTGTAGCCTTGCACAGTTGTCTCACATAACTTTGCTGGAGTTTTTTTGCCCGTTCCTCCAGACAGAACTGGTGTCACTCACTCAGGTTTGAGTTTGAGCTTTGTCATTGTCTTGGGGTTTAGTTGAATCTTTCAGACCAACATTTGTTCATCCCTGGGAGTTAATTTGTGCCTCTTTCCTGAACAATGCAGTGTACTCCAAAGATTTTATATTTGCATACAAGTGTTTGTACAGATGCTCATGGTACCTTCCAGTGTTTAAAAATTGCCCCTAAGACTTATAGGTCCATTTTATTTTCTGAGGTCTTGGATGAGTTGCTTGGATGGTGTCAAGAGCAAAATGGCACTAGCTCCATATACAGCCACAGGTGCACTCCTAATTAGCTGCTTACTAATTAACTCCTAATTAATTATGGCACTTGGGCAATCAGAAGCTACTAAAAGTCATTACATCAATTTCTGGACTCTTCCAGACTGTTTAAAGAGACAGTGAACTTGGTGTATGTAGGTTTTTGACCCACTGAAATTCTGATATAGTGAATGAAACCTGAAATAAATCTGTCTCTATTCGATTAGAGATTTTAAAATTATTGTTTTTAAAATTATTATTTTAATTGTTTTAAAATGATCTCTGATGTGATTAAAATAGATGCCAAAAGAAATGTATGGTAACATGAAATGTGTGGAGTTTTAGCCTAGGTGTATGTAAACGTTTAGCCTCAACTGTAGATTTTACTCATGCATAACACAAAGTGTTATAGTGGCCATATTGCGATAAGTAAATTTTACTTTGCATTTTATTGATACAGTTAGATATTTTGTGCATCCATTCTTTAATACAACATTGATTTTTTATCTATGATACACTTATGTGCCACCCCAAAATTTTCCTCCTCCCGTCCCCCCAAAACCTTCTGGAAGCACCACTGGCTCTATACAGTTAACTGATTCTTAGTCTAAATAAAATAGATGATTGTATCCTTCTTTGGTGCATCTCATAATCAATTTTCTTTTAAAATTATGATTACAAAAACGCATTTACGCTATGTTCCAACTCCAATTGTGGGTGCAGAGCCACTGTAAGTAAATAAACAGAAATAGTGACTGGTTATTAATATAACCTTGGCTTACTGACAGTGTAAACCGACAAATCACATAAAAGTACAGGGCGGTGAATAGAGCACAGTGGTACATGGTACTTTGATCAGTGTGGGAACAATCTGGGGAAACACATGGATGACTAAGCTCAGCTGTGTATGTATGTGTGTGCGTCAGTATGTTCCAGGCCTCTGCTTTTCTCTTCACAGCTGTTGTCAAGGCTCATATTTTCCTGCAGTACATGCTGTATTTTGTAATGAGACCCAGTGGGGGAAATTACACCCTAATTCTTCTGCCTCGTCCATCGTCTAACCATAACTCATCTGTGAAATCCGAAGGAATTTACCCATAACTACGAAGGACAAAGTAAAAAGTAAACAACTAAAGGGGGGAATAAGTTTCATTTTTGGTATTGTTGTTATTTAATGAGCTCTATATGCTTGTCTAATGTGTAAAGCGAAACTATGTACTGTTTGTAGTTTCCAATAGTTTCCATCAGCTGCATTTTTGGGAAAGGTGTACCTAATATTATCGACACAACATTGGCTCCCGGTACAATTACACATTGAATATAAAATACTACAGTAAATATAAAATACTACGGAAATAGTCAATGGTGAGGTGGAGTGATACAGCCTGATGTGAAACGGAGTTACTATTACTATCCCAAATTTGGTTATTTTCATATAACAGCATTTCCTGTAGTTTTATTCCTCTTATACCACAACAGTTTGCCAGCGATTACAATTTTTAAATTCATTAATGAACAACACATTTTACCCATGTAGTTGTGGAACTAGTTCCTGTTATCTAGTTCCTGTACACTGTAACATCTGTAAACAGTCGTTCTCTCATTAAACTTCTCTATTTTTGTTCTCTTTTAAAGATAATAAGACAAAAAAAAGAAGCGAAGTTCCCTGTCCTTAAGACTTTCCCATTTTGGAAAACATAAAGTTTCAGCTTTACAAAGTGCTGAGACTCTTTCCATAAACATCAAATAAATGTCTCCAAGCTTTACCATACAATATCAATGATTATATGATTTTATATGTCAAATAACATGCTTTTTCAATTCATTTATTATTAGGCTTAGATTATTTGGCAAGTCCCTCTGAAAAGGTTGTTACTATAGCAACAATATTTTACATTTACATTTACATTTATGGCATTTGGTAGACGCCCTTATCCAGAGTGACTTACAAAAGTGCTTTGAAGTCTCTATCAATAAATACATTCTGATACTGATACTAGTTCACAAACTAAGAATACCATCAGACCAAAACCTCTGTTGGGGAGGTAATATAGTAACAAGCGCTCAGACAATACAAAGGTAAGTATTTAGACATCGTTTGAAGACTGCCAGTGACTCAGCTGTTCACACATCTAGGGGAAGATCATTCCACCACCTAGGTGCCAGAACTTCCTTGTACCCTGAGAGATGGTGGGACCAGTCGAGCAATCCTAGAGAGGAGTGAGGGAGCTTGGTGCAGTGCTGGATATGATAAGTGCTTTAAGATAAGTGGGTGCTGGTCCGTTTTTGGCTTTGTAGGCAAGCTTCAGTGTTTTAAATCTGATGCAGGCAGCTACAGGAAGCCGGTGGAGGGAGCGTAGCAATGGGGTGGTGTGGGAGAACTTAAGAAGGTTGACAACCAGTCGTGTAGCTGCGTTCTGGATCAGTTGCAGAGGACGAATGGCGCTCAGAGGCAGACCTGCCAGGAGTGAGTTACAGTAGTCCAGTCTTGAAATGACAAGGGACTGAGCAAGCACCTGTGTAGCCTGTGTGGAAAGAAATGGACGAATCCTTCTGATGTTATAAAGGAGAAATTGGCATGAGCGTGTCAGATTAGCAATGTGAGAGGAAAAGGACAGCTGATTGTCTACGGTTACCCCAAGGTTGCGTGCAGGAAGTGAAGGCGAGATCAGAGAGTTGTCCAGGGAGATCGCAAGATCCTGACATGCGTGTGTATTAGAAATAGCTCATTAATATAAACTTTAAATTACAGCTGAAACTACTGTAAGAGCTGCTTTTATATCAAATTTATTGACACCTTCTGACCAATCAGAGTTGAGAATTCAACAGCGCTGCACTACTATGACCTATAAAATACTCTAAATGGTCTCGCACCATAGTACTTGAGTGAGCCTTCAGTGTGACTGCTTCGATCATAAAGTACCTAGAATAATGAAGATTACAGCAGGGGACAGATCTTTTTCCTATACCCTCCCATCACACAGGTATGGACTCATGCATTAGCAGGATGCTGATGTCCCAGGATGTCCTCCTGTCTTTGTTACCTTCTGGTTCTCCCTTTTAGTTATGCTGTCATAGACATCGCTGGAGTCCCCCAATTTGATCACAATATACAAGGTTTTAAACTGTTTTAAACCGTTTTAAACCACTAAGTCATTAAATAGGCAAACAGAAATAATTACATTAGGGGTTATCATACTAATGAGCTCAGGATTTACTGTGTCTCTCTCTCCCTCTCTCTCTCTCTCTCTCTCTTGCTGTACATGTACATGCTGTGGTTCCTCTCGCCCTACTGATCTGCCTGATTAATCTTAATGTTCTGTTTCTGCTCCTTCCTTACTGCACGTCTGACTTTCCTTCTGCTTGCACTTCCTAAATTTTTTTGAATTTTTTTTTTTTTCACTGAAAACCAATAACTTTGTAATTGTGCAACACTGTATGTATAAAACATCTGTGGTTTGGTAGGTGTGTGGGGGATATCCCACAAGGATAGAAATATCTGCCAGTTTTGACCTTGTGTGGACATTTGCATGAAAAACTGCTTTTTTCAAAAAACAAACAAACAAACAAACAGCAACAACAAAAGCACAGCTCTTATTTAAAAAAATTAAAAGGGCCAAAATATTTTCCTTTTAATTACTAAGGTTAGATTATGAATAGGTTTAGGACAGTACGGTATTAATAAGCACAGTATTGGCACAGAATTAATAAGCTGCATTAATAATTATCTCAACGGTAGGTTGTCACGAGGATAATAGAACAAACGCCTGTATGTGTGTGTGGGAGTGTGTGAAAGACCTTGTTGAATACCATTAAACCAAGCGGCTTAGCTCCAGGAAGAATGAGTCATTAGGAAACCTTTATTATCTTGCACTGTTTGTCTTTTGTTGACATATTGTGTTGTCTTTTCATCATTTTGCCAAATGAAACTTTTTTAAAAATTTCTTTTTAATCTATAACTAAAATATAATTTTACTTTATGTTACGATTGTAAGGTTTTTATATTTAATTTGTTGTAATAAACAATTGATTACTGTAGTTGATATTTATCTGTATCATATCATTGTATTACATCACTGTATATCTCCAAATTCAATAGTGTTATTTGTTTCTGTGAACGTGGTTATAGCACAGAGCCACTTTTCATCTGGGAACAGTTTCTTCCCACAGTGTTTGTGTGTGTGTGTGTGTGTGTGTGTGTGTCTGAGTCATCGCTGTGACCTAGAGAGACAAAGATCATTCCATTCCATGGGGGATATGAGAGGGGTCTTGCTCTCTCTTTGTTCTCTTCTTCTCCTCTCCTCTTTTTTCTTCATCCCCTCTTCATTTCCTCCTCCTCTCCTGGTCGCAAGCCAGTTCCTCACAAATCATCTATTTATCTGGCATGAACCATGACATTTGGAACATGTTTCTAATATCTGATGTTATGGAGAATCCAACGTAAAGGCACCCAGTTAACCGATGACATCTTTGTGTTTGTGTGTGTATGTGATAAACAGAGAGAAAGTGGAGATGAAGTTTAGAAATGTCTTGACAGATGACATTTAGTTGCAGGGTAAGTCATGTGGCATTAGTAGAAGGAATGAGAAACATTTTCTCAGTTAGAGGGAACCTGCATTGGTACATGTTTAATTATGAAGCCTTAATGCATGAATTCTCCAATATATACTTTATGTAGGATTGGAAGGTCAATAAATTTATTAATGTCTATAATGCTATGACTAGATTATGTACAAGCAATTGCATGGCATAGCGTTATTAGTGGCTAATAACTAATTAGTTATTCTTTGTTTTTCTCTTTTTCTTTTCTTTTTTTTTTTTTTTTTTAGCAATCATACAGCCACTAGCAACCAATGCTGTGGAAGTTCTGGGAGTCGTACCTTCCAAATTTAAAATATATCAATTAAAAAAGCATTGCATCTATAAATGTTAAATATTTACAGTATAAATTTTATTTTGGGGAAAATAAAAAGGCACAAAATTAAGACCTAAAAGAACCCCTAACATTTCAGAGACACACATACTCAGAGTGTATTCGGTAGAAAATGTTCTATTAACTCTGATTCAGTTGGTTCTCCTTTCATGTCACGTTCAGAACATGTAGTGTTACAATTGTTTGAATATGAAACTCACTTCATTGCAGTAAAAGAGACACAATGCCACCAAATTAGCTAACCACTTTGTAGCCACATCACTCTCTTAATCTGAACTGTTATCAGACAGCAATATTGCTCGTCAAGCACAATAAAGCTAGCTCAAATGAAATCCCTAAAATCCATCCATCCGTTTTCTGTACTGCTTTTCCTACAGGGTTGCAGGGAGCCTGGAGCCCATCCTAAGGGACTCAGGGCAGAAGGCAGGGGACATCCTGGACAGGGTGCCAACCCATCGCAGGGCACAATCACACACACACTACAGACAAATTAGAGATGCCAATCAGCCTACAACACATGTCTTTGGACTGGGGAGGAAACTGGAGCACCCAGAGGAAACCCCGAAAGCACAGGGAGAACATGTAAACTCCATACACAGGGCAGAGGTGGGAATTGAACCGCCAACCCTGGAAGTGCAAGGCAAACAACTAAGCCACCATGCCCCCAATCCGTAAAATATAGTACAAAATTCAGTCTTTACCTTTTAGAAGTTATATCATCAGGATATATCGGTAGCAAAGTTCTGAAAAAAAATCCACCTCAGTAAAATCCACCCTCCTGCGTTCCCTCCCATTTTCAAAACTTAAACCAATAAATACAAGCCAAATATGACCAACGTACAACTGAACAACTCAAAGCACATATTTCAATGAAGCATTGAACTTGGACAAGACATACAGTATTTCTTTGAAAATATTTAGACTGTTGGACTAAAAACCTAAATATATATTACTAGTTTTTGACTGATTTGAAGGTCTATCTATCTATCTATCTATCTATCAGTCAACATAAATTCAATGCAATATTAACATGGAAAGACCTTTAAATATGACACCATTTAATCTCTTATCAGAGCTAAGCTTTGAATATTACAACACTGTCTTTTTCCTATAGTGCTGCTTTTACACCTTTCAGTTTAGTGTACTTTACTGTATGAAGTCAAATTCCCAACTTTTCTAAAGAGAACTGTTTGTGCAATACATTATTTTTTGGGTTTGTTCCACATGCCAGAGCTCATGAAGCAGATTGTTTTGCAGGCATGTGTATGATCACATGCATATGTGGGAGGCATGAATGAGTGCTTCATTGAGACATGAAGTGCTTTTCAATACAGATCCTACACAGCACCTGTTGATGTGTCCAGAGAACCCTGTTGACTGCTGCCTTCCCATATTTCCCACAAGATTTATAAGCAATACAAGATAATTAGAAGCACAACAGTCTTGAATTTAAAGCAAAAGATGTATTGTTAACCAAAAACAAAGGTTTATACATGAATATATAGGCCTATGATTTACTCAGAAGCATTTATTTAAAAGGAAAAAGTTAGATAAGAAAGTAAAAGGGGTTTAATGTTCTATTTAATAAGAGACTTCTAATTAACAAACATGAGTACAGTTCAAAGTTCATACTTGTGTCCCATTTTAAGATGCCTTTTTCGACTTTCCTTCATAACTTCGAAGTGTGTAACACGTATGTCACACAATTGGCCAAGGGGAAAACAAGGAGCAGATTTTATAACAGGAGCGCATTTGTCAGCTGTTCGTAAACATGAACATGCATAAAACAAATTGCTCTGTGATTTGTAAACTAATTTGTTACAAAAAGCCAAGTCTGTACATATCAATTAAAATCTACAGGGCAAGAGGACTCACTGAATGGTTTGCTGAGTATAAAAATTATGCAGTTCATAATATGCTATGAATTTCACAATCACCAGTGTTCTCCAACACCATGATCAATACACAGATTCAGGCGATATCTTTTGGATACAGTTTCAGGGCTGCACTGAAGCTCTTCTGATGGCTTGTTTTGTCACCTAGCCATATGTTCTGTTACATCATGGTAATTAGTACTTAGTAATTAGCTCCAAAGCACACCTTGATGTCTATTTTATTTATTTATATTTATTTATTTATTTATTTATTTTTAATATTAAGTCCTGTTTCAAGTTTGTGTTTCTTGGACCCCTCCTTCACTTTGCTACCTCTCTATCTTTGGCCTGCTGGTTAGAATTTCAAAAAGACTTTGTCTTACATGCACTTTGTCTTTTATAATAGCAGAGTCTGAAGTGTGACTCTTCATCAGGAAAAGTACGGAAATATTATTTCAACTTATTCACGGAATTTTGCCCACCAGCATCATTCTGTGTAAACTTTAAAGACTGTTGTGTGTGAAAATCCCAGGAGATCAGCAGTTTCTGATATACTCAAACCAGCCCATCTGGCACCAACAACCGTGCCATGGATGAAGTCACAGAGATCACACTTGTGATGTTTGATGTGGATATTAACTGGAGCTCTTGATCTGTAGCTGCATGATTTTTTGCACTGCGCTGCTGCCACATGATTGGCTGATTAGATAACTGCATGAATGTGCAGGTGTACAGGTGTTCCTAATAAAGTGGATGTCGAGTGTATCTGCAAGGTTATTTGTACAAGTAAGGAATAAAAAACCTTTAAACTTTAAACTACAATGACCCCTGTTACTAAGGATGAATAAATGAATGTGGTCTTTGTCCTGCAAGCTTCATATGTGACTGCTCACTCATAAAAACCTCCTGCTCATGCAGATTTTTTTGTTGTGACCCATGGGATCACGTCTATTCTCTATACGCCTTGTGAACTTGTCTTGCATTTGTATTTGTATTTTGTTTCTGTTTAGAACATGTTATCTGTTACATGCTACATGTTATATCATTTCGAATGATATATTTATATTCATTTACATCCCTTCAAACATAAAACCCAAACCTCCATGCAAACTTGGGCAGACCAGATTGGTAGTCTGAAACGGGCTCTGTCTTCTAAGTCCTGGCTCTACTGGGGCAACATGGGTAAGAAATGGTAAAAATCACATATTTATTGTCTCTATGCTTTTTGTCCACAGTAACAGTTTTGCACGTCAACCTTCACAAAAACCAGTCACAAACTAAGCACAAAGCTTCCCATGTTCTTTACCTTGCTGTATTTATATATTAAACATTTAAAAAGAAATCTGTGCACCTTTTCAAGATACCCCACTGGAACCACTCTCAATAACAGAAATTCAATGACCCCAACATTGACCTTGGCACTGTGCCTGGAACTATTGACCTGATATTTGGTTCAACCCAGTGAACCATAAAATGTGACTATGGAAGAGTATATTGAAGAATCACTTCAACAAACCCAAAGTACAGTCAGTTTTCACATATACTTTTACACAGGAATTCAAAGGTAATCGATCAGGGGAAGGTTATTTGTGAAAACAGGGGTTAAAATGTTGAAATGATCGATTGATGTAGCAGAAAACCTATTGCATTCCCTGGAAATTATCAGGAGAGATCATGTGTAAAGGGAAGCCAATACATTACTGAGAAAAGAGGCACTGCCACTGATTTAAAATATTAGCACAGTAGAGGGACAACAGTAGAATAAAATTAAATTGATGAAGAAGAACAGGAAAAAAGTCTTGAAATTGAACTGATTCAGAATTAAAGGAGTCGTTAAACATTTACACCAAAGATTAGTTTTTTGTCAGAAAAATGGAACAGTCCAGAATGTCATTTATAAGTGAAACTCTAGAGAGATTCAGAGAAATGTGGCAGAGGAACAGATTCAAATATTTGTAATGTAAATTCCAGCAAACGGGAAGACTGCAGGATTGTCCATATTTTACATTGGATTTATTTTATGTCACATTATGACATATGTAAATGTCTGCACCCTGGCAAAATACTGTTTCAATTTCAGGTACTGGTAAAATTTTGACTATGTTTTGTGGCCTTGCTCCTAAGTGGTGCAACAGAAGAGTGTTCACCCTATTGTCAGGAGATTGTGAGGGCAAGTCCTGATGATGTACAGCCATCTGTGCCTGGGAGCCAAAGAGGCAAAATTGGACATGCTGTCCTGCTGGGAGGGTTGGCATAGTCTCTCTCTCCCCAGTGCATCAGAATGACACTAGTCATAAATAAATAAAATGCAAAATAATAGGATGTGCTGGATCAAATGCTATTTTTATAAGCTGCCTGATAATGCGAGAGTAAAGTAACTGATGCTGAGGAACTACACAAGTTCTATTTGTTGACACTAGAATGACACTAGTCAATTGCGGGTTTCTGTGAGTTCAGGTATGTAGAATAGTGACAGATAGAGCTTACCACCAAGTGTGTTACGCTGCCAGGTGATGCAGCATGCACAGCAGTTTGAAAAGATGTGGTTGGGGTTTAGCTGTCGTATGATAGGGGAGAGCTGGCTGCTGGATGGGAGTTGGCAGGTGACCGAATTGGAGAGAAAAATCCCCAAAACCCCCACTAAGGTCTCTGTTCTTGTGCTGTAATGCTAATTTGATTGACCATAAGCCATTTTGTTTCCTTTTTGGCTTCACGTTCAGAAATGAATGCTTCTGCATTTATATGGGAACTTGCTTTACCATTTGCTGAGATTCCTTTTCATCCTGGAATTTTAGAAGAAGATTTCTAGGCACCTATTGCTGAATTTGAACCTTTATGTTAGGGAAAATCTGAGGAATCACTGCCACTAAGGTCTGAAGAATCCTAAATGGCCTGATCATTTTCTGTTTGAGAGTCTAATGAGCTTAATGTTGAGCCTAATGATGTTCTAAGGTTGTTCTTGAAAAATAATCTCAAGAACCTGAGTGTAGTTATTGAGAGATTCCCTCCACACTTTTCAGGAGACTTCCAGCTTATTTTTTCCATCTTTGCTCAAAATGTCAAGAGATTTTCTTTGATGACATGAAACTATTCAGTATAACATATAATACAATGTAACAGATCATTATTTCTCCACATGAGATGTGCTACACTGTCCAAAGTTAACCTTAGAGATTTACACACATGTATGTTCACAAATGACAGGTCGTATTTATGTGTGTAAGTGTCTGTACACCTGTCGTTTGTTAGTTTTTGAGCTCTGCAAAAAAAAAAAAAAAAAAAAAAAAAAAGGCCAAGGGTCACAAAGAGTCACCATTCTCATAACAACTATCAGTGAGAACCTGAATTGCGACACAAGGCCAGCACATAGGTTACACTGAGGCTGAGTTAAACAAGTGAGTATGAGAGACCCTCAAAGCAAATACACATAGTGAGGAGTTAATACAGAAACGGCACACATCAGTATTTAGACCTCAGACATGTCTATGTGAGAGAGTTGCGCAGAAGGGGCAGTGTTTGTCTAAAGAGGTGTGTTTCAGTTAGAGGAAATTCTGACCTTGAACTTAAGTCATTTTTGCTTGTGTGATATCAGCTCAAGAGCACTATTCAGTTCCGCACCACTGTCTGAAAGTTTCATGTAACCACAATATGTCACACTGAGATATCTGTTTTGGACTGTAAATACACTCAGAAAGCCATTTAAGGCCAATATTAAATAAATAAATACACCAATATGAAGTACTTAATAGTTTTGTCCCTTTAAAATCCACACACACCACAGAGGATATTGCAGAAGATGCTGCTTATCTCAAGGACTGAATTTGTTTCGATAAACAACAGTTACTTAACAAACAATTAGCAACTTTGCAACTCGAAAAAGAATTAAACGAGCAATAAAAAAAAACTACATCCCGTGCACAGATTACTCTTTCATGACCACGTTTTAGTATCTCATGGCTTCACTAATTTGTGTTCACAACTAACTGTTGCAATAAATGAATGAATGAATGAATGAATACATAAATAAGTAAATAAATAAATGGATGTGCTGGATCAAGTGCTATTTTTTATAAGCTGCCTAATAATGCAAGAGTAAAGTAGCTGATGTTGAGGAAATGCACAAGTTCTATTTGTTTTTATAATTTGTGAATGAAAAATGACTTTTTCCTTTTTTTTAGAGATCATGCCCACTTCTGGTTCGAATCTGAATACAGACAAATATTTTGAGACCTAAACAGATATGGATACAGATATACATGTAGATAAGGGTACAGACAGTAGCACTGCGTTACACCCCTATTCTGGTAGTAGAGGAAAGTGGCCTTTCAAAATTCCGAAATAGGAAGCTCGAGAAGGCTGTGAAAGCAACAGGCAGACCTGAAATTGCCTTACAGCTATCAAATTTGTATTAATCTAATTTTTATTGTAAACATAATATAAACATCATCATAGTTAAACACCATCATATATTCAAATATGGTTCTTCTGAAAAGCTACAGGGGTTTTATATTTTTTAGCTTTTGCTATGTTACAATTAAATTTCCATTATCAGAATAAAATTCTTGATACAATTAGAAACACATTAGATTTTAAAAAAGTACAAAATGTAAAACATTTATAAAGAGTTTAGTTATGCAGTAGTATAAAGTCCCAATATTATTAAAACATAATGCACACTCTATACTGTATATAGAATTTGTAAAGACCTGTGAGTTGTTTGGCTTTTTCCTGTGGATTTGTGTATCGATACCCGGTTGTGCTATTCTGTGATTGTGTGTGTCTCAGTGTGCATTTGTCCCGTGAGGCCAGTCTTCTGTGTCAAACATGTGAGACACTACATAATCCCTGTATTGTCCATCGATCAGTTTAGCAGCGTTATTCTTGGCAAACCAGCAGTGGACGGTGTGTGTCCCAGAGTAAATATGTCTGCTCTTCTTTACCACGTCCACAGTGCGCTCCTTCACCTGCAGGGCCATGTGACCAGCCTCAGGATTAGTCTGGGTAATGCTTATTTCTTGTGTGTCATTTCCTGTAGCTGCAGTGATGTTTCCAGGAAGCTGTGTTAGTGTGACTTCTTCAAAGATAAACTGACCTGAAAGAACATATTTAGACATAACTGTGTATGAGTGTGAGTAAACCTTGCAAAAAATCAATCAATAAGAACAAATGAATGAATGAATGAATCAATCAATCAATCGATAAGAATAATGAACCAATTTCTGATTGATGAAGTTTTACATCATTATATCATTCTTGATACTAAATGATACTAAACTAAATCTCCCAAACATGTGGGATCCCACATAATCAGACAAAAACGAAAACATGTTGTTGTTTAACGCAGAGGTGGATTGTAACCATAGATTTTGGTGGGGCAGGATGACACAAATAACAACCTGAGACAGAATTAAATAGATAAGCTATCACACTTGACTAAACTATTACTTTAGAGTAACCACATAACAGGCAGTTGAGGGTTAACAACGACCAGTCATCTAGCATACAGTCTAGCAGTTTTTTGAGCATTTTTAGATTATTCATCTGAGCTCATGGTAATATCATTAACCAGGGTTGCCAAGTTTTAGCAAAATTTCCAGCCCAACTACAGCTCAAAAAAGCACACGAAAGACCTGAAACTTGGCCAAAAAAATCTGGAATTTTTAAAAGAAAGACATTTTCCTTCTTTTTCCTCAGCCTTTATGTGAGTAAACAAGCATTTCATGCTTATTTCTAATGTATGGACATTACCTACTCCATAAACCCCCTTTCCCTCCCCCAGTCTTTGCAATATATCTTACAATAGAAATGGTTCTGTACATCGTAGACACACTGTGTATTTTGCCTTTCTTGCAGAAATTTATTCAATTTAATTCTGATGATTTGCTATAAAACAATTTCTTGGCGACCACAGAGAATTTTTAATCTAGCCCAGTTTGGTAACCCCATTAACTCTACTGTCCACTGCTCCTCTCTCGAACATGGGGCAGCATGATTCCTCTAATAGCGCTTGTTCCAGTTCCCATTTTTGATCATTAGGTGCAATAATAACTCTGTGGAGCTAACCAGGGCAGTGAGCACACTACACTATGCATGCACAACATTTAGAAAGGTGAGCATATCAATTAAAACTGTTAAAATCGTTCGACACTCATAAAAGGTACTTATTGTTATTTCAACAGAATTTAGAATGTATGAAGTTGTGACTGAGGAAATGGTGGGGCCAAATCTGCCCTTATGGACAAGCTTTCACTGGTTTAAAGGTGTTGGAGATGAGTGGTGCAGGTAAGCAGAGGTTCTGAACTAGTGACCAGAAGTATGGCTCAAATAATACAAGCTCCATGAATAAGCAGACAAGCAAGCCCCTTCCTCAAGTGCTTGGATTATATCCTGTCTCAAATTCAAGTCATTTTGGATAAAATGTATAAAATGTGCATGTATATTATTTTGTTGTATTTTAAACTTGAAAATTAATTTGTTTAATTTAAGGTTAAAAATGCAAAACGCAGACAAAAAACTAAAATTGTGTGCCACGTTAAGCTGAGATAAATTTGTAGTTTTTATTGCGACTTATTTATTTATTTGTTTGTTTTGTTTTGTTTTGTTTTAGAACTGTAAGGTAGAAGGTGCAATGAGTAATGTGTGTAATGTGAATGATAATTTTGCATATTTGTTTTTGATTACATTTTGTTTCCTGAACTAACAGAGAAATGAGAGTATAATGATGTCTAACATTTAGGCACATTAATAATTTTCTGTAAAATGTACTTACATATATATATATATATATATATATATATATATATATATCTTAACTTTCACCTGTATATGGATTTTTCTTTGACCAGACATCAATTATACTCGGCACCACTGACTTTTTTGCATTAAATAAAGTATGTTGCACATGTTATTTGAATCCTTTGTCAGATTAAATGCCTTGTTGGGTTCAAATAAAGGGTTTATAAACCCTTGTTGGGTTTATAAAAAAATAAAATTCATGGATACCCAAGTTCATAGCTGTTTAACATTCTGCCCTGTTGTCTGGATATTGCAATTTTACATCCAACCCTGTCAGTTAGAACAGCGCTTGAAATTCTATACCGAGCCTGTTCATATATACAAAATTGGGCAGTTAGCCTTCTACTCCTAAGTGAGTTCAACTGGAGGCTCAGCAAGTCAGGGTAGGAATTAGATATGATTCAATTTGGAGAAAACCGAATTATAATAAAAAGTATTAAATGCGTGTACAGGTGTGACAGTGTGTTTACCTAACAGTCCGTGTGTGTCCTTGCTCAGTCCCTTGCTGTCCGCTATGTAGAAGCCCAGGTGGTCTCGCTGGTAAGGAGCAGGATTTTTATAAATGTGCATCAAGATGATGAATTGGATTGTTCCCTGAATGGTAACTGTAACATTGGCGTTAGCAACTATAGCCACTGCTAAATCTTTGTTATCCACAGTGACACTAGAGCTGCAGGGAAGGATGAGGCGATCAAGGCCATCCACAATGACTTTACGTGGCGTCACCTCGATGTACGAGCGCCTTGGCTTGTCAACAACAATAATGATGGAGCTAAAATATGTGCGCTGCTGTTTGTGACTGCCAGGGGGTGCTGGAGCACCAATCAGCTTCCCGTTTACAGTTACACCTTAAAAAAATCAGAGATAAACAAAGAAATGTAAATGTCAATATCAAAAAATTTAGCTATAGGACATGCAGGATATATAGGATATTCTGGGATATATACATAACAACATAGGCATTTCAGCAATAAGCTAATTGCAATGGTGTACTGTATATCATTGCCCATGTTTTTGATTGCTGATCCCTTTATTGCTTGTGATTCCCAGATTAGCTAACAATAAAAACAGTGCACATGCCTCCTTTTACAGCACATCTGATCAGACAACAGTATGTTAATATCACAGTTACACTACTGAAACTGAATATCTTTGTAATTGCATAATATATTTAAAAATGGCTGTATGGTGCAGAAGCTTATTATCATGATCCATGCTCTTGGCTTACCAGAGTTTTTGTGGTCGGTCACTAAGCGAAGGACATCCCCAGGCTCTCCATTAATGTTAAAACACACAGTAAGTTTACTGAGGGGGAAGTCAACCACAAAGTGAGGATCTCCATCCGCTAGAGTGGGCAGAGACACAAATCTAGTAAAATATGACAAAATCTAAAATATGGAACAATTTACTATGTCTTAAAATAAATCATGAAGCAATATGACAAATTATATTTTACATTCTCCACTAAAATAACCTCATTTCTATCCCTAATATAAGTCAAAAACAGGGTGTTCTTATTGACCGAGGTAACAATAACACATGATAGGAATGAGAGCACATAAGGTACAAAGACGGATACTAAGTGTGTCAATGTCAGGTATTATGTTATTAAAAGAATGCGTGAAAACAAATCAGCATTTTCTCAAATACTCAAATACCCAAATACTCAAACCAGCCCTTCTGGTACTAACATCCATGCCACGAACACAAAGTCAAAGACATTAAATTTTTCTTCATTCTGATGTTTGATGTGAACATTAACTGAAGCTCTTGACCTGTATCTGCATGTTTTTTTGCATTGTGCTGCTGCCACATGATTGGCTGATTAGATAACTGCAGGTGTACAGGTGTTCCTAATAAAGTAGACGGTGAGTGATGATGAGTAAATAATTCAGCTCATTCATATTCATTACACCGGTGACTGTATTCCGTGTGAGCTTTCCCAATCACTGCTGATGAAGTGTTATGCTTGTGTCAATGACATGAACTGAAAATATTAAACCAGATTCACTCTGTGTAATCACCTGACATGACTGTCACTGATTAGCTGCATGAATCTACAGTCTGGTCAAGAAAGAAATCAGCCTCAGTCTGGCTGCTTCAAACCATTCTGTTTATTCTTCTTACATTAATGTAAACCCATTAATACCAGCTGCTCATGTATACCCATGTAAACCCATTAACGCCAGCTGCTCATGTATACCCATGTAAACCCATTAACACCAGCTGCTCATGTATACCCATGTAAACACATTAACACCAGCTGCTCATGTATACCCATGTAAACACATTAACACCAGCTGCTCATGTATACCCATGTAAACACATTAACACCAGCTGCTCATGTATACCCATGTAAACACATTAACACCAGCTGCTCATGTATACCCATGTAAACCCATTAATACCAGCTGCTCATGTATACCCATGTAAACACATTAACACCAGCTGCTCATGTATACCCATGTAAACCCATTAATACCAGCTGCTCATGTATACCCATGTAAACACATTAACACCAGCTGCTCATGTATACCCATGTAAACCCATTAATACCAGCTGCTCATGTATACCCATGTAAACCCATTAATACCGGCTGCTCATGTATACCCATGTAAACCCATTAATACCAGCTGCTCATGTATACCCATGTAAACCCATTAACACCAGCTGCTCATGTATACCCATGTAAACCCATTAATACCAGCTGCTCATGTATACCCATGTAAACCCATTAATACCAGCTGCTCATGTATACCCATGTAAACCCATTAATACCAGCTGCTCATGTATACCCATGTAAACACATTAACACCAGCTGCTCATGTATACCCATGTAAACCCATTAATACCAGCTGCTCATGTATACCCATGTAAACCCATTAATACCAGCTGCTCATGCATACCCATGTAAACCCATTAATACCAGCTGCTCATGCATACCCATGCAAACCCATTAATACCAGCTGCTCATGCATACCCATGTAAACACATTAACACCAGCTGCTCATGTATACCCATGTAAACCCATTAATACCAGCTGCTCATGTATACCCATGTAAACCCATTAATACCAGCTGCTCATGTATACCCATGTAAACCCATTAATACCGGCTGCTCATGTATACCCATGTAAACCCATTAATACCGGCTGCTCATGTATACCCATGCAAACCCATTAATACCGGCTGCTCATGCATACCCATGTAAACACATTAACACCGGCTGCTCATGTATACCCATGTAAACACATTAATACCGGCTGCTCATGCATACCCATGTAAACACATTAATACCGGCTGCTCATGCATACCCATGTAAACACATTAATACCGGCTGCTCATGTATACCCATGTAAACACATTAACACCAGCTGCTCATGTATACCCATGTAAACACATTAACACCGGCTGCTCATGTATACCCATGTAAACACATTAACACCAGCTGCTCATGTATACCCACGTAAACCCATTAATACCAGCTGCTCATGTATACCCATGTAAACCCATTAATACCAGCTGCTCATGTATACCCATGTAAACACATTAATACCAGCTGCTCATGCATACCCATGTAAACCCATTAATACCAGCTGCTCATGTATACCCATGTAAACCCATTAATACCGGCTGCTCATGTATACCCATGTAAACCCATTAATACCAGCTGCTCATGTATACCCATGTAAACCCATTAATACCGGCTGCTCATGTATACCCATGTAAACCCATTAATACCAGCTGCTCATGTATACCCATGTAAACACATTAATACCGGCTGCTCATGTATACCCATGTAAACACATTAACACCAGCTGCTCATGTATACCCATGTAAACCCATTAATACCAGCTGCTCATGTATACCCATGTAAACACATTAACACCAGCTGCTCATGTATACCCATGTAAACCCATTAATACCAGCTGCTCATGTATACCCATGTAAACACATTAATACCAGCTGCTCATGTATACCCATGTAAACACATTAATACCAGCTGCTCATGTATACCCATGTAAACACATTAACACCAGCTGCTCATGTATACCCATGTAAACCCATTAATACCAGCTGCTCATGTATACCCATGTAAACCCATTAATACCAGCTGCTCATGCATACCCATGTAAACCCATTAATACCAGCTGCTCATGCATACCCATGCAAACCCATTAATACCAGCTGCTCATGCATACCCATGTAAACACATTAACACCAGCTGCTCATGTATACCCATGTAAACCCATTAATACCAGCTGCTCATGTATACCCATGTAAACCCATTAATACCAGCTGCTCATGCATACCCATGCAAACCCATTAATACCAGCTGCTCATGCATACCCATGTAAACCCATTAATACCAGCTGCTCATGTATACCCATGTAAACCCATTAATACCGGCTGCTCATGTATACCCATGCAAACCCATTAATACCGGCTGCTCATGCATACCCATGTAAACACATTAACACCGGCTGCTCATGTATACCCATGTAAACACATTAATACCGGCTGCTCATGCATACCCATGTAAACACATTAATACCGGCTGCTCATGCATACCCATGTAAACACATTAATACCGGCTGCTCATGTATACCCATGTAAACACATTAACACCAGCTGCTCATGTATACCCATGTAAACACATTAACACCGGCTGCTCATGTATACCCATGTAAACACATTAACACCAGCTGCTCATGTATACCCACGTAAACCCATTAATACCAGCTGCTCATGTATACCCATGTAAACCCATTAATACCAGCTGCTCATGTATACCCATGTAAACACATTAATACCAGCTGCTCATGCATACCCATGTAAACCCATTAATACCAGCTGCTCATGTATACCCATGTAAACCCATTAATACCGGCTGCTCATGTATACCCATGTAAACCCATTAATACCGGCTGCTCATGTATACCCATGTAAACCCATTAATACCGGCTGCTCATGTATACCCATGTAAACCCATTAATACCAGCTGCTCATGTATACCCATGTAAACACATTAATACCGGCTGCTCATGTATACCCATGTAAACACATTAACACCAGCTGCTCATGTATACCCATGTAAACCCATTAATACCAGCTGCTCATGTATACCCATGTAAACACATTAACACCAGCTGCTCATGTATACCCATGTAAACCCATTAATACCAGCTGCTCATGTATACCCATGTAAACACATTAATACCAGCTGCTCATGTATACCCATGTAAACACATTAATACCAGCTGCTCATGTATACCCATGTAAACACATTAACACCAGCTGCTCATGTATACCCATGTAAACACATTAACACCAGCTGCTCATGCATACCCATGTAAACCCATTAACACCAGCTGCTCATGTATACCCATGTAAACACATTAACACCAGCTGCTCATGTATACCCATGTAAACACATTAATACCAGCTGCTCATGTATACCCATGTAAACACATTAACACCAGCTGCTCATGCATACCCATGTAAACCCATTAACACCAGCTGCTCATGCATACCCATGTAAACCCATTAATACTAACTGCTCACTGGAGGAGACTGGAAGTAACTCTCAACTAGTCAGGCTGATCTCCAGGCTTTTAGCAGTAATCTTTTATATCTGAAGTGATTTAAAGACGGAAGACGCACTTAAGATTGTATTGTACAGTCACACAGTGTATCTCAGCCAAGACTTTATGGCTGTGTTGAAAGAACCTCCTCTCATTCCTTTAATCTCTGAAAAGCCATCTCTAATTGCCACTTAAATGCACCCTTTCTTCAAAAGGCTACTGTCTGCAACACACAAACACACACCACTGCATGTAGCCAGATTCTGAACTAAAATGCATACCACAACACATGACACACACAAGTTCACACACATGGCCCCATAATCTGTAGCTTTTTGTCAACCCTTACAGCAATGTCCCAATTACAGCCTGCAGCGAGCACTTAGTAGTGTTTAACTCCCCTCTGATGTAGCCCCCTTTACTCACACGAGCTAAATTACAAGCTGTTTTTTCAGACAGCGACTAATTATTTTCTACCTGTGCTTTTTGACTCCTTGCTACACAGACACACAAACAATTAGACGACACATAGCTGAACAAAGGAGGGAAATTACCTGATGTTTTGGATAGGGTGACAGACTTTTTGCCAGGTCTTTTAAGTCCATCTGCAGACAAAACACAAGGAACAATAATATTACAGAGACTGCTTAAAGGAGCAGTTAGACAAAAAAACAAAACAAAAAAAACTTATGTCTTGGCTTGCACATTAGGGATCTCAAGCGAAATCCAAATTTTTGTGAAGCTGCTTTGTGGCAAAGCAAATAAAAGTGAATTGAATTGAATATGTACATAATTTCCCCCTTAAGCTTCACCCCAGTTCCAGTACACAACTGAAGAGCCAAAACATGTTTTAATTGATTGAATGTACATGGGAACCTGTGCAATTATTTATTCATAAATTTTCCCATGTTCTTCCCAATTGTTGTTCATTTGCCAATTCCCAAACACTAGCCAGCTACCATCATCGTACAATAGCTACCAAGCAACCATGGTACATCACTGGGTAGTGTAACACACTCAGAAGAATGCACTATGTGCCCTGTTCAGCATGCATGAGCTCATTTAACCCCATGATCGGCTAGAGTCGCTGTGACTGACAAGGGAGAAAAAGTATACCATGGCCAATTTTGCTCTCTAGACTCCCAGGCATGGATCACTGTAGCATTTTCAGGATTCAAACTTGCGTTCTCCTGATGATAGGGTGAACATGTTTCTGTTGTGCCACTTGAGAGCCCATGCACATTTAAATTTTAGCAAATGTTTTTCACTCAGCACTAAACAAAAACAGATTTTCTCAGGAAGGAATGAACATGTCTCACTTGTGGCCTTGCCAGCTATGGGCACTGTTGCTGGCTGTTCCTTATTCCTGTGCAGGCTTTGGGGCGTGTCTCCCATCGGCTCCTCCTCTGCTAACTGATTGGCCAAATCTGAGTGTGCAGATGGAGCTTCTGTAGGCTCAGCCTCCGCTATAGTTCCATCGGCGAGAACTTGTGGTGTCTCCACCTTCATTTGTGTTAATGGCGTGAGGAAGTTGTAAGATAGCGAGAGTTCAGTGGCACGTTGAGTGAAGTTCTCTCTTTCTGAACTCGTGTGGCTGCGTAATCTTCCATTCAGTCCATCTTTCACACTCAGGAAGCCCCAGAGACGCTCAACATAGCCATCTGCATTTGGTCCAGCTTCAGCCTCCTCCACACGCCGCTTTGTTTCACGTTCCTGCCCACTCAGAGAGATGTCCTTCTCCATTACGAGGCTGCGATCACTGTTGCTGGCCGTCACCTGCACGTGGAGGGAATCTGAGCTACGATTGGTCAGCTTTCCAGCCACGATGATCTCAGAGCCATTAAAATAATTGGGG
The DNA here is from genome assembly GCF_027358585.1 of Pangasianodon hypophthalmus. Taxonomy (NCBI): domain Eukaryota; kingdom Metazoa; phylum Chordata; class Actinopteri; order Siluriformes; family Pangasiidae; genus Pangasianodon; species Pangasianodon hypophthalmus. The sequence continues at coordinate 11,752,116 of NC_069727.1, forward strand.
AAGTGGTTCTGTGTGACATACTCTACGGCATCATCTGTATATGCAACACGAATGTCCGAGAGGAGAGGGGTGCCGATTTCTGCGTAGAATCTACAGATAGAGATACAGAGAAAAGTGTGTAAATATTAAGTTATTATTAATAAGTAGATCAGCAGCCAAGGCTGCTGTCAAATTCCCACTGTTTGGCCCTTGAGCATTGCTTTAATTTTTGAATAAATAAAACAAAAACTAACAAAACAAAAAAGTATTAAAACATATAATGTAGGATGATTGAACAGGGAATTAGAGTTAGGATGCATATAGTAATTTATTTTAACAAAGCTGATGGGTAACTAGGTGACTTTAATGAGGTAATTATCATCAGCACTGTGAAGCAAATGAGACACTAGTATCAACCAGAGTTTTCATTCTGACCCAACTTCCTATAAAAAAAAAAAAAAGATTAAAATATGATTAACAAAGTTCACTGAACTATTCAAACTCAAACAGGATGATTATTATTATTTTATTTATTACTATATTATTATATATTTTGATTATTATTATATTCTGTATATAAATGTAGGCTAAACTTGCACTTTTACTATAAAGTCATCAAACTCCCAAATGTGGTTTTGTAGAATACCGTGGGAGTGAATCCTGGGATTCTGGGAAAATTTATTTTCCTTAATCGTAGTTTTGGGCTCTTTCATTTTCCTGTCTTATCATTGTGCTTACAAATATTATAGTATGAACAAGCAGTGCACTTTTTTGGCTCTTCCAGGTGACTGCGCACTTGTTTGAATTTACAGAGGTACTTAAGCTTCAACCCATCAAACCCGTGATGTGAATCTATGTTACGAAACCTCATGAATGGGATATGGGCCAATACTGTTGCTTTTCTGGTGCTTGATCTCTGACCTTTGAGATATGCAGCAGTAAATTTAGGGCTCGTAGGTAAACAGCACATGGGGCCACAAGCCATACTCTTTAAATACATTTCCTGAGAACTCACTCTCTCTGTTCCTTTCTGTCTCAATCTCATTCTCTCTTGGTACATCAGTGCCATTCCTTATTTTCTCTCTCTTTCTATTTCTCAAATAGATCTTGCATGTAACATCTGTTCAGGCATATGTAACCGGTAGATCTGGGCAATAATCAAAGGCTTCATTTAACGTTCTAATTTAGAAAGCAGTAGAAAGCCTTTATTTGTATGGTGAAATTCTTTTCCTCGCATATCCCAGCTCGTTAGGAAGTTGGGGTCTGAGTGCAGGCTAAGCCTTGTTAAGGCTAAGGGCCTTGCTCAAGGGCCTAACAGATGCAGCTTGGAGGTGCTGGAGCTTGAACCTCTGACCTTGGGTTAGTAAACCAGAGTGAACTTATTGTCAAAAGTTTAATTGCAGGGCCATTGTTAATGTTCAACTTATACAAACATAGATGGCATGCTTTGCCAGCAGGCAGTCAGAAAAAATCTGAGGGCAGAAACCATTGAAAGTAGTGATGACCAAAGAAATTAGAGATGAGGAGGGGCTTACTGCACTCAAGAGAACAAATTCTTTGGAATTTCATGGAAGCAAATTTAGATAATATAGCAAGTCTAATTATAATTTCACCAGTGTTGATCTCTCTCCACTGGCTCCCAGTTAAATATCGTATCCATTTTAAAACACTGTTGTTTGTTTATAAGGGTTTGCATGGACTGGCTCCTTCATATATCTCCGATCTCCTTCTGTTCCACTGTAATGCCTCCAGGGATCAACTAGTAGTCTTCAGTTGACTGTTCCAAGGACACGCTTGAAATCAAAAGGAGATCGTGCCTTGTCAGTGGCTGCTCCACAGCTCTGGAACAATTTGCCACCCTATATAAGAACTGTACCAACATGTGCTGATTTTAAGTCTCTTCTTAAAACGTATTTATTTACTGTTGCATATGGTCATAAGTAAGCGCAGTGGCATAACTGTAGTGTATCTGTTGTATCTGTTGCTGTGTTTTATGTTTACTCTTGTATTTTTGGTATAGGCTTAAATTTTGTACAGCACTTTGGCCAACAGCTGTTGTTTTTAAATGTGCTATATAAATAAATATGACTGACTGACTGACTGATAATTTCCACATGAGTGTATTGAAGTATTTTGCTAAAATGTTTAAACTATACTTCTCCACCCTTCTCACCCTTTCAGCATGGTGCTAGCATCAGCATCCTCCGGAATTCTCCTCATGGTGCCACAGTTCTCCAGCGCCATGCGCTCCAGCAGCTTATAGTCAACGTCGTTTCCCATCCCGATGGTAAAGATGCAGAACTTCTCCTGCACGGCTGCCTTTGCATTTCCCAAAATGACTGGTGACTGGACCACACCCACTGTGGGCCGTCCATCAGTCAGGAAGATTATGAGGGACACGCTGTTGTGATTTGGCTCCTCCTTTTGTGACAGGTAGTCTCTGAGCAACAATGAGCCAGCCTGGAGGGCACTGTTAATGTCTGTGCCTGGGATTAGTGAGGGAGGGAGGGAGAGAGAGAGAGAGAGAGAGAGAGAGAACCATAAATGAAATGAAGGACCACATTTTGTACTGTTTCAACCTGGAAGTGAAACGGACCCAACTGGCATTATATGTCATGAATCTACACAAAACAGCACATAATACTGAATCAGCTGCCATCAGAAGTCAGATCGATCTGTGTGCAATTACAGTGTCATGTGATTTCACTATAAATACACCTGTTCTTTGAGCTTGTTAGAGAACATACATGAACATACAGCATCATGAAGACCACGCTATTAAAAAAAGACTAAAGGGGGCTAGGCCACTGGCACCAAGAAGCCCTGGGAGGCGGCAAGTTGGAGGACCAACAAACATGTAGAGAAATGTTCTCTGGTCTGATGAGACCAAAATTAAACATTCTGGCCTTGGCACAAAGCACTACATTTGGCGGAAACCCCAAACTACTCATCGCTCTGAGAACACCTTCCCTACAGTGAAACATGGTGGTGGTAACATCATGTTGTGGAGATGCTTTTCATTACTAGGGTTTAGTAAAGTCCTAGGGACTGAAAGTGGTCACAGTATACACACTATTATCTCACTATCATAAATTTCATGTGTCATATGGTGTTCACTTTGCATTTCACTCAGATATATTTTTAACACTGTACTTGATAATACCGTAAATAATTTGGTGTAACTGTACTGTGTGGCAGAGAAAGAGAAAAAGCAAGTCGTGTGAAAGACAGTGAGAGAAAGGACACAGCAATGTTGTTCCATATGATAACTTTATACTTGGAAAATTCTATTGGAAGTGTATTTTATTTGGCATATACTGTTGAGAGTATATTTTTGCTAAAGGCTTGCTGACATTTATTACAGATTATTATATTTATCATTATAAGATTCACTTAATCATTTTGTAATAGTGAAGATGCTCTTACCAGTTTGTCATATACTGTACTTTACTTACTGTAATTTACTTACATTTGTGATACTGAAATAAGTAATAGTGATTTAGTACATGGTGTAGCAGGAGGAGAAAAAGGGTGTAAGGTGTGGCACCTCCAGTCGGTGAGATCATGTAGATGAACTTCTTGGCATCACGCACACTGTACGGTGTAACGGGCACCAGCTTGCCCGGCTGCCACACTCGCACACGGTTGGAGAAACTGACGAAATTAAAGTGATCGTTTGGACGCAAGTCACCCAGGATAGTGAACAGAGCTTCTTTAGTCTTTTGGAGAAAAAGAAGGAGTACATTGCAAAAATATTGGCTTAAGTATTGGTGTCAGTATTGCTTAAGTATTGGTGAATTATAAATAAGAGGAAAATCAGATACATGCTTCCACAGAAATGCGCACACACCCATACACAGTCAACAGCTCATCTATCACAGCATGTTAAAGTAAATTAAGAAGTGAGATCATTCAGTAAAAGGTCTGATACACATCTCATCACTCCATCTCACAATACTTTGCTAACAAGCATTAGTCATTAACAAGTTCGCTTCTTCAAAACTCTTCATAGCTTCACATCTCTCTGTACAGCCAAAATGCACTACAGATGTGAAGTATTTTATCACAACACAAGTTCTTTTAATCAGTATACAAAGATTAAAATACAACTAATGACTAGTTTCATTACACTAGGAGCAATATAATACATGTACTGATCATATAATGGTTTTTAGTAGTTTCTGTAGACTTTCCTTTGGTTGATAGTTATGAACAGAATGGCACTTTTTCAGTAATTGTACAGAATATACCCTATACATCAGGAACAAATTAAATGTGCTAGAAATGTAAAAAATAAAAAAATAAATAAATCTGTGTGATTTTTCAATTAATAGTAAACAATATAGGAGCAATATTGACCCCATTTTTGAATGTACTGAAAATCACTGTGTGACTGCATGATGGAGGTGAAATGTCTTAGGCTCAAGCTTTCCATACAGATCATCCGAAAATAAAATAAAATAAAATAAAATAGGTACTCTGTATTGTATTGGCCATTTTTGTTGAATTTGTTGTATGATATACTTTACTGTGACACTTTTTAGGGTTATTTAGCAAGCTACTGTGTGAAGAGATTTGGAAAAAAAAGAATTTAGTAGTACCTAATGCTTGTAAAGAGCTAGTTTCTAACAAACACTTTTACAGCACCTGTTTTATTTTGGTCCCCAGCATGGAGGCACTGGTGTCAATCACAAATACAACGTTCTTGGGTACAACAGGCAAGTCTTTGGGGGCGAAGTAGTGCACAAAGTGTCCATCCAGCACCTAGGGAAAGCAGAGGTGTTCATGAACTTTTGCCTGCACATTTGCATGTGTGGTGGGCGGGTGTGTGTGTGTGTGTGTGTGTGTGTGTATGTGTGTGTATGAGCTCAGAGTGCTGCGGTCCAGCTGTGGGTGGAAGTGTATCTGGGGAGAAGAAGGAATTAATTTGCTTTCTGGGCAGAAAATACAGAAAACTATGTTTAGCTAGTCTGTGTTAAAGAGCAAGTGCAAGAGTAAGAAAATAGTATATATTTGTACACCATCACTAAAATCTCCTAATTTAACATACTGTACACTAGGCATGTAATGTAATGACACTATCTGTATCTGTTTCTGTCTAGTGACCAAAATATTTGTATCTGTATTTGGATTTAAGCCAGAAGTGGGACTGGTCTAGACCTAGACTCAGGGCTGCTGGACAAAGAAGTCAATTTTCATAACACAACTTTATTCAACTCCTTAACTTCTACAGTGCCTCGACCTCAGCCATTTCACTCAAGTTAACTGGTGTCAACTAGACGCCTCTGTGGAACTTTCTGGAAGCTTTCTAGCTAATTTGACTGAGTAAGTTAGCTAACTTTCTTTCAAAACAACAACGTCATCCCTAAAATACAACAATAGCCACCGAATAATATTTTATCATATTCGCTTCAGTTTTTTGGTTTGTTACATTTTAGAAAGATCTGAATATTTCTGGACACGCTGTAAGAATGTACTACAAAGCTGGGACACAGTGCTGCTGCTAGTCAAAATGCCCGGATGATTTCCGGGAAGATTTTATTTTAATAAAAATGGAGAACGTTCTATTAAAAATGATGAAAAACACACAATGAATGTAAAAGTTTATGTGTATCTGTGCCTGTATCCATTTAAACCAATAATATATTAGTATTTGGTTACATTACTACGGTCCACATATTACATCCTCTGGCTTCCGAAGAACAACATCTAAACACATTACACGTTACATGCCACAATGAGTAAAACATAATCAGTGTCAAATCATGCTTCACTGATTGACTGAAGTTTTCTGTGTTAATACAGAGTGACTGTATGTGTGTGTGTACCTGAATGTCACCGATTCCCAACTCTCTCTCCACATCATAGCGCACTATGAAATCTCCCAGCATGCCGTTGTTGGCGATCCTGACCTGCTGAACGATGTTAGGCGTAAAAGTGATCTTGCAGAACGTCTCATTCTGTCGAATCACTGTTGAAGGGGGCATACCCACATTACCTGAGGAGGGACATGGAGTGTAAGTAGAATTAAACTGTAGTTATGGCTATATAGTCAGTGTATAGTGTATAGAGTGTAACCATGTTACCACATATTACATACTCTAATATTAGTGAAGAATGATTCATCTGCGTTTAAGGAGAATTTGACAGATGTACAGCTGGAATGAAACCTCTTGGATTCAGCCTTGGACATTATTCTCAGTATTTGGGTGTGGACAGTCCCAAAAGAGAAGGTTCCAGGACGATGGAACTTGTATTAAAGCATGGTGTAAGATGATGTCAACACAATATGAGGCAATGGATTGTCGTGCCAGGCATGTTGGAATTAGGTCAGTGTGTGTTGTAGCATTGCAGCATTTACTTAATTTACTCTTCTTAAGATTATTTTATACACATGGTATTATTAACCCAAAGACAGTAATGACTTTTTACCTCTAACCCAACAGGCAGTACGCATCGGAATCAATAAAAGCATCCTATTTATACATTCAGGAAGAAAGAGTATTTTTAGTTTAAAAATTAACATGTTGATAGGGATAGCAATACAGGTAAGGGTGTTCTTATGCATGATGTGAAGATGAGCACCTAAAATTGCCTTTCCCATGATCAAATCACTGATAAAATTCATAACCTCGAATGGATTATAGTTTGTATGAGTTAGCGGGGGGGGGGATTATATAATAAAATAGTGTTATAAATAATTTTTTAATTCAATAAATAAATTGTTATTAATCATTTTCACAGTAACAGTAAGCTTGGGTTGCTTAGGCAAAGAGTAGGGTCTTTTATGGAAAGAACAAAGGCTTAAGTGTAATAGGGTTATTGGTTTAAAACCTGGTGCATTCACATAGAATTCAATTACTGGGATGTGTGTATGCAGTCACAAGTGTGCATATATTGAGGACTTTACAATGGCTTCAAACAAATCAGATTTTAGAAGCAAACCCATCAATTTTATATCAGACAGTAAACCCAGCTAATGGAGAATTCCAGTTTTGAGAGAAATACCGTCTGTCTTGCTGGTGTTCCTGGAGCCAGATGTTCTGCTTTTGCGCAAAGGGAGAACCTCAAGGTACTTGATGCGAGAGTGCTCCACGATGGTAATGGCCACACTGAGCTTGCTGACCAGCTGCATGGGCCTAACACTTGTCACATGCTGGTAATAACCCAGCCGTCTCTGCAGCAGCTCCTCATATGTCAGAAGAAAGATGGCACGGTTTCGCCCAGGGATTTTCACAGCCATGCGAAACAACTCCATCTCACCCTCACTAAGGAAAAAGAGTGAGAGAAATGGAAAGAATGATAGAGCATTAGCAGACGATTCCGTAACTGGGCTGGTACTGGCATGTTCAAACAGAGTTTCTATTGTAGAGGCAGAAAATGCATCCTGCAATTTCTATGTACCTTTCACCTTTCTTTCTACCGTCAGTACAGTTCATTCTCACATTATCGTGGCTATGCCTTCCACAGTGAAAACATGTCAACATCCTTCTCTACAGAGATAAAAACTAACAAGCATTTGAAATGTTTTTACAAACTAGAACAAGTATCATGTAATGAGTAAAACACAATAGGGCATGCAGTTCTAGGAAAATAATCAAAATTATGCCAAAGTTTCCAAATTGGAGTTGGCAAATTGCTGTGATGTAAGTAAAAATCACAGCAATTTCCCAGCTCCAATTTTTTAAATTTATTAAAGAACAACATGTATTTTTATCCAGTTATAGTTACATTTACTGTTGTGGAAAGTCTAACTTACAGTGCCCTTTCTGGTTTCTCAGTAACATGACAAGACGCATTTGCTTGTCTTATTAACTTCAAGAGAGAGAGATAGAAAGAGAGAGAGAGAGAGAGAGGGGTGAGGGAATGACTGTTTATACCTGCTATAACATGAGTGATCAGAGGAACTAACCTGTCTTGCAGACGTTCCACAACATTATACTTAAACGCTTACAAAGCACAATGTTAATAAATTAAAAATTGCAATTGTTGGCAAGTCGCTGTGGTTAAGAGGAATGTTAGAGGAATATGCTGTTATAGGATAATAGTCAACTTTGGGGTGGTAACTGCAACTCCACTTCACAAGGAGCTGTATCACAGCACCCTGGTGTGGATTATTTTCCTATAACAGCATGTCAGATCATGATTTATTCCTTACTTAATCTAGACCTTATAACCAATCAGAATTGAGAATTCAACTGTGCTGTGATATAAATAATAATAATAACAACAATAAGCACAACTACTGAATGATTGTTAGCAAACAGGCCTAGCTAGCACTAGCTATCTAACCAAATGCACATAGATAGGTAAAATATACTATTACTTAAACAGACAGTTTTAATATGATTGGCAATCTTGCAACTGCCACTGGTATTTTACCATTTAGAGTAGTGTCTGTCAGTGGATCTCTGTATCTCTTCAATGATATATTTATATAGGGGTGCATAAAAGAGTTTTATAACTGCATTCACTTTATTAATTGTTTTCTCAGTTCCATTTAGAACAGCCCAGCCCTAAAATAGCCACTGTAAGCATTCTGCCTTCAGAGTCCTCTGCAAAGGTTTAACTTATTCTGTTTGGGCTGCACAGATTATTGCTCTCCACTCTGTTTGTCCTGCTTGGTAATATTTCTATATTTCTAGCTGAAGTTCTTCTAGGAAGTGTTGAAATAATTTTCTGTAATTAAAATATGCGAGACAACCATCATATTAAAATGTGTATAGAGGGTTAACACACACATCTCCTTACCTGTGCTCTGCTGAGTCCTTGTTCTTTGGTGTGCCATTGTTCTCCTTCCTGCCATTTTTCAGTTTCTTCTCCTTTGCCTTGATCTGGCTGGGGAAGACTCTCCCTCCCACAATCCTGTGGTGACACAATTCAGCTTACCATAAACTCATTGTACTCATGACTACAGCAATTTTCTGCAACCAAGCATAGTGTCCTATAGTGTTTGTGAGTGTGTGTGTGTTTGTGTTTGTGATATTAATGCTAATCTAAACTGTCACAGGCCCTGTGGTAACCTTTCTTATAAAACAAATCCAAAATAGCTTATTCATTCATGGGAAAAAAATGTTACAGTATGAAGGCAATCAACTGAATTCAACAACAAAATGATCCACACTGCAAAAAATGACATTTTAGCAAGTGCAAATATCCTGAATATGGGCAATTTTTTTTCTAATAGTTTTTATTATGAGATTATTATAAATCAAATAAAAGATTACTCAGCCTGTTTTTAGATGCTTTTTCTCATTTCGAGCTTTACATTTTCTTATTCTATTGGCAGATGGCTTTGCTTCTTTCTAGAAATAAATGCTTAAAATTAGAAAAAAAAATCTGCCAATAGAACAAGCTCATTTCAATCTTGAAGTAAAATATGTCTAGAGATAAGGTTAATAATCCTAGATTTGGTTCATTATATCTTATAATAGAGTAGATTAATTAATTATATCTTATTCCTATCTTGTAATAGGAAATACATTTGACTATATTCAAGATATTTTCACTTGCTAATATGAAAGCTTTTAGAGATACTGACTGCTCCATCTTTTAGATTGATTATACCATTCTGTATCAGGCACGTGAGGGTCTGCATAGTTTCAAAGTGGAACCAAGTGTCTGTGTTATGCTCTCAAAACCCTAAATGTCTGACAGTGCTATACAATCATTAGGCCTAAAATGAGTAGTGTGAGTTATACTACATTTCTAAACCCTTTTCAAGTCCAACGTCATGATATCATGACAACATCATCATCATACATTAAAATAGGCTAGCTCAAATGGCCTGGCATGGTGATATATGTCTGGCAGCCTTGCGAAAACCGTTCATGGTCAAATATTTTTCTACTATATGTATAATTCAGAAAACTACCAACTTTCCTGAAGTGAAGTAGCTTTTGTTTTTGCATAACCAGAAATAAAGTTATAGCATTTTAAAGTCTGGTTAACTCCACAAGTGAAAAGAGAGAAGATTGCATACAAAGATTTCATTTAAAGATTTCAACTCTAGTGAAAGACACCCAGCCTACCTCTACCTAAATAAGTCTTACTTTACTATGAGGAATGAGTTATCGCTTTGATTATCAGCATCATCCACATTCGTCTGTCTCACCACCTGCATTTAAACATGAGGCTGCATTTAAACATTATTGTCTGTTATAACATTGTGAATAATTAATTCAGTCAGTTCTGTTCTATTAATTAAATTTCTTGTCATTAAATTTTTTAGCCTTTTAAACATTTTCTAACTTTGTCATCTGTGCAGAATGTGTAAGCGCTCTTCTCTGTTTTGATGATGGCATATCAGTGCAGGAGCATCACAGACATTTTAACACTCGATATCTGATCAGCTCAATTGATTAGACTTATGACTGTTTTGCTGTTTCTCTGCCTTGATCAAATCATGAGGAAGACACACTTAGCTAGTAAGATTTTAGACATCTTTAGGCTAACTGAATGCATTAACTGCAACATTTGCTTTGTTGTTTCACTCACGCAACTGAAAAACACCAAAGCGGATTTTTATCATTTTCTGGTTGTTTTCCAGAACCCAGCCGCAGCAACATCTGAATGGTTTTCCAAGAAATACATATACTGTCATAAATAAAGAATAGCTATGAGAATGAATAAAGCACATAGTGACACACAGTGCATGCTAAGGAATTTACGGGTGTGCTGGGTGTATCCATGGCAGTCTCTGTTAATGATCGTCTTGGAATAATTTGGTATAGGGAGCATGTGCACCCTTCATCCTTACAGACTAATGACTTAACTGTTACAATTTTGAATGATCTCTTTCTGTGCTGAATGAACAATTTGTTTGTAAATGTCTAGCTGAATGCAAACATACACTGTATGATAATTAATGAATAATATTCAAATTAAGAAAGCAGATGCACAGGAGTAGTATAAACATAAAATAATAGTTTCAGCACGGTTCCTTTAGCTGCCCTGCACTGTGTAATGCTCACATTGTAAAGTTGGAGATGTAGGCAGCTGCTGGGACTTGAAACATGAAAACTGCCTCAGATGCTGCGCTGAGTCTGTTTAACATGGTGCAGGACACAGCAGTGAAAGCATAGCGGGAGATGATGGTGGTCGACACAGAGAGCTCCTGTATGTGTGGCTTAGTTTCCTAAAAAAGGAATGAATAACATATAGTCAATTACATTAGGTTGCATAATGTTCTGTATTCCAGTAGCTGGCAAACCTGTTTGTTAAGATCTACCCAGGTATCTCACTCTTATACAGGAAATCAGTTTTCCAACTGATCAGCTTAAACAATGTGAAAATAACTTTTATGACCTCTTGGTGCATTAAAATGTGCTGACTACTTTTTTGGCATGTATACGCTGGATAAATCCCAAGTGACTCCATAGCGGAAAAACACATTCATAAGATTGCAGAAAACATTTGTTCACATTCTATCAAACCATAGGGGATGTATCAAAAAGGGATGTATTTCCAGGGAACTATTATTTTTTATTCACTCATTCATTAATGAATTCATTCGTTCATCTTTAGTAACTGCTTTATCCTGGTAAGGGTTACAGTGGAACTGGAGCCTATCCTGGGAACACTGAGAGCAAGCCGGGAATATACCTCGGATGGGATGCCAGTCCACTGCAAGGCATATTATTATCATTATTATTATTATTAGTAGTAGTAGTAGTTGAATTAGCACATATTTAATATATTTTAACAAAATCTCTTGCCTTGTTTGTTTTCTTGGCATTCATAGACCATGAGATGAACTAGCATGAGGAAATGTTTTTGGCAAAGATTATAAAGCACTTCTGTAAGTCAATCTATTTTTTGTATTACATTTATGAAGATCAGTATTAATGACTATCCAAGTTGTTATAGTTTTTATAATACATAAAACTATTTGCTTGCTGAAACTGATTAAACCTAAAGATCAATTAACAGCAGATAAAACAATTTTAATAAGACTAGGAGAACTGATGTTAATAAGACTTGTGTAGTCCACTACTCAGGAAGTTCTGCCTGCTTAGTGCACTTAAATTCACAGCATAGATTTCCAGGTTGCCTGCTGGATGTACACTATATGGCCAGAAGTATGTGGACACCTGACCATCATACCCATTTGTGGTTCATCCCCAAACACATAATGCACATAGTGTCTTTGTAGGCTGTAGCATTACAATTTCCCTTCACTGGAACTAAGAGACACAAACCTGTTCCAGCATGACATGTGCCCCTGTGCACCAAGCGAGCTCCATGAAGACATGGTTTGGCAAGGTTGGTGTGGAAGAACTCGACTGGCTTTCACAAAGCCCTGACTGAACAACAACTCCACTGAACACCTTTGAGATGAACTGGCACTGTGCACTAGGCCTTCTCATCTGACATGTGCCTGACCTCACTAATGCTCTTGCGGCTGAATGAGCACAAATCCCCACAGCCATGTTCCAAAATCTGGGAAAACCTCCAGAAGAGTAGAGGTTATTATATTAATGCCCATGATTCTGGAAAGGCAAGTTCAACAAACACATCTGGATGTGATGGCGAGCTGTCCACATACTTTTGACATAAAGTGTATAATCTACTTACTGAATTTTATTAGGAAATAGAGAGAGATGGGATTCAGCCATGGATTCCAAATATTTCGTAGAATTAGGTCTATACATGCACCATTTTGTGACTGATCTTCCTGTAATTTGGTGGTTCGCTTAAATAAATGGATTATGATAACGAAAAGGCAGGCGTGCGTAAAAGCGCGCACACCAACTCTCACCTTTCTTAAAAATGTTTTCACCTGCCGAGGGACTCTGCGCGGTGCCTGGGATAAAAAGCAGACAAACACTATGATAAGTTTTTTGTTGTTGTTGTTTGTTTTTTTAAACAAAAGCTTCAGTAGTTAAGAAAAAGGAACCGTAACTCACTGTGTCCAAATCCAGTTCTGAAATCAGGTAATCCTCAAGCTCGACATCCTCGGAAAGATCAGCTTCATACTCATGTTCATCAGAAGCTGCTTGATTACAGCACAAAGCGATAAGCAGCACGAGGAACAACATTTCAGCTTAACAAGTGCACAGATAGAGCAAAACGCATGCTTTTGTCTAATACAGAGCAGCAGAGGACTGTGCGTAATCGTTTCCCACCCAGACTATCCTCGAGCATGGTAAAGACACACACACACACACACACACACACACACACACACCCTCTCTCTCTTTCTCTCTCTCTGACTGACAGAACCCATCACTGTAGGCGTGTCTTAAACGATCTAGTGTTGCCTGAGAGGACGACTTTTTGTTTGTAATAAGGCCAAGCTACACAAACCCTGATGAACAGTGCATTCCAGTTTGATTATTAAAAAATATATTTTTAATGCTTTCAATGCCTTCATTTATTTCCCCCCTCTTCCTTTCACCTTGCTTGTATTTCCTTGTTAATATGTTAATGTCATGGGTGTAGCTAAGGGGTGGCCGGGGTGGCCAGTGCCACCCAGACGTGAAGGATGGCCACCCCTCTGGCCTCCCCAGTGAGACTAGTGTACTTAATAAGATGCATCCTAATGCTGTGTTAACGATATATTTTTGTAGCTTGCTAGGTGACAAACAGATGTTGCTTAACTGTGATCCAGCTCAGGCCATGCACAGATAGGAGTAGTTACATTAAGGAATTTTCTATGGATGTGGATTAGTATTTTGCATCACTTTAGGTAGCCATCCCAATAAAATCATTGGATCTAACCTAGCCTATCTACACCCCGGCATAAAGAATAAAGCATAAAGCAGGTGTTGCAGCATATCACAGAAAATGGTATATAACCTTTAAGCAGGAGTGAACATTTTAAACATACAATATACTAGCAGCAGTGAGGAATCTGGAAATGGAAATGTGAAGGAAATTGTTTCAGATACATGGAGCGCTGTATCAGATACATAGATGCTCTTGATGGCAAGGTCAAGTGTGTTTCTGTTCCTTGCTACATGCTCCTTTCCTGTCCTATAAATTGCCACTTGACATAGGTGAATACTCCCTTCTTGTGTCATGGTTTGTTGAAAACAATGAAAAAGTCTCTAAATAGGAAGGGTGTTTTCATCTGTAAAGGAATTTGATTTGAGACTCTCACTCCCACTGTTATAATTACTGCCACCTGGTGGTTGGTCATGGTGAACCACTCCAGTGTAGCTTCTACAGTATGCTTAGGGTCATACTCTAGCAAAGTGGAACAGATTTTCCTCTAGGATTGCCCCTTTTTTATTTTCATACATGTTCTCTCAACACTGACCAGTTTCACAACTCCAGTAATGAAAAGCAACCTCACAACATGATGCTACCACCACCATGCCTCTTTGTGGATATTTTGTTATCAAGCTGATGAGCAGTGTTGGCTTTTCACCACATAAAGTACTTTATGCCAAGGCCAAATGGTTCAGTTTTGGTCTTATCAGAGAATCTCTTTCCACATTTTTGCTCCAGAAGGCTTTTGGTAAAACATCATAAGGTTTTCCATATGGCATTTTTTAGACAATGGCTTTCTTCTCACTATGCTTTGTGGTGTCTGGGCTATGGTTATCCTATAAACAGCTTCTTACATCTGAGCTGTGGATTTCTCCAGCTGCTTCAGAGTTACCCTTGGCCACTTGGTTGCTTCTTTGATTAATGCCCTTCTTACCTGGTCAGACTTTTGGTAGACAGACTCATCTAAACAGAATTGTGGTTATTCTATATTCACCTCATTGGTTAATCATTTAAGGGTTCCCACAGATGGATAACCAAATAATCCTTACAAGTTCTACATTTTTGCACATATAGGCTATCGACCTTTACATTTTAAATTGTTAATCCTATTAATACAGCTGTGTGGAAGGCAAGTGACAGATTGGCAATAAAAGACTATTTTAGATGATGGCGAATAGGGCCAATAATTTGCCTCTTACTTAATTTGTGTTAATACAGTTTTTTTTTTTTTTTTTTTTTTTTTACAATAACACACAAATGTGTTACATATTACCATTTCACCTATTTGTGTGTTAATACAATACAAGTGTTATCACACAGTTTTTGATCATTTGGACATGACAAATTTGTGTATTTGAAGTTGTCCAATTTGTTACTGGGGAAAACCTTGGTGAACCTTGATGCTTTACCACCACCTACTGGTGTGGTGTTGTTGCTTATTTGACACACAGGAGACCAAATGGCAGGTTCTGGTTTAAAAATAATTTTAGTCTAAAAAAATCAATATTAAATTATTATTCTGAACACTTTATTAAATTAATCAATATTAAATAATTATTCTGAACAGTTTTGGTTGTTAATTCAACACTACAGAGGTCACATAGAAATATTTTATATTGCCTTTTATTAAACTTTAGACCTGACAGCAGGGTTTTTACAAAGTGCAGTAAAATTTGTTATCACACAAACTTCATCACTGAAATACACTTTATTTTCTGTGATGTTACTTAATTTTTATTTTGAAAAGTGTTTGCTAAAATGCCCCAAGGTGTGAATGAGTGTGTGAATGAATTTAATATGTGTGTGTGCATAATGCCTTGTGCTGGACCGGTATCCCATACAGGGTCAGTTCTCCCGCCTTGTGCTCAGTGTTCCTGCAGCAGGGTCTGGATCCACTGCGAGCCTGACCAGGATGAAGCGGTGACTGAAGATGAATGAATGAATAATGGACAGTAGTAATCTAAACAAGTCTAAGGCTGTTGTTTTTTCATATACTGTATCCTGGCCATAGGTGACTTAATGGCACACACAGGTTGTTTGCCCTATGATTTCTGCAATATAAATAGGGATATGTGCAGGACCTGGAGTTTTGGGGGGAATTTCTAAACAAATTGCTCTTATGTTACTTGGATATCATTTTTGTTCTTTTAAGAAATGTTATTTTTCTCATGTCTTTGCATAAACCATGATGTGCACAACATCCAGCATCTGCCTGTCAGTAAAGTCACATGGTTTGGCTAGCTGCAATGGACTAATAATGTCTGAATTACTGTCATTAGTTACTTTTGCTAGCTTAACTTGATCAGTTGGCCCAGAGATCTTATTGGGTAATGTGACTGGTTAGCAACTTAGACTTTGTTTATTACTTAGCTGCTAATGATAAAACATTAAGCCCAGTGCTAAGTCATACACCTGAAGTAACAACAAAACCCTCTGAGAACTGAGAAAGGCTAAGGCTTGCTTTTAAGTACACATATACAAGATGGCTGCCATGAGTATCCCGCATTCAACACATCAATTGTGCATGTCCATAATCGCATGCAAGGATCTGACTGATCGACTTTATGATTCTCCCCCAATTGGGGTAATATGTTTTGTAAGAATAGTGTTAATCCAGTGGTGTTAAAACAGTTCCAGAGGCTTGTAGAATCTATGTCAAGGCCCATAGAAGCTGTTATAATGGCCAAATATTTACTAAGACCCTTGATGTTGTTTTTTCCCTTAATTTCTCACTCCCTCTGAATACCCATTTGCTGTAGTTGTTGTGGTGCTGTATATTTTATTCAAATGATAGCACATGTATAATCCTAACACAGCATTGTGAACTAACAATAGGTATTAAATCAATTAACCTGTGTTCTGTAGTATACTGCTCTCAGGAAATCAGAACACACTTATTTTGCACATTCTTCAGGATATTAGTGTACTAATATCACTTTAGAAATTTAATTTTCAAAACTACTGAAGCAAAACTATTCTTGGTAGTAGACTCGAACATTTAACAACTGTCAAACAATTTTAAAATGATTTGTTTGAAGGCCTCTTTGCTTATAAAGTTATTTAAATTTTTTACATGCATTACATATATCAACATTAATTAAAGTCCTCAGTGGTAGCAGCCATTCACTTTTCTGCAGGCACACTATTTACACTACACAGGTCAAGCTTCAAAGGTTTCCCCTTCACTAAGAGTGCTTTTCTGTGTTATATGCAACATGACAAATATTGATGAGGCTCAGGGGGCTGGAGCTTGCTGACTGATAATTTGCCTCAGAGTGTGTATGTGTGTGTGAGCGTGCGTGTGTGAAGCACTGGCCGTTTTGCCTTTTGCTGGACAGTTTTCTCTTCTTTTTGGCCACCATGAAGCTCCCAGCACTGCTGCTGGTCGCCCTGCTCTTCTCACAAAGCTCGGCGTTTGAGTTCATTATTGATGGAGAGTGGGAAGATGAGGTGGTAAGTGAACCAGACAGATTTTGGGAATTGAGTATGAGCTCAGTTTATATAAAAGACTTTTACATGCTTGTGTTTTTCTTGTTTCTCTAGTCAGATCATGATGACCATCTCAAAGAAAGTCCCAGATACAGAGTAAGTTTTTTTTTTTTTTTTTGTGTTTTCTACTTTATAATTACTGTCTGAGTAGACAATATAAGAAACAGTCTGTACAGCGACAGAAGTAAATGTAGACATATAATACTTAACATTATTAAATATATGCTCATCAAATAAGGCTAGTATAACACTTAGAAGAGGATAAATGTTCTTCTTAGAAGTGTTTGTGTTTCATGTACAAGAAACTTTTATCTTTACTGATTGTATTACGGAGTTGCTGCATGCCCATGAATTAACATAATGAGCCCACAGTATTTACAGGTTACAAACTAAGTATCTCACAGCCACGATTTATGGTGTAGCCACGAGATACGAAAGTCATGGCCACAAAATGTGTAACTTAAGACCACAACTTGATTTGTTGTGGAACATCATAAGTGGCCTCCAGTTTATTATTTTGCAGGAACGTGTTAAAAAAAAAAAAGTCTATTCACTTTGAGAATTTGCTTAAGATGATGTGGGCTGATGGTATATCCATGTCACAATGCCATGACTCCAGCAGGTCTTTATGTGCCATTCCATAATATTATCAGCCATCTCCATGCTTAAGTTCCTGTGGCCACAATGGTCAAATTAAGAAAATACAAAAGTTGCCACAAGTAGAAAGAAATAGAAAGTTAACTCATGGCAGATTAAATCCTATTCAATCATAAAACTTTCTTCTGGAGTACATTATCTTGTGGCCTCAATTTTAAGTTAATCCGTGGTCACACCTTATTAAGATATAATCTCTATGTCACCTCAGCGCCTCTGTCCTGTATCATTATATTACAAAAGTATTAACTGTTTGTTCTTGAATATCACTTCATGATTTCAGTCTGTTTTGATCAATTAAAGTCCAAAAGTGTGTGTGCACTACAAACAACTATTTTTAATTTAATCAGTTATCATAAAAAAATCTGTATAATTTTGTTAGATTTTATTTTCAACACAATTATTTGATTCATTATCTTTAGATATGACACTGCTCACTAATATAAGTCCAAAACACTGTGTTTTTCAATATTACATAAGACATAGAAGAGCATAGAAGAGTCAATATCAGTGTTAGTTATCAAGAGACAACAGTTAACACTGTGCTAGATACTGCTTGAAAGAAAATGAAACGAATGTACAGGATATATTTTATTTCTCAAAAATGTGTTTGTTTTGAGTATTACATTCTCTGAATATCAACTGAGTATTTTGTTTTTGATTACAGGATTTATAAAAACAGTTCTTGGTAGTGCAGTCAGACTTTTGGACCCGACGGCTTGACAGCTGTGGTCAATACGTTTGGGTTCACAACACTGATGGAACACCGAACATAGCTGCTAGCAGTAGTTAAATAAGATCATTATACACTTTAAAATGCCATATGCCAAATGCCTGCTTTCCCATTTGTAAAGAATATTGTGTCAAATTTGGTGTCTTTTGCTTTATTTGTAGAGAAGCATATTGATCAGTGAAGAGGAAGAGGACTTTGAGGTAGCCGTCGTTTTGTTGTTTGACCTCTTTTCTATGAATCTCTCTGTACTAATGCACTAATCAATGGCTGTGTTTGCAGAGCCCTGAGCATCACAGCGGTTATTGACTTCTGCTCTGTATCTTTGTAAAGATAACATTTTGAACCAGAACCATTTCGTAGCTTTAATTTTATTTAATGACATGTATAACTGTGACATAATTTCTTCTAAGAGCTATTATTGGGTATGATGATCTATGTGATGTTTTAGTTGCACTGGCTGACTGGTATATCCTTAACAATGGCTACACTGATCTCGTTAAATTCAATCTGATTTGAATAGTTTTGTCAGTTGCATAAACCACACTGAAGGCACTGACGTAAAACTCATGACCTGCCATTTAGCGCAGAGGCTGATCCACACACACTGCAAAATATTATCTTAGCAAGTGAAGGTATATTGAACAAAGGAAAAGTTAATTAATATTTCTAATCATGGGATTATTATATAGCACATATAAGACCATTATGCATATTTACGAGACACAGCTACTAATATCAAGCTTTAAAGTGTCTTATTTATTAGCAGATAATGTAGCTTTGAAGGCTGGAAATAAGCAAAATTATCTACCAATAAAATAAGACAATTTAAAACAATCTAGAAATAGGCGTAATGGTCTTATATTTGTTTAAAAACAATCTAATAAAGAGAAATATTAGCTAAATTTACCTAAATTTAAGATATTTTCTTACTTGCTAAGATATCATTTTTTACAGTGTGAGTATATGACTTGTGATATTGATATGTCTATTATCCAAATTAAGCTATCTTAAATATCATAAATATAAACTTATTTATATTTTTTGCACTACTTTATATATTCTGTGTGTCTCACACTCTTGTAGGCTGTACGTGGAGATGATATCACGGTTAAGAGCTATAAGGTTGAGAGCAGGATCACATCACGGTTTGCTTACACCACTGTTAGAAGTTCAGTGGTGAACTCAGGCCCCAACCCACAGAGTATCGGCTTCAATGTGCAGATCCCCAAACGAGCCTTTATCAACAACTTCACCATGTAAAAACACTTGCACACACACAAACACACACACATACACACACACACACACACACACACACACACACACACATGCATGCATGAAATAATAAATCCTTCATATTGTGTATTTAAGTGTGTAGCTTGATAGACTCATAAAATACAGTTAGAGATATTTCTTATCCTTAATCCAAGTGGCTAAATATCTATACTTAGATCTGTTAAATTGTGTTATTTGTTTGTGTTATGAAAGAATAAAACATAAATGCTGTGATAGAAAAATAGTCAATGACAGGGCGGTATGATATGTATAGGGTATGCTATAACAGCACATTCCAAAGTGTGTTATTGCTCTTTTACCACAGCAACTACCAATTACTTTTTTTTATTTATTAAAGTACAACAGGCCATACATTTTTATCTATTTCTAGTTACATTGAATGTTGTGGAACATCCAATAAACAATTTAGGTCATCTTATCACTTACGTTATAGCAGATATAACCAGTCGTTCCCTCACTTTCTCTTGAAATTAATAAGACTTGCAGCTTGTTACCAAGAAACCACAAAGAACAACATCGTCCATCATTTCCCGTGGTAGAAAAGGAAAGGAATAGCTTTACCTCTGACTTTTACAAAGAGCTGATACTGAAATTCCGTCCATAAATGTTACATAAACATATCCTTACAGAAAACTTCACTATATCAACAATTATACTTTTTTAATCCGTTTGTTATTATGCTTAGATTATGTGGAGCATCGACTGTAAGAGTCCCCATGAATGAGTTGTTACTATAGAAATTATAGCATATTAGAACATCTTGTGAACAATCAGATATGAAAATTCAACAGTGGTATAATTCATTTCATTTAACCTCTTAAACTCCTATGACCCTTGTGGAAGACTAGACGTATATTCCTCACTCTTGTAACTACATACTTTTCCTATTATCTTCACTGCAGTTACTGAATAATTCATAGTAGTTACCAAATCATATGGTTTAATATGAATAACTAATGAGCTGTGATTTTGAGGGATTAATTGATTAAGAATTTACATATATCTATAATACATTTTAAATACTTTTGTTCTCTTGTATCATCTTTGTGGTCAGGAATGTCAACGGGATCACATTTGTTGGCTCAGTGAAGGACAAAACTGTTGCTCGTAACCTGTACGCTCAAGCCAAAGCCCGTGGCAAAGCTGCAGGCATTGTCAGGTATTACCCACAATGCACCAGGGCTAAAAGTCTTACAAATCTCACCCAAATTCTTTATTCTGCCACTGACTTATATCTCTCTTACTCTGTCTACTTGGTCATCTATCCATTCATCTATAAATTCTATTTTTAAAATATCCATATGGCTGATTATAATCCATAGTTATATTAATAAATCCATTCATCTATCTCTCTATCCCTTTGTCTCATTCCTCTGTTCACTCTGCTACTTATCAGTACCATATATCTAATTCTCCATTCATTCTGTTATCCATCCATCCATTCATTTATCCAGAAAAAACATCATCCACATATCTATTCCTCTGTACATTCTGTCATCCATCCATCCATCCATCCATCCATTTATCCATCTCTCTGTCCACACTGCCATTCACACATTTATATTTTACATATGTCATGGATTGATTTGTTCCATCCTTCCATCTCTCCCTCTCTCTCTCTCTCTCTCTCTCTCTCGCTCTCTCTCTCTCAGGACTAACTCTCAGGCCATGGAGACTTTTAAAACAGAAGTCCATGTACCTGGAGGCAGCAAGGTGGAGTTTGAGCTGCACTATCAGGAAATGATGCAGAGGAAACTGGGTTCCTACACACACACTCTGCACCTACAGCCGGGTCGCCTTGTGCCACACCTGCAGGTCCCGCACACATACTCACATGCACGAACACAAACAATACATATCCACTATTTTGTTCTCTGCAATATGTATAGATATTTTTGTAAATGGTGTTTTCTCAGGTTGATGTGTATATATTTGAGCCTAAAGGCATCAAGTTTGTGGAGGTACCGAATACACTGGGCGAGCATTTTAAAGGCCTGACTAGGATTACACACACGAAAGAGAAGGCCCATGTGATGTTCAAACCCAGCCTGCAGCAACAACGCAAGTGTAGCAATTGTACTGATAGCGCTGTGGATGGCGTATTTACTGTCAATTACGATGTGGAGAGGGAAAGCAATGCAGGAGAACTGCTGGTAAGAACAAACTCATGTTTTTATTCATTTTAAACAATGCATTACTATAGCTGAGTATTTTTAATATGTACACCTGTTTATATACATGAATTTTAACTAAAAACTGACATTTAAAAAAAAAAAGCTATTTATATTAAAAATGTATGTCCTCCCTCTCGCAGGTGTCTGATGGACATTTTATTAATTTCTTTGCGCCGTCCAATCTCTCTCCTCTTTCCAAAAACATTGTGTTTGTGATCGATGTGAGCGGCAGCATGTGGGGCCTGAAGATGAAGCAGGTAGGATCACTGGTCTCATAGCACAGCACATTGTGACCTTTGAAACGTTGATCAGGGGTTACAGAGTGTGATATTGGAGCCCCCTAGTGGTTGGAGTGCAAACTAAATTTGGTAGTAAAACAAACAGGCACAACAGTACAACACATTATAACCTCCGTTTAATGATGGTACTTTGCATATATGGACTTTGGCAACATATTTAACATAACAAAAAACTTTAAATGGTTTGTACCTCACAGGTTACATAGATTTTTTTTTTTTTTTATTTTGTCAAAATCAGCATTTATTATATATATATAAATATATATATATATATATATATATATATATATATATATATATATATATATATATATACTTATTAAACTAAAGTTAAACTACCTTTAAAATATTTAAAAATATTAACTTTAAAAATAATAGCTTTAAATAGCAGCTCCTAAATCACAGGATGTTTTCTCCTGCTCGACTAACGAATCACACATCACAAATAACTAGAACCAAATCACATGATGACCCTAGTATCATAAGCTGGAAAATCTCCTATTCATTATTACTCTTACAATACTAAGGTGAGAACATGCTCGGAAAGATCTACCTTCGATACTAACATGATTCAGTGAATCTACATGCTTAAATGTTACAAATTCTCTGTTTAATCTTCTTATGTTTAGTTGATCTTGTGTCTATTCTTTTGTTTCCATTTTTTCTCTTACTTTTCCAAAATTTCTCACAGACAGTGGAGGCCATGAAGACTATCCTGGATAGCCTGACTATGGACGACTATTTTAGCATCATTGACTTCAATCACAATGTTCGTTGCTGGAGTGAAGACCTTGTCCCAGGAACCTCTCTACAGGTGGCAGAAGCCAAGAAATACATCCAGGACATCAAACCAAATGGAGGTGAGAGTGAGAGAGTGAAAGCCATAATCACGTTCTGATTATCACTGAATTTTAGCATGCTTCTTAGCTAGTCTGTCTGAGAGAGCGGAGAAATGAGCAGGGAAAAGAAAGAAGGACAGGTGGAATCTTACAAACATATTTACCAAAGGACACATCCTTGCTTATTGAAGCATCACGTTAATGCAACTTACCATGAGTGAATTCACCTATCGATGACACTGCCCAGTTATATGAGGCTAACTGTATAACAGATGTTCATACGTGCAAGACAAGACCTTAAACTTTACAAAATGGTTACAAATAAAATCTCCATATGAACGTCAATGAGTCAGGTGATGAGGAAAATCATGTTTAGGCTCAAACATCATGTAAGCATGTGATGTACAGATACAAAACATGATTGCATGTGTGCATCACATGCTTACATGATGTTTGAGCCTAAGTATGATTTTGCTCATCACCTGACTCATTGACTTTCATATGCAGATTTTATTTGTAACCATTTTGTAAAGTTATATGAAGATTATTAGGTTTTTCAACATAGGAAGCAGCTGTGTATCCTTGTCCTCGACGCCACCTATCACCTTGTTTGTTGATTCCTTTCGGGAATCTGTACATCCTAAAAGATGGCGAATGTCTGGTGCTGATCGATGCAGGATTGTGGATTTGAGGATGCACAAATGCAAAGTCAATGGCAATGCAGCTGAGAATGCCAACAAACTGAGCAAAAAAGGATTGAATTTTTCTAAAACACAACATAATGAAACAATAAATTTGTAACAGTAAAGCTTTCAGTAAAGAAATAAGCTAAAATAGATGTAAGTTATAAGAAAGTAATTTGAAGCAGTTAATTGGCCAGTAAACAAGGCGCAAGTCAATAAAAGAGGTACAAGTTAATAAGTGCGTTTTTCTGAAATTTCCGTATTTCACATTGACCTCAGGCACCAACATCAACGAGGCTCTGCTGAAGGCGGTGCAGATGCTTGTGAAGGCACACAATCAGGGCTTCATTGATCAGCGCTCCGTCTCTATGATCATCCTGGTGTCTGATGGAGACCCCACAGTGGGTGAGGATTCTTCACACACACACCCTACCCCTACATATACACATTTAGCAGCTTTACAAATACCGTCTGCAGTGAATCATCTCCATCTTTTATAGACGCCAGCGATCATTTTCCAAATGTTTGTATTTTAGTCTCTTCTCTCGCTATCTACCTGTCCCACTTCATCCAACGTAGGAGAGATAAAGCTCAGCACCATTCAGAAGAACATAAAACGTGTCATGCGTCAGGAGTTCTCTCTCTTCTCTCTCGGCATCGGCTTTGATGTGGATTTCGACTTCCTGGAACGCATCGCCATGGAAAACAGGGGCGTGGCCCAGAGGATCTACGCTAATCACGATGCTTCAGAGCAGCTGAAGGTACCAAGACCAACTTTTATTATTTTCTTCATCCACATAAGACAGCACATTATATCTCTATATCTATGTTATCACTGTTTTCTCAAGTTTTTATATTTCATCATCGTTTTTATCCTGTGCAGAATCCAATCCAAGCGTTAATAATTGGAATAGTACTACAAACATACCATTTTTTTAATTTGCTTCAATGAGTTTAGAGCAGAATTTCAATGTATACAGTCTTGTTAATTTGGGGAAAATACTTTAGATACAAATATGTGATCAGTCCATACACTCTCAAATGCATTAAACAATATGTTTCAGGGTACAAACTCTGAGATGGTACCCTCAGCTATACCTTTTATACCTGGGAAAATGAATATGGTGTAACTTAAGGGGGCGGATTGCAACCTTATAGGAAGCTTTTCCTTACACTGATAAGTAAGGAATAACAAACATCAGACTGTACTGTAAAACGAATATATTACCACTCCAAAGTGGATTATTTCAGTATAACAACATGATTTCAGAGTGTTTAATTCTGTTTATACTACAGCGATTTGTCAACAGTTATTTATTAATGAATGGCACATCACAGATTTGAAATTTTTTAGTAACATTTATGCTAGGAACAGCCATGAAACAAGTTAGGTCCAGTTATAGCTGCTATAAACAGTCATTCCTTCACCCGCCTTTATTTCTCACTCTTGAAGTTAATAAGACAAAATAAACGGAGATTGTCATGTTACCGTGAAACTGGAAAGCACAAACTCCTCTACCCTGAACACTCTGTCATGGTGGAAAACTTACTGACTGTTACAAAGCACTGACACCTGAGACTCCTTCCATAAATATTACATAAATGTTTCTTAAAAGGAAGCTTCATGATATCAATGATTATACATTTTTCTTTGTTAAATAACAAGACTTTTATTAATCTGTTTATTATTAGCCCTTGAATATTATGGTGGAGCATTCACCATACAAGTCCCTGCGTATAAGCTGTTACTATAGGATTATAACTAGCACATTAATATAAACCTATCCTTTATGTTTACAGCTAGAACTACTGTCATGGCCATGCGGTTAATTAATCCATTCCTTCTGATTTGAGAATTCAGCCACACTGTGATATAATCATAATTTGTCTGTCTATCTGTAGACGTTCTACAGCCAGGTGTCATCCCCTCTGCTGAGGAAGATTACTTTCCAGTTCCCCGAGGACTCTGTGACGGATGTCACTCAGAATCAGTTCGATAAGTTCTTCAAAGGCTCAGAGCTG
This sequence comes from Pangasianodon hypophthalmus, assembly GCF_027358585.1. Taxonomy (NCBI): domain Eukaryota; kingdom Metazoa; phylum Chordata; class Actinopteri; order Siluriformes; family Pangasiidae; genus Pangasianodon; species Pangasianodon hypophthalmus. The sequence goes on from NC_069727.1 coordinate 11,778,000, forward strand.
GTTGTTGCTGGCAAACTCAAGCCCAGTGGGTCCACCACATTGCAGAGTTTCACCACTGCCTCTGCTGTAAGCCCTCATTCTCTCATAACTATTAGTTTAGCACCAGGGAACGGTTGTAATATTTTCAAACAAGATGACATTAAATTCCATGTAACACTCCAGTGATAGTGTAAGAATTAGTATACTGTATGTGGTCAGAGAAACTGAGAATATTGTTTATATTGTTTATATAAGACTTGTTAAAAGAGGATCATGCTCAGTCCTGTAGTCAGTTATCAAAGCAATGCAGAAATACTATTCACTCTTATTTACAAAAGAAGATCAGCCCCATTTTAAACAGCTTTTAAGCATATTTCAAGCGAAATAATGTACCTGAGAGTAAGATTTTTGTTGTTTCATTTCATTTGTGTAATATCTTCTCATTTATTATGTCATTATTATTATTATTATTATTATTATTATTATTATTATTATTATTATTATTATCCTGTGTGTTTCTATGTCAAGTTGCCCAAATCTGTACCAAACCAAAATCTGCCTAAATCTGTAAACCTTTCTTCTCTTTTGAAATTACAGTGGTTAACATTTTAAGTTGTCGTAATACTAGTACAAGTACAGTGTTTCCAGAATTCTTGGTTCACATTTTCAGTAGAGTTTGTAGATGTAAAATGTATTGTTTCTTGTCCTATCAAGGCCACACTTGACCTAATGATTGAGACAGAGGCAGACCTCCAGGAACTTGACACACTGCTCAGCCAACATCAACATTCGTTTGCTGGCTTCGCCCGCCAGATGTGGGCCTACATTACAGTCAATCAACTGTTGGCAGAGCGGTAAGACGACAATAGTGTTTAGATTAGATTTAGATTAACCTTATTTTTTGTTATCACATAGTAAGACTTCAAATAAACTTACGGAAGTCCTACAAATATTTTTGTACTGATTTGTTAGTCATTTCTGTTTTCTGTGTGAAAAATTTAGCCTAGTTAACTATAGCATATGTTGTCCTAAAGATACAATGTTTTGGATTATTTCCATGAGATGTTCTTGAATAGCTTGGAAAAAGTGACTAAATCTGATACTTTTTCTGTAAGTGGCACTGTAAATGGGATGCCAGTAGATTTGTACTTTTAGTTGAGATTAAATTTATTCAAAATAAAATTACAGCAAAATTATATGTCCAAAATAAAACCATATGTAATCTGTGCAACTTCTTTCAAAAAATAATGTCCAGTGGCTTTATTGTCTGACTGTCTTAATCCAGTCTGCCTTCTTTTTGCTTAATGTTGTGAATGTTTCTGTGTAGCTCTGTGGCACCCACAGCAGCAAAGAAGCGAAAGATCACACAGCGGCTTCTCGCCCTGTCCGTGGAGCATCAGTTTGTAACTCCTGTCACTGCTTTATTGGTGGAGAGTGAGGACGGACCCGAGAGACTGCTGGCCGACTCACCCAGGGACCCCAGACAGGGCTGCTGCTCAGGAGCAAGTAATAATAATAATAATAATCTTCATCATCATCATCATCATCATTTTTTTAGTTATGATGATTAGTGTTAAACATACATATTTTGTATTGTGAACTTTTATACTCTGCCCTTTAACTCTATTTAACAATCCCCATACAAAACAGTACTTTTTCATTTGTATGTAGAACTGTGCATTTGAATGTTTGGTGAGTACGCATGGAAGTTGAGCTCAGATGTACTGTATATGTTTTGGTAACACTTAACAATACAGTTCCACATGAGCACATGAGAAATTGTTATCAATTTCTCTTTTTAGACCTTGATTGGCTAATTTAAAAACAACCCTGTGCTCCTCTGAGGAGACCTAAAAAACTCATACAAATATTTACATTTTCAGTACTAAGGTATTGGAATAGGTTGAGGTATATTAGGTGGTTGATCTCCAAGAAGAAGGTAAGGCTCTGCTATTGAGAATTAATGTCAATATGATCAGTAATTAATCAGTAGTTATTATAAAAGAGCCATAGTTAGCTAGTAGTTCTGCAGAAGAAATGTAAGACTCAGTAATTACTGTTTAAGGCTCAGTTTATTACTGCATAGTTTATAATGAACTCCTGCTAACATGCTTACTGAGCAATTAACTAGTAGGTCTTAGTATTTTATAGTAATAATATAGGTGTTAATGAAGAACTACTCATTCGTTCCTGCTTAGTTCCTGCATAGTTACCTATGAGTTATTGAACAGTATTGTACAGTGTTACCTGTGCTTCTATATTACCCGGTGCTGTGGAGTTGCGTGGCTTGATGTGGGGAATATAACTAACTGAAATCTTAAGGTGCCTGATATAAAAGAAAAATATACAAGGAACAGTTATATGTAAAGTTAAATGAATAGAAATTACGCAAAAGTAATTGTTTTTAGGTTTATTTTTCATGTTTTCTATAAGCAGTGTTACTACTTCTCTCTGTTACTCTCACCCTCTCTTTCTTCCTCTGTAGTTCCTAGTAAAACTGTGCATGTGTACAGTACACCTCCTTCAGTCCCGCCTCCATGGGCATCGCTTAGTGTAACACCAGGCCCGAGCCAAGCTAGAGGAGAGGAGCCTGCAGTCACTGTCGGTACGTTTACTTCATGGTGGCTACTTGGAAAGCATGTTAAGGATTTCAGTGTTTTAAGAACAGAGATGGGGAGAATGCCATCTTTACACTGAACTTTGATGTAATCTTGATTGTGATCAAGTTAAGCTGGCCTCGACCTTGGTAGACATGTTTAGCAGTGGAGACACTGAAACGCTCGAGTCAGAATCTGATGACCCACAGAACTGCACATTTTACAGTTTTTCCAGCTCCAGTTCATCTGATTCAACATGATAATTAATGATAAGTTGAGTTGAATTTAAACACTATATGGGATTTACACCAATGGATAGGCTAAACAATACTATACTATCTACTGAAGGTCATTGAAAAAGTGATGATCTTTGTCAAGCTTGTTGTGGTTAAGACAAGTGAGATAACTGCCATCCTGCAGCATCACTTGTTATTTTATGCTTTATAAGTACATAGTCAAAAGTATGTATTTTAGTATTTTAGCATATTCTTATGTTATAAATGGGGCTTATTTATTAATCTTTTAGTAAAGTTGTGTGTAAATGTTTTCGTAGCCTAAAGCAAATTAAAAATTCCCATCGGATGTACAGAAGTTTCAGTAATGCTGATTTTCTTTGTACTGACATGCATATGTTGACAAAAATCCAAACACCCATCAAATACCAAGCGCATTTATGCTTTTACGCACAGCTGATTCACATTTAGGGACGCCCACAAAACTCCAAAAAATAGGCAAAGCTCACCCCTGCTCCCCTAACGGGAGCAGCCAAAAGAAGGAGAACAACAACAAAATATATTTTACTGTAATTAGGATTTGTAGCACATAACCTACAGTGTATTTGTCTTTTATCTCTAGGTTCAGTTGATTTATTCTACAAGTGCCTTTAATACAGCACTCACTACAGTCCCATTAGGATGTGAGAGCTGCCAGTTAATAAATCCTTAAATACAATGATTTAGGATTTGATGCCTTATTTAAATGTTATTTGTTTTGTCTGTCTGCTGTGTATCTGTTTGTTTTGTCTGTCTGCTGTGTCTAGTCTAGTGCTTCACCAGTAATAAAACACAAGAAACTGCAGGTGTTTGACAGCCTTTGTCTGGCAGTGTATACAAATATACAGATCTATAGCTTCAGTGATCTCATAAACATGCTGATGTTTACTTACTGCAGTGGAGAACGACCCTCACTTCATTGTCCACCTGCCCAAGAACAACATGGACATCTGTTTCAACATTGACTCCAAGCCAGGACACATACTTAACCTGGTGTCTGACCCTGGAACAGGTACCACTCTCAAACCTTTTTAGACAGATTAATATGCACCAGGTCTCCCCTGCCCTTAGAATAGTTTTGGCAAAAAAAAAAAAAAAAATCTAATTCACCCAGTTACGACTCTTACCCCTGGTATTGTTGATCATCCAAAACATATTTTGGAAGTTTGCTTCTTCAGGGTTATACTGGAGTTATGTGGCTCAGTAAAGGAATCTCAAAATCTTTTCTGCAAATTCATTCCCAACTTTTTATATACTTGCTTCAAAAAACATAGTTTAGATATATATTATCTTCAAATGACCAATTAAAAAGTATAATGTAAAACAATGTAAACGTCTGTATTCACAAATTGACACTATAGAAAATTCTCAGGAATTTATGTTTATTTAAGCAAATCAGGCTTTGTCTAGTTAAATATGCATAAATCTGCACTCTTAATAAAACATAAAAAAAATCTAGTCTTTGGATGATGATAGAAATAAAGTGTTTATTTCAATTTAAAGAGACAGAAAGAGTTTTTTGGAAATTATTTTTTATTATTTAACCAGAAAAACACTATGAGCTGTTATTGTTTTTTTTTTTGTTTGTTTGTTTGTTTGTTTGTTTGTTTTTTCAGTATAAAAATCAAAATTCCTCTATTTCTAAATAGGGGATGAATAGGAAAATTAACAAATTATTAATATGTAAAAAAAATCTAGAAACTGCAATTTCTGGTTCTATTCATATTCATAGAAAAAAAAATACAATGTGGTTTCATGTGTTTTCACTCTAGTGTGGTTTATAAGGTTTATAGAGGAATTTGACATGCATATCATAATGTCACATAACTTGACATACATGAGGAAACAAGCTTTTCAGGGATGATATGACATGATGTTCAAGGTGGGTGAAACCTAAAGCCTTTATTAAAGTTGCTCAGTTTAAGATAATGCTGTGTAAATGAGTGTTGGCTTTTAATTGTTTTATTACTGCAGTTTAAGAGACATGTTATAGACAAAATGTATCCAAAAATCTGAAAAATTGTTGACATAAACAAAATTGGTGTTTCTACCTGTATTTTCTTGCCTTAAGGTCAAATTACATCATCAGTCTCATCACTTCCAGCTGTATAGTACAATTCTATACAACACTATATTTCTAAGAAAATAATTCTGGTAGTCCAAGATGGCTACCTCAGTGTTAATATGCTGGCAAGTCTGTGTGACACTGATGAAGAACCAGATATAGTTTGAAACAAACATACAGTATATCATGTGCATATATTTGTATATAAGCAGCATATATTATAAACTTACATTATTGTTAGCTATCCTATCCTCATAGTTCCAGTACAAAACAAGAGAAGCAAATGTCATTCAACAAAACATATTTTTGTAAAAAATTTTATATATCCCTTCATACAGGAATTGCAATCAATGGCCAGTTGGTGAGTGGCAAGAAAATGAAAAACAACAAACTGAACACATACTTTGGCACCATCTCCATCTACGCCAAAGCAGTGGGGTTGAACGTTGTGGTGAGCACCAGCAGGATCCACCTGATTGAAGGCAAAAACAATCACTCTTTTTCCTGGGGAGCCACAGCTAATCTTATCCTTAAGAGGTACTAGAATGTTCATTAAAAAAACCTTTTTTTTCCAGCACTTTTGAGATCTACAATCACTTTCCACACTGTATTTGCATGACCTCATTACATAACACATGCATTCGGTTTGCACATCAGGGCAATAGTTTCCATTGAGAAGGAGAGCAAGTTGACTGTGACGATTGATGGTAAGCTCTCAGTGATGGTGCTGCTGCATCGTGTATGGAAGAAGCATCCGTTTAATGTGGATTTCCTGGGTTTCTACACACCCAGCACTAACCAGTACTCCTCCCAGGTCCACGGCCTCATCGGTGCGTATGAAGTTTTAAAAATGTTTATTTTGTGTAGGGCAGAAAAAGAGGAAAAGGTTATGTTCTACTTCCGTACGTTCTGGACAACCAGGACAGTTTCCCAGTGTGCTTGTTTACTAGTTAAGTACTCACAGCTGCCAAGAAAGATTGTATAAAATTGTTGCTAAATTTTGCACCATCAAGGAGAGTGTGTTGTTGTGTACTTTGGATGACGGTAACTTTAGTAATGATTTAGCGATATTCGTCACTGACTAAGAGAGAAGACATGTGGCCTATTGTTTGTGTTAGTGTGCAGCAGCATGGTGCTGAGAACACAGAGTAATTCATTTCAAATTTCCTATATTTTAAACTGTGAATTGTTTCATTTTTTTTGCATTCTCCACCTTCTTTAGTGCCTGTATTTTAGGGCACAATGGTGAGTTGCTTGTTCTGACAAGCCTTGATGGAGTTGGATGATGGACATGCTCAATGTCCAAATTGCTTAGGACTAGAGCATCTTCGACAAGCACTTACACAGCCTTGACCTAACTGCAGCATAATGACAATTGTGAAAATGTAACTCAATGGCTGTGGATGACTTTGAGAGAGTCTCTGACACAACTATGTATCAGTCCTTGAGTGTTTCTCACTTTCAATAGAAAGCACTAGCAATACCTTGGGTACTTCTTATCCTAAGTAGCATTATGACCGCAATAAGGACTTGAGTGACACTTGTGTGAGTATCATCCTCAAGAACGAGCAATGTCAATGCTTTGACTGGTCATCATTCTCCATAGATAAAAATATTAACTACTTGTGAGCGCTTTCCAAGAAATGCACTGTTTGGGGAATGCATGACGAAGTGTTACCAACCCTTCTACCAACTTTGATATATGATCTCCACTAGTTCTAGAAGGAAAGCACCCTGATGGTCTGGAACATAAAGAAGGAGACCAGTAGGTTATGTATGCAATGTGGTTCTGTGACTGAGTGGAGGACTGCCAGGCCATGTGGGTCACTCAGGTTGACAAGAATAGCCAGAGGACACGTGTGCCATAGCAGGGGCCTTTTATAGGCTACTCATGTGAGGTCACGAGGTGAGAACTTTGCTATTAGTACTTGGCTAGAAAACAAGTACACAGGAAAACTCCACTCATTTTGCAACCTGGTCTTCGAATTAGTCATAGAACCATAGTTACATATACTGCATATCCTTTGTTTTTTTCAGGACATATATCAGTATCATAGTTAAATCCGAAATAATGCCCAACAAAGTGCTGCAATATCATGAAAAGTCCAAATACTGACAGGCATTGCCTCGCTTATACAATGGCTACAGAATTCTAGTCTGTTCTTATCACTTTTGACATTGTCATACACTATTACTGTAAGTGATTTGTTTTCTTATATTCCATTAAAGGCACAATAGCCAAAGCGATAGCATAGTGTAAATAGTGATGGTTACATTCCAACATGGATACATAGTGTAGTTTTAGAAGAATTAATTCTCCTAACTGTGATTAAATAATTCACTAAATGTATGTTAGAAGAGGCCCAACGTGAGAAAGTAGCAGAGTCGCTCCAGCCTCTGAGTATTGTCTGAGGCCATGGTATAATAATATATAATGCATTCCCTTAAATGAGGCTTGTGAATGAATGAATGATATATTGCCAGGTAAATAAGTGATAAGCAAGTAATATTCTTACAATTATTACAATTATTATGTGGACTATTCTGAATGTTTGGAGACAACAGAGGTGATATTTTTGAATACTAATCATTTTCTGCAAAATGAACACCAAAAAAGAGGTCTCTCCTTTTTGACCCATTAGTAAGAAGGATAGAATCTACTGTATATTATTATTTAAGCAGGCTCTTGGGTTGTGTGTATTGGGTTGTGTGGGAAAAAAAAAAAAAAAAAAACAGAAAAAAAATTGAGAACCCCAACAAATGCACTTGTAATATGAAATAAAAGAAGAGGTTTTTAGCAAGAAGATGCAATAGGAACATAGTGTTTTGAAAGTGTCTGTGCCATGGACAAGTTGTGTCTTTGATAAGCCAATGTTTGACTTTCTATAAAACAGGGCAGTTTTCTAATGAGCCCAGCATTAAGGTGTACGACCTGCATGAAGGAACAGAACCAGAGAAGAAACAGGCCACCATGGAAGTGAAGGGCAACAAGCTCATGGTCACCAGGTAGTACACACCACACTCCCCACTAGGTGTGTAATGTAAAGCCACTATCTGTGTCTGTTTATTACTCCAATTTTTTGTATCTGTATCTTTAAATCTGAAGTAGGCATGGCTTATACCTGAAAGGGTGTTTTTTTTTTTATTATTAAATATGAACCCTACCGGGGTTCCCTTGCTGTTGCCTTGCACGTCCGCCCTGTGTGTGCAGAGTTTGCATGTTCTCCCTGTGCACTAGGGGTTTCCTCCCCTAGTCCAAAGACATGCATTATAGGCTGATTGGCATTGTCCATAGTGTGTGACTGGGTGTGTGACTGTGTGATTGTGCCTTGAGATGGGTTGGTGTCCCCCACCTTGTGCCCTGAGCCTGGGATAGGCTCCAGGCTCCCCATGACCCTGTGTAGGACAAGCGGTACAGAGAACAAACAAATGGATGGATGAACCCTGCCACTTTGCCCCTGGGAAAAAAAAAGTTTTTATTTTTGGTTTTGTGTGTGATATTTTCTAATGAATTCAGTTGGTTCAATTTCCCACAATATAAACAAACAAGTAGCCTAATTTAAACCACTGTGACCCTGACCAGAGTTCTCCTAGCTAGGATAGCTAACTTAGCTAATCTGACCCTCTACCAGAGAACAAATTTCCATAGCAATAGGTATTGCTCTCACTAAATAACCGGATCTATGTTAGAAGTATCCTGATCATATGAAAGTAGTGGCTACCTTGTAGTCGAACTAGTGTCCGAGCTGTACCAATCAGAATAAACAGTTGTGGTATAATTAACTTTAACAAATGTTTAACACTAATAGACAAAAAGTAATGTTAAATAAGTTAACATGTCATCTGAACTGCACTAACATTTATTCAAATGGTGACTGAATATAAGTCCACACCTGAGCAAAAATGATATTACAGAAGGGTATAAATTGGTTTATAAAACAACAAACATTAATTCATTTGATTTTAAGTTAATTTAACTAATGCATCAAATAATGTTACGAGCCCTACCATAATATACAGCATTAAGTCTAAATACATTTTACACAGATTATACAATTCTGATCTCTGATTCTATTATATTATGAAACATGTCCCAGTGCAATACAGCTGATGCTATGTTCTTCTAAACACATTCCTTTCATGTGTGTGTGTTAAATAGGGGTAAGCAAAAGGACTACCGGTGGGATAAGAAGCAAGGCTCAGATGTGCACTGCTGGTTCGTCCATAACAGCGGGAAAGGCTTCATCGATGGCCATTACACCAGCTATATTGTCCCCAACCTGGACAGCTTCCTCCCCCCTGTCTGAATGTGTGTGAGTGTGTTGGCACAAAAGGAGTGAACAGGGTCGGTAGGAATCAGAAATTTATACGAGAGAAGGGGAAATTGTATAAGAAAGTGTATTTTAAAATTGCATTTTACAAGAGAACTGTATAGAAGAAACACATGGAAAAATTGGTGGCAACGAAAGGTGGTGCTTTACATACAACAGATTAATTGAGAAACAATTTAACATTGTTCAGTGTACAATGTTCATGCAATCCAGTCTTCCTCTGTTTAAATCTCAATGCGAATCCATTCAGATACATTCTGTCCTTACAATCAAGTACTCTTTAATTACAGACAATCCTGATATTACCTATTAAAAATCAAAGAAAATTAAAACTTGCTGTTTAAGGCTGTTTTTTTCCAAGTTGGTTTCAGTACATGGTGTAGTTCATGTGTTCAGCAAAGAGAACTGCAGGATGTGTGTGTGTGTGTCCCTGATAAATGCTCTGACACAGTAGAGGATGCAGGGAAAATGATTGTGATGGAGAGTTGAGGAAAAAAAAAAAATTAAAAATCACGCCTGCTTGGAGAAGTCTTCATATGGGATCCCCTCTACTCTCTTCCCCTTCATAGCACCCTGTGACATACATACAATGACAGTGCAAAGTTAACATGCATGTTAACATAGATTAAAGTTTTGATATATAAAAATGTAATCTTTTGCAAAATGGAGCAACATTTTCACACAAATGAGCTTCATACATTTTTCCACTTAGCCCAGATGAAGTCAGTCAGCAAAGCTGTGTGTAGTGTGCGACGATTGGGTCACAGGTTTTATGCTGAAGCTACGAGGTTAATGTAGCTAATTAAGAGAAGCTTCCAGCCATTAGGTTATTATTGTACAGAACTAAATCATCACAGCTTGCCACAAATCTCAAAATGTCTTGCTTATATGGTTTCTGACACCATGTGCTGGAGGCAAATGATATGAACTCAGCACGGTATACCAATAATAATAATATACACCAATTAAATACAGTTTCTTTCTAATTGTTATTACTACATTAAAAGTTATCAAATGATAGAAAATGAAGCGGCTTAGTTTACAGTGCATGTGAGTAATGTTTTGTTAGTAGTGCTTTGCCAGAAGAGGGCAACGATGTAGTGAAATTCAGACCCATCCACCACTGCAACTAATCTGCACCATTTATCATATATTTATGTGTTACCATGAATGGATCTGGTTATAGGAAAACTCAGTAACCCACAACTGCAAGAAAAAATCTTACATTGTAACACTTACAAATGAAACGACTCTCACAGACCAATGAGTCAATGAATAAATAATTTAAACAGTGGCCAAGCCTTCAATGGCTGGAGATACACACCTCTGACTGACATACGCAGGGAAACGTTTATGGTTCTTACATCTTACAACATTTTCACAAAGAAATAGAACACAATGATTCTTATGTCCTCATTCTTTTGAGCTGTGCGTGATGATTTCAGCATAAGCTTCCTTCACTCACAGTATTTTGAGAAGCTTTACGCTTCCCTTACTCCTTTAGCTACATCAGCCTCATAGGTCCATTTCAAAACTACAGAAGCACACTTCAGACACGGAACATGTCTTGGCTGATCGACTTCATTTGCTTCACAAGAGGTGTGTAAATTAGGAAAAGTTTTGTAAAACCAAATGTTGCATTAACATACCCATGAAGCTTATACATTACCGAGTCTATTGTTAGTTGAGCAGAGAAATTCTTTTCATCTATGCCTTCTAAGATGGCTTCCATGCCCCGATACTGCCCATTCACAATCACAACTCGCTTACCTGAAAGAAAGAGAGAGAGAGAGAACAGATAATTAATCATGCTTTATTCACTAGAGGCATATGTTAAATAGATCCAAAAGTCAGTCTCCAAACTATTGTACCTGTTTTCATTTATTCATTTATTTCAGTGTGATCTAGTGAGCCAGAATCAAATTCAAGCACCGAGCTGAGTTGAGTGTTAAGGGTCTTACTCAAGGGGGCTCTTTGGCAGAGTTTGGTTTTGAACTCAACTTTTTAGCCACTAGTGCAGAACCTTAAGGCCTGGTTTATATCTACGTCCTAGTTTATACATGTCTTTGCAGCAGGAACACGAGTGGCATTATTCACACACTTGAATGTGTACCTTATGTACATCTAGAAGATTAAAATTTATAAATACTAGATGGCATGGCAGAGGCAAAACATCCCTGTCTGTCAGGTTTCCATGTCTGCAAATCCATTTCATGCAATATTCGTCTCTGTGCAGCAGCATGTAGACGTTAAACACAGACAGGTCTGTTCCTTCAGCTTTTCAGTCAGGTATTTACTAATCCAGAAGACTGCTATGCAAAACCCACCTTTTTGGTATGAATTAAGGTTATTTTTTTAATTAAGACACGAACATGGAAATTGGTTAGCCTTAATACTCAAAAACTGTGACATCTCCCCTTAGAGACGTCCCCTTACATTACTCTATACTTGCCCCATTTTTTTTTTTTTTACCGACTTTGTATTGCTCCATACACACAGTTCACATTTAATCTTTTCAGATATACACAATCACCATCTTGCATACATGTACTGGCTTACTGCTACGCTACAACTGTCTCTCTGATGTTATAAGATAATAATGCCTCTTAGTTAAGGTTAAGTTATATTTCTCAATCAAGATTCCAGCTATTTCTCACTAACTAGTGATGGTTAAAAAAATTACTGAGTCTCACTGATGCTTTTTTAAGCAAAATATTTCACACACATTTCCCAGTGCGTGAAGCTCCAGACATAATTACTTCTGCCTCTGTATCTTGTATCTTTGAACACAATCACTTAATTTACTTTTTGGCAAAAGGTTTAGAACCAGGTTTCAATTCAAAGATTGATTGCCGAATGAACTGAATAAATAGGCATTTTAGTAAGAAAATCAACACACACCTAACTTATGAAAGCACTCTATGAATAGATATGTAATGTACAAGAGTGAACTGCAACAGACTACACTTTCAGACCAAGTGTCAGTTCATACAGCTATTTAAAACCTTTGAATTGTGTGTAACTCAAATCAATTTGAGTTTTTTAAGTTTTATTTTGCTCTCAAAATTGAGAATCAGCAAGAAGATGTGAAGACTCACAAAGCAATAAGCAAATAGAGGCTATTCTGACTGAGTAACATTTTCTACTAGCTTTTTCTGAAATGCTGAAATGAAAGCAGTTCTTGAGAGCAGCCTCAGACTTTTGGATCTAGCTGTGGAAGGGTGCGGTGTTACCCGGTGCTGGGATCACTGTCTCCAGGTGGCTTTGGTCCAGTTTGAGTTTGTCTCCTGAGTCGATCAACTTTACTATAGCTGTGTATTTGTCCTGCACCTCCTGTAAACACACATACACACACACACACACGCACATTTATCACAAACATCTGTTTACTCCAAAAATCACTTCGACATGGAATGCTCACAGTGCTGACTGACCCGAATGACTGCTTTCTTCTTGTAATACTTGTCTCCCAGCCTCTTGGTGATGACCTTGACCACTATGTCTGGCCGAATCCAATTGTCTGACCTCACAGATTTCTTCTTCTTCTCCTCCATCTATAATTATAAGAAGACATGCTCTAGAAAACAAACTCTAGATTAGGGGTGTGGATCTACTTCTGAGGCCATATAATGTGCATCATATACAAATGTAATAAAGCTACATTTAAAGCAGCCATCATGTTGATACAAAAACAGTAAAGCTGTTTTGACCTGAGGTGATTTGATTTGATTTGATGCAAAATAGTATGATTTTAATCAGAAAGAATGAGTGAGGAGTTGGAAAAGGGGAAGGCTACACCTATACTGGGACTGACAGGCACAGAGTTAATATCATGTTTTTTTAAAAAAAAAAAAAAAAAAAAACCCCACCAACAACAAATGGTGTGTATATTATAGTACATTGCGTATTGTATATTTTGTGAATTGTGTTCTCTGTTGTCAACTCCAGCACCTAGACAAACTCCTGATTCGGATAAGTGTTCTGATTCTGATCAATTAATTAAATATCGATTGGGAAAAGAACAGCTACCTCCATGATCTCATCGAGTGCCGATTTCTTTCTCTTCTCCTTGGAGTCGGCACCCTGAGACGTGTCTTTTCTTTTACCGGATGCTGCTATTTTAAGGGCATTTGAACCCAGAGATGTGCTGTGGAACAGAAAGTGTGGACAGTGTGGACAATGCTAGAATGGACATATAAAATATCTTAAAACACACATCATTACATAAATGTATAAGTGGAGTAATGTTACTGCTATGACTGAATGCAACCTTGCTTTAGCTGGAGCGGCGCTACCAGCCAGGTTGAAGGCAACTTTCTCTTCCTCCTTCTCCCTCTTCAGTTCAGTAAACACAGGTTCCTCCTGCACATACAACAAGCCAGTGTAAGTTAAAAACAAAGAACGGTAAAGATAACATCTCAGACCATCTCTCTCTCTCTCTCTCTCTCTCTATCTATCTCATACACACACCTCTGGCTCCTTGCCCTCTCGGCCTCGTCGCACTTGCTCTTCAATAAACTTGGCGCTGCGCTCTTCGTCGTCCAGATCCTGCTTCTTCTTCTTCTCCAGCTCTTCCTGTCTGCGGATTGTTTCCGGGTCACGATCGATGTACTGAATGTACCAGCCTTTGGGCGTCTCGTCCACTTTACACAAACCTACACACGGAAATGCACAAATGAAACGAGACATTGCTGAGCTGATTAAATCTGTCCTAGTCTTATAATATCGCAGAATTAAGGGGGAGTTTTAAGCCAGTGTTTACCTTCTCTCCCCAGCCATTTAGTGAAATCTGTCAGAGTCTCCCACTGAGTGGAGTTCATGTGAACGTGTTCCCGATTACTGATGTACTCATTATAGATGATATTATTGTGAACTCGTTTTGTTCCTTCAAAAATGGAAACATAGATATAAGGAATTATATAATAAAAAAATGCTGTGAAATGACAAAAAAAAAATTATAAAACAAGTTTTCTATTTGACTATTTTGGCAAAGAATTTCAAGTGTAATCGAACCAAAACGTCTTCTTAGCAGCTCCAGAAAGTCACTCTTGAACTCACTGTGAAGAAGAAACAGAGAAATACTATTAATATGAGTCTGAGGTTTAAAGATCTCAACACAGGTTTAGAAGCATCAATGCATTACTGAGCAAGAAACCACAGAATGGTGCTTTTTCCACTGGCCACGTTTCCAGTACCAAAAATTCGGTACCTCCACAAAACTGGCACCAACACAACCTAATGTTCTTAGAGGCACGGCTAGAAGTTCTGTTCATTTCTGACTGGTTATACATCTGCTAAAATAAGACGGTTAACCAAATGACTGATGTCTTTGCTTTTATTGTGGTCACTTGACTATTCTTTGTGTCTATAAGATTTGAGGAAAAGGAATTAGAGCTATTAGAGCAATTCAAGTAGATGTTTATTCATCATCACAACCACATAGAGTGTGTGGTACACAGTGAGATGAAATAGTGTTTCTCCTGGACCCGAGGTGCAACACACAGTACATGCATGATAAACACGGTACAGGACATAAATACAGTGCACTAGGAATAAAGAAGCATGCAGGGATGGGGTAATGGGAAACAGTGGGTACACTTGGGGGCAGTAGAGCATAAATACTCCAATCACAAAGCATTAAACATTACACTAAAGCACTGACATTACATTAAACACAACAAGATTCATAGCTGTGACTTGAATGAATTGGAGATCTGGCTGTTGAGTGACATTCTGAGCACCTTGATCATGATTCGGTGGCAAATATTGTTTTTTTTTTTTTTTAAACATATCTTTGTTGTGTTTATTTAATGAGTGGCACAGCTTTGATTTGGATTAAGACTGCTCTCAGTAAAACGCAGATATTGTAGTCAAGTCAAGTGGCTTTATTGTCATTTCAACCATATATAGCTAGTTTGTACACAGTGAAACAAAACAACGTTCCTCCACGACCACGGTGCTACATAAAACAACACAGAACTACAAGAGACTACACATTACTACATAAAGTGCACATGCAAACGTGTGCAAACAGCACAAGACCGTACAATGACTACCAAAACAGGACAATAGGCATAGTAAGATACAGTGCAGCGCCAACCAGTATACAGTTCGAGTATGAAAGTATCAGATATAACAGTAGTGCAAAAGAATAACAATATAATAAATTGCTGTGAATGTAAACATAACATACTGTGACATAGTACACATAGTAGTAAAATAATAGTAAAATAATTCCAAGGCTTTTGGCAACCAAAGACAAGACACTAAAGTGAGGCATGTAATGT
The DNA here is from genome assembly GCF_027358585.1 of Pangasianodon hypophthalmus. Taxonomy (NCBI): domain Eukaryota; kingdom Metazoa; phylum Chordata; class Actinopteri; order Siluriformes; family Pangasiidae; genus Pangasianodon; species Pangasianodon hypophthalmus. The sequence goes on from NC_069727.1 coordinate 11,793,531, forward strand.
GAAATTACACTGTGTGAAATGAGTAGATTTCTTTAATAAACAAATACAGAAATAAATAAATCTTTTTTTAATTGACTTCATACTGTCACCTGAAACACTTGAAAATAAAACTCACATTGTCCTATCTATGCTGAAAGAACACCATATATCTATCTGAAATAGAGGAGTTTTAATTATTTATTCAGAAATAATGGGCAAAAAAGGGGCATAGACCTCTGAGGGTTGATGTGCGGCGGAAAACACTGGAATACACATTCACCTCCGAGGACATTATAGCTTTTAAAAAAATGTAAATTATCATTGTACACCTTTAACTATGGGTACAGGAGACAGATTAACCAGACAATGTTTAAAGAAGATAAATCTTTTTAAAAAAAATAACATCTACAAGTTTTCTAACTTTAAGAAGAAGTTGACTCACTCTGAAAAGTAGTCCATGAACTGGCTGGGATTCTCTGAGGCCAGGAGTAACTGCCTCTGGTGAGACTCTGACATGCAGTGGCATTTAAACCCATTCTAACACACACACACACACACACACACACACACACACACAGAGGGAAATCTGTTCAATCTTTTCAATTCTATAAAATAATAAATGCATCAACAAATGAAGCACTGTGTGGAATGAAAGTAAGACTGGGACTAAGAAGTAAGTAGGTAAGTAATTTATTGATAAAGCACAGTGAGAACAGCCAGAGCTGACCACAGTGCTGTATAGGGTTCAGAAGACAAACTTACCTCATCTCGACACTGTTTCTGACACATTTGACAGTACCATCGCAATTTTTGCAGGCCTTTCGCTTTAATCCGATTACTAATAGCCTTAGGACTTAGGAAATCCGCTTTCCCCATTTTCAACCAACCAAAAAACAAACCGTATATAGACGAAAACCCGTTTTAAATAATGATTTCCCGTATTCACACGCTCTACTGTTTATACCGCCTATCTGTGTAGAACCGTGTGTGTGTTTTTCGTCATTCTTTCTTGTGTACCTTTGATGACGCGAGATCATCTTTTAGTATCGCGAGATGACAATTCACGGCCCTTGTTATTATAGTGCGCATGCGCAGTGCGACGACTCTGACCTTCATTGCCAGTGAACATGTTCGCCAGGGCCAGCGCGGCGGTGTTCCACCCACAATGGTAATTCATTTTAACAGAATTGTTATGTTATTCTTTTAAACATTATATTCTCCAAGTTGGTTTAATAAAGGCTAAAAACGTGCAGTGTTAGTAATTTAGTGAAATGCAGGTGAGAAGCTGCAAGGGCGAGCTGTTCTGTAGGCCGCAGTAACCTCGAGTAGCAAAGCGGCTTCAGCTCCAATGTATGAACTTCACAGCAGTTTGACGTGTTGCTAGCGGACATGCTAACTGGAGTTTACTTTTACAGACCAAACTGACATTTCTGACTTTGTTTAAGCTGAATTGTGTGTAAGAAAACTTCTGCCTTGTGATTTGCACACACTAAATTAAGAGGTTTTGTTGTTTTGAAGTGTTTGCTTTGGGAACATGGCAGTGAACTGGACGTGTATTTGATAACATTGGCCTGCCATATTACCTTCAGCATAAATGCAGAGCTGTAATCAGAAAGATTCAGAGTTGATCATGTTGGAGCTTTCATTTCACCCTTACTGCTGGTTAATAAGCTGATTTCCATTACAGTGGGCAGGTCAGGACCATGGCTACCTTGAAGGACAGTAAGTAACATTCATATCTCTTATACTTACACAGGCCTTGTTTTTTTTTATTGAATATTTGACATAGTTGAATTTGTCCTGTAGTAATTTAATGGCACTGCAAGTGACCGTATAAATGTTTTGATCCTCAGTCACCATTCGGTTGAAGTCCATCAAGAACATCCAGAAGATCACCAAGTCCATGAAGATGGTGGCCGCCGCCAAGTACGCCAGAGCTGAGAAGTCCTTGAAGCCGGCTCGTGTTTACGGCACCGGAGCTCTCTGTAAGTTTTAGCTTTACACTGAGATAAGGGATTTATTATACAGCCAAAATTCTGACTCAATATTTTCAGAATGTTGGATGGTAAAGGAATATATAATGGTAAATAACAGTAATGTGATCTTAAAACTACCGTAAGACTCCTGACCTAAATTCATATCATTTAGAAATAACAATTGTCATGAAACAAAGTGGGTAACAGATATACAGAAAGAAAGTGTATAGTGTGTAGTATAATGTTGGATTGCTGTTTGCCAAAAACTTTTCATGTGTATATGTGTCCATGTTCTTTAGCGCTGTATGAGAAGGCCGAGATCAAGGCTCCAGAGGATAAGAACAAGCACCTGTTAATTGGCGTGTCCTCTGATCGTGGGTTGTGTGGTGCCATCCACTCCAGCGTGGCCAAAACCATGAAGGGAGAAATCGCCAGACTCACTGGTGCTGGCAAAGAGGTCATGGTGGTTAATATCGGAGACAAGCTTAGAGGCCTGCTCTATAGGTTCATTTTTTTCCCCCTCTTTTGTAGATATTTATCAAATTAAGAAGTGATGTTTTTATAATAACCTTATAATTGTCAACCTTAGCTACAAACTATCTTCAGGGCTTGAATTTCGGCGCGGGATTGCGGGGATTGCGCATAATTTAAACCATTCCCGCAAGTTTAACTTTTATAATGCGAGAAATTCCTGCACAAATGTATTTGCTTCATCTCAGATCAAATTATGAAATGCATCAACAGACGTGAAAAAAGAAATCACCAGTTCAAACAGTCCATCTTTATTTTAGAATTTAATTCCACAAACAGCGCTGCACTGGCCATCTCTGACTGTCGTTGAACCCTGTAGCGCAGTGTGTGCTCTCCGTGGCCTGCGTCGCACTGATCTTATTCACACAAGGCTGTGTGACGCACTCTAATATTTTGAGTCATAATGAGCTGCTTGTGAAGATAGTATCGGCTTCCAAATTATATTATTTTAATCCCAAAATTCAAACATTAAATGCTGTTTTGCTCTTTATAGTGTGTGAGCGGATAGAGCGGGCCTGCCGCCTCAACACAGCAGCAGCGAAGCTTGTTTGAAGGAGAGCATGGTGTATTTTGTATAAAGTTTTTTTTTAAAAAAAAAAAAAACAAAACAAAGAAATTGAACTGAAACTGGAATATATGAAATTCACTGATTCTGAAAGGTATTAATATATAGTGTTAATACAGTTCTTAATGTCAGTTTGGAGGAGAGCATGACAAATTTTGTTATTAAGCTGTTTTGAGAACCATACATTAAAATCTGTAGGCATAAATAAATGAAGATTATTAATTTAGCCCGATGTGTCAAAATTTATTCTCCCCCCCATAATCTTTAAATCCCCCCCATGTGACCCATGTAAGTGGGGAATTCCCCCCCCCAGGTTAGAAAACGAAATTCATGCCCTGATGTTTAAACCAAACTGCTATACAATGGGGTCCAAAAATAAACAATAAAATTGCTACATTACATTGTACAATAAACGGGATAGAGTAAACTAATTGTTCATAAATCGCAATATTTTGTGTCTCTTGGGTATCCCTCTGAATTCTGTCTTATTGTCAGGACCCATGGAAAACACATTCTCATTAACTGTAAGGAAGTGGGCCGCAAACCCCCGACGTTCAACGACGCCTCTGTCATCGCCACAGAGCTGCTGAACTCCGGCTACGAGTTCGACCAGGGCACCATCATCTACAACCGATTCAGGTGAGTGTCCTGCACAGCACCAAATGTCCATAATCAGACCACACACATCTCATACACCAGCTCAGATACTCCCCATGTCATTGCACCTGAAAGTAGTACAGCCCTCTAGCATTACTTAAGTAACATACTATTTAGGCATCCTGTTTAGTGCACAGATTGCAGTTTGGGTCTGCTCCCTGAATTCCCATCAAGTGTGTGTTTGCTTGCCTGTCTCAGCCTTCGGATTAAACTGCACAGTGGAGAACAATGCAGCAGATCCCATGTTAAACGTTCTTCTACAAGTGACTCACAAAGCATTTTTCGCCAAAATCATGTAGCTTTAACTTGTGCATTTTTGCAGGTCTGTAATTTCCTACAAGACTGATGAGAAGCCCCTGTTTTCCGTGGACACAGTTGCAAGCTCAGGTATGCAGGCCCCAAAGATAGGGCCTTTCATTTTATTAATATATCATTCCAGTGAACTGGCAACGTATTGTACGTATTGCTACATAGATCATATATGACTAGACATGTCAACTCTAATTCCCTTACTATCCTTTTTCATGCAGAGAACATGGGCATCTACGATGACATTGATGCTGATGTGCTGAGGAACTACCAGGAATTTGCTCTGGTTAACATAATTTACTTTGGGCTGAAAGAGTCCACCACCAGTGAGCAGAGTGCTAGGATGACCGCTATGGACAGCGCCAGCAAGAACGCCTGTGAGTGAAACACCCGCCTTACTCCTCCTCTCTGCTCCAGACCTTTCCTTAAGTTTATTTTCCTCAAACAAATTAGTTTAGTTATCACAACAGTGGTTTAGTGTAAAGTATGAAGTAGAGGTCTTCTGTGAACACGAGTATATTATTTTTGTATTTCTCCCCTACAGCTGAGATGATTGACAAGCTGACCCTGACCTTCAACCGCACTCGCCAGGCTGTGATCACCAAGGAGCTGATCGAAATCATCTCCGGAGCTGCTGCTCTGTAAGATCTCTTTACCTGTGTATACTCATTTATTTGCTCCTCTCTCTCTCTGTCTCCATCTGCATGTTCACTCTCAATGATCTGTCCTCATCTGTCTGTGCACTCTCCTTATTCCATACACAAGACCAGGGCAGCGTTTTCAGAATTTTACTTGTCAAATAATTTTTTTCCCCCCAATTTTAGTTTCATTTAATCAACACTCAATTCCCTAATCTGTATATTTAATTTCTGACTCAAAACCTGGGACATTATTGGCCTACCATTACCAGTCATACCAGTCTGCATATAGTAATATGGTAACATTCAGGCTTAGTGTATTTACTGAGATCTTGTTACACAGGCTGTGATGTATAACAAAACCACATTAGCTCCATCTTCTCTATACACTCTCCATATTCTCACAGGTGATCAGCTCATAAATAAAGGATCTAGTACTATTTATCTGGCATCCTAGACATGAATAGCCAACAGCTCCTTTATTAGGGGGATTTTCAGATAATTCATTGAAATCCTCCATCCTGCAAAGGTGCCATCCTCTAATAGTGTAACCTTATCAAGTACAGTTTTGCTTACACAATCCTTGCTATGGCTTTGACCTGGGGATTCACAAGCCTTGTCTTGTGAGCCAATAGAAAGTGAGTAGGTAGAGCTGTGGTCTCTTTGACTGGTTTAAAAATGGAGGAGCTGCTTATTATTAAGAAGTGGTTACACAGGACTTGTGCCTTACTGTTTTCTGTTCCTTGGCACACATCTGAATAACAAATTAAGTACCTTGCTAATGTTATCCCTACATTCTCCAGAATTACATGCCATCATGACTGCCTGTAATTGCCTAATTTTGAATCTCGTACTAGGAAAATGTCAAATTTAAACGTCACATGTAAATCTGTGACTTAGACAACTGCTAAATCTAACGTACTGTTGATGCGAGCAACTCCATGGTATCACATGATCAGTTACTCTACATGCTACAGTGGGTAGTTGTCAGTCGGGTCAGAGTACTTTCAGTATGTAGGTAAATCATTCATCATTTATTCTGTTATCATGAAGCTGTCCCCTCTAATGTTTATAAGCTAGCGTCATGGGATAAAGAGCTATCAAGTTATTATACTCTTTCCTGGTAACGAATTCTCCTGTGTTTAAACTAGCGACTCGGTTTCATTCAACCTGCAACGGTTTTAAGATACTGATGCTGAAAAGGCCTTCTACCAAAGTAATGTGGTGCAATTTTTCCACATGTAACTAAGAATCCACAAAAAAAAATTCTTTAATTACAAATTAAATCCGTTAGTTCTTGCGGAATTATGAGGTCAGTAATGTCAGTTGTCCTTGATTTGAGTCTCACACCCTGTCCTCCTCACCTCATCAGTTTTGTATCTTTTTAATTATTCATTGTCTTGTCTTTGGGTTCTTTTGTCATGTTAACCACTGCATTTGCTCATCTCATGTACACTAATCATATTAATCACATTCATTTTTATTTGTTCTTTTTTTCCCTCTCCACCTTGTTTTTCCTTCTACTAACTATCTTGTACCTTGTATAAATTCCACTCTCTCAGGGAATGAGGCATGATGGAGGTAAACCGTAGTAAAGCAGAAGTAAATTGTAGCACAGTGGGTGTGTTTGAATAGCACGCATTCTGTGGTCTAAACATTCATATATTTTTTAAGTTATGATTGAAGTGGTATCTCAGTGCTTCTGCACTAGCCATCAGTTGAAATCTTAGGACTGCCAGAGAGACACTATTCTGCCCTTCTTCTTACAAGCCAGACTTCTAGCTTTGCTAGACAATCAGGTACATTTTGTCACAAGATGTGGCTAAGAAGTGCCTTTCACAAAAAGAAAGAATATGACGTGGCAGACCACCAACCACAGACATTTTTATGTAGCTTAGCAAATATACAAGATTATCTTGTTTCCTGCTTCACACAAAACATTTTAAGATGTGGATCTGAACTTCTTCCTGTATTTTGCCTTGTGCTACTTAAACACACCCCAGTGTTGGTAGACTGCCCCCATTACCCCATCCTGCACCCTTTATTTAACAAGTTTAGGGGTTTAGCAACTTTTTGTGTAGCAGGCTCCAGGTTTCTTTTTTTTTTTTTTTTTTAAAGAAACTGTGATAGTAGAATTTCCTGAGCATTTTCAGTGTTGAAATGGAATAAATGTTTTTAATTAGTGCTGGGTGCTATATTGAAACTGATTAAAATGTCATAATCAAATTTGTTCCAGTTATTAGCAATATGTTGTTCACAGAGATTAATAATCTCGGCTTTATTTAATGACGTGGATGCTCATTGGTTAATGGGAGAGCAAAAATATCTTAAGCTTAATGTTGACGTACACCCCTGGGCCTCTGATAGTTCTATACGTATATTCAAGTATTAATAGTTTTTAAACTCATTTTAAACATTTCTTAACCTTGAGCCTGCTCATTCTTAAAATCAGTAGTTCTACTGAGACAACCCTGAGTGCTGTGCAGTGCTGTATCATGATTCTGTTTGTTCAATATATTTTCTCTTTCTTTCTTCCACAGATAAAGAAGAACCGTGCAGGCCATCATGCTTCTGGCAGAAAATATTTGTTGTTCAGTCATCTGGTATCAAATTAAAGAGTATTTGTCCCTCTGTTTGTAAAATATCAGTAAATAAACCTCTTACATTGACACGTCCATCCATTTGGAATCTGTCTCCTATCTGATTCATCTTGTTGCAATTTTATTTGAAATTAAAACTCAGACAGGAATTTTGAAAACTTTACCACGACTCAATACTGCTTGTGTTGAGCATTAGCTGTGGCTCATTAATGGAGAGAATTTTTGCATGTTTTACTGCTGACACTGATGATTGCAGGTCTCTCTCATTTCATTATCAAAACACATTCTCAGCTTCTACCACTATTGTGTGGGGTTTAAGCCCTTAGGTGTCCAAAGGTCAACAGTACAGAAACTTTTGAAATAAGGATTAGATTTAAAATGGCACACTGGATTAATCCCATCAGTAAACTCCCACTGGAGCACTCTGTTTTATTGAAGCAGTATAAAATTACCCTGAACTGATTACTGCTGAACCCAGTTGACTTCATGAGGCTCGCATTGTTACTTTTAATAATTGGAGATCAAAACAACTTTGGCCTCCTCATTATCCCTTTGCAACGTGAACCCTTCTCTCTTTTAATAAACATTTAGAGTCGGGTGTCGCAGGATCACATTCAGTGGTGTTACATGACTGCAGTTTAATAAGTCCGGGGGAAGTCTGGGGTCGTTGATTACCCCGTCTGATATCACTGCACAAGGGGAAAGTTTAGTTTGGCCCAGATAACATATTCATTATTTAAATATTTGCTACTGGATCCTAGCGGGGTGAGGTCCTTGATCCGGGCTCATTTTATCCATCGCTTCATGTGAAAAGGTGAGACTGTGTTGCAGTCAGTTTTAAATTTCCTTAGATGCATGATTAGTTTAGTGGCAGTTTAAAGCACAATTACAAAATCAAATCTGATACTGCTTAATGGATAAGCCAGAGAAAGTAACAGATGATGGTTGCTTAGATCCCAATCCAGGGCCTTGTCCTGGACATGTAAGTGTTCCCTCTTACTCTGATACACCTGATTCAACTAATCAGCTAATTAACAGCTCTTCCTGAGGGGATACTCCAGCACCAGAGTTAGGAACAGTGGTTTATGTAAAATACGTCTGCTCTGGGCTTGGATGTAGAATTTGCGCATGCGCACTCCTGATCTTCTGTTGGGTAGGGGACTAAAAATGGCGCCCACCATGGAATAAAAAAAAATGCCAGCGTTACTCTTCTTTCAGATGATGAATAAAACATTGCACGGATTTTTTGCAGAATTGACTCTTCCAAACAGCGCATATCAACGGAATTAGCAGCACCACCCGCAGCTCTGCGTCCAGTGGAAGCATGTTCACAACGTAAACAACTGCGACTCGCCTCCATCGATTTCTCTGCGCTCTGCAGTGAGGACGCTAAAAATGGCGCCTACGGTGGAAGGAGTGTCGCCATTATGAGTTACTTAACTAAGAAAATATCGTAAGAGCGGCTTTATGGAGTTAACTGATTTAAAGAAATGTCATTATGTGAAATCCGGTACGAAGTAGAGATGTATAAAGAAAATCAATCGAGCAAACGAAGCTGCTTTTCGAAAGCTTATCGATTGCTCTGTGATCTTCATTTTACGAACTGAACCATGTCGCCTGCTATGAAAGTGACGTCCTTCCGATTAACCTAAGCGCAAACAACAACATATTACACATCAGATTGTGGAAATATGGTGTCTGTTAATGAATGTGATGTGTGAAACTGGCGCTGCTTAGCGTTAAGGATGCCTAAACAATGTAAACATTATCGATCAGACGCGGCTCTTTTGCGCATGCCCAATCGATTGCTCCGCGCTCGTCACTCCTGGAACTAAAGATGGCGCCTACTATGGAAGAAGCGCCGCCGTTGTTATTCGTGTAAATGTGACATAAACGAAGCCAAATAGCGCGGTTTCGTGGATTTGAAGGTTTGTGGCCGGCGGGGAGATGTGTGAGAGCTACGCGCGCTCGCTGATGCGGGTGGCGGTGGCGCAGCTGTGCCAGGCGCTGGGCTGGGACGCGGTGCAGCTCTCCGCCTGCGAGCTGCTCTCCGACGTGCTGGAGCGCTACCTGCAGCAGCTAGCCCGAGGCTGCCACCGCTACTCCGAGCTCTGTGAGTCCCTAGCTTCTCATTTATACTGCTCTGAGAGTCCACACACACACACACACACACACACACACCTAAAGCCATGTCCTGGGTGCGTGTTTACATCTTTAGCTTAGCCGGGTAGCAGAGTGCCCTGGCAAGCTAACGGTACCTAGCATAACTTAGCAGGGCTAGTTAGCTAGAAGCTAACCGTCAACACTTGATAGTTTTAGATGAGAAAGTTATGGTTCAGTGTTCCTCTGGGGAGTTTGAGGGGGGGGGGGGGAGTCTGGACGTGAGAAAGTGTCGTGTGCTCTCTTGTATTGGGTGCTTTAGTGTTGTTAGTACTAAAAAGGCGATAGATAGTAGTATCTTTCTCCAGACAGAAACTGTCATGTTTAGTGATGAACTTGTGCATAAACAGGTCGTACACCGAGCTTTTCATCACACAACTGTTCATTATTTCACTTCCAACACTTTCTGTAAATCTCTCCTTATAGCTGAATCCTATCACCTTAACTTCCCTGCAAGGGCTTTATGTTTACCTGCTGTTTTACCCCAATAACTCTTCATTCTGCCACATATAGCCATGCTGATTTCTAATAAAAACATATAGCCATGCTGATTTGTAATAAAAACATATAGCCATGCTGATTTTTAATAAAAACATATAGCCATGCTGATTTCTAATAAAAACATATAGCCATGCTGATTTCTAATAAAAACATATAGCCGTGCTGATTTCTGATAAAAACATATAGCCATGCTGATTTCTGATAAAAACATATAGCCATGCTGATTTCTAACAGAACATATAGCCATGCTGATTTCTAACAGAACATATAGCCATGCTGATTTCTAACAGAACATATAGCCGTGCTGATTTCTAATAAAACATATAGCCGTGCTGATTTCTAATAAAACATATAGCCGTGCTGATTTCTAATAAAACATATAGCCGTGCTGATTTCTAATAAAACATATAGCCGTGCTGATTTCTAATAAAAACATATAGCCATGCTGATTTGTAATAAAAACATATAGCCATGCTGATTTGTAATAAAAACATATAGCCATGCTGATTTGTAATAAAAACATATAGCCATGCTGATTTCTGATCAGAACATATAGCCATGCTGATTTCTAACAGAACATATAGCCGTGCTGATTTCTAATAAAAACATATAGCCATGCTGATTTCTAATAAAAACATATAGCCGTGCTGATTTCTAACAGAACATATAGCCGTGCTGATTTCTAACAGAACATATAGCCGTGCTGATTTCTAATAAAAACATATAGCCGTGCTGATTTCTAATAGAAACATATAGCCGTGCTGATTTCTAATAGAAACATATAGCCATGCTGATTTCTAACAGAACATATAGCCGTGCTGATTTCTAATAAAAACATATAGCCGTGCTGATTTCTAACAGAACATATAGCCGTGCTGATTTCTAATAGAAACATATAGCCATGCTGATTTCTAATAAAAACATATAGCCGTGCTGATTTCTAACAGAACATATAGCCGTGCTGATTTCTAATAAAAACATATAGCCGTGCTGATTTCTAACAGAACATATAGCCGTGCTGATTTCTAATAAAAACATATAGCCGTGCTGATTTCTAACAGAACATATAGCCGTGCTGATTTCTAACAGAACATATAGCCGTGCTGATTTCTAATAAAAACATATAGCCGTGCTGATTTCTAATAGAAACATATAGCCATGCTGATTTCTAACAGAACATATAGCCGTGCTGATTTCTAACAAAACATATAGCCGTGCTGATTTCTAACAAAACGTATAGCTGTGCTGATTTCTGATAAAAACATATAGCTGTGCTGATTTCTAAAAAAAAAAAAAAAAAAAAAAACAACATATGGTCATGCTGATTTCTAATAAAACATATAGCCATGCTGATTTCTGATAAAACATATAGCCATGCTGATTTCTAAAAAAAAAAAAAAAAAAACAACAAAAAAAAAACATATGGTCGTGCTGATTTCTAAGGAGAACACCTTTTTTTAAAAGGAAGAATTGTGGTTCTACATGTCTGGAGTGCAATGATTTACTGATTTCCTGCTCTAACACATCATCACACTCACCAATTATTGACCTGGGGTTGTTCCAGAAAGTGTGTTTAGCTACTAACTAAGTTTTCCGCATCAAAACCAGAGGTCAGAGTTAGTCTGTATTATTTAACATGGCGCCTTGTGCTGTTTACTTGCTCTGTGGCAGGTTTATTTAAACTGAACCAGGGATCAAGCCTCAGAAATCAACTGAACTTGCACTGGACTGTCAGAAGGGGACAGAAGATTCAGTAAACACTTACTCTTGCACTATTAACAGCTTTAATGGATTAATACTTTCCCCAACAATTTTTCTTAATGCCGTCATTCAGTTAAACGTAACTTGTATTTAGTCATATATTTATTGCATGCGTGTGGAATTGTCCATTTTTCCGACACAGATTTGTCAGTTATTAAAACATAAGTAAAGGCTTCAGGCAGTTGAGTAATTTCTCACCATTTATAATCATGTCATGTTTCAGTGTTTTCAAATGTAAAGGATGAATATTATGTGAATGGAACATCTTTCCACAGCATTAATGTGTAGGTAATGATATAATATTAAATATTGCTTCAATTAAATATATAGAGTGCTTCAATTAAATATATAGAGTGCTAAGAGGCTACTGATTATTATTATTATTATTATTACTATTATTTTCTCAGCAAGTGAGCAAAGTGAATGTAGGGTCTGATTTTGTGAACCAGTGACTCTTTAGAGTTTTAAAGGCTGATTCAGTGCAATTGTATGAACTTTTCTGTCCCTGTGCAACCACACAGCATCGCATGCGTATTTTTAGTGTATATATATATATAAAACTGTGTAGATTTGTGTGCAAGCACATGCACAAGATCTCACAGTTAGACAAGTTAGACAATGTTTAAATATAAAATCCTGCCTGAATGCCTTGCCTGTCAGTTTATTAAATTAATATCCTGCAGTCATTGCTCTAGGCTCTTCAGTCATTGCTCTAGGCTCTTCAGTCATTGCTCTAGGCTCTTCAGTCATTGCTCTAGGCTCTTCAGTCATTGCTCTAGGCTCTTCAGTCATTACTCTAGGCTCTTCAGTCATTACTCTAGGCTCTTCAGTCATTGCTCTAGGCTCTTCAGTCATTGCTGTAGTTCTTCAGACCTCACCATAGGTACTGCAGGCATCGCTGAAGGTTCTCCTGTTATTGCTGTTTCCTTTGACATGGCTGTAGGCTCTCTAGGCATCACTGTAGGTTCCCCCAGCATCACTGTAGTTCTCCAGGCATTGCTGTAGTTACTCACGTCCTAACTATAGTTCTTCAGGCATTGCTGGAGTTTCTTCAGACAGCGCTGGAAGTTCTTCCAGTATTGCTGTAGGTCTTTCAGACATTGCTGTAGGTTCTTTAGGTATCGCTGTAGGTTGTTCGGGTATCGCTGTAGGTTCTTCAGGTACTGCTGAAGATTCTTTCTGCATGCATGCATCCACATTTTCTTCATATTTTTTTGTTTTTTTTTTCTCTCCGCAGATGGGCGGACAGACCCTGGGCTGAGTGACATTGAGCAGGCCTTTGGGTTGATGGGGGTGAGTGTAGCAGAGCTGGAAGATTACATCAACAACCTAGAGCCGGTGGGGTTCTTCCACTCCATCCCCCAGTTCCCCATCAGCAAGAGCAGCGTTCTGCAGTTCCCCACCTCCAGCTTTGACACAGACGCCCGCAACGCCCTCCGTGGAGACAAGAGGGACTACATCCCAGAATACCTCCCTCCCCTTGCCCCGCTACACCAAGGTACGCATTACAGAGGGGATGTACTCCAAATATGCAGTGTGTACCACAGTGTATCTCCTCAAATCAGAGCAGGAACATTTTATACTCTCTTATACTTGAGCACACGACTATAACAAAGAGAGCAAAACAACACAGACTCAACCTAAAGTGTTACACTGCAGCTTGGTTGAATGGAAAAATTCACACAATCACATGCAATCAGTTTTTACCCCTAAACTGCTGCTGCATGTCTTACTCAGAACCCCCATGCGACCTGTTCACGAGGCGGCCACAAGGAGGCGTCTCCCTGCAGAACCAAAAGTCCAGGGTGTGGTGACAGCTCAGTGTGTCTCAGTCTGGAGAAGTGTGTCTGTTGTGTGCTGTACAGTGTCTTGTGGGTTAAGGTTAGAGTTAGGTTTATAGCAGGAGTTGGATCAGGTCTAGCTCCACCCCCTGGACTTTGGCTCTGCAGTGAGGACTATCTCGCAGTGTTGACAGAGCAGTGTTCGTTTCAGTAATGAGTGAGTATAAAGGTACATTTACACTAGCGATCGACAAAGCGACAGGCGATTGTTCCTTGTTTTTATACATTCGTGACACACAGCTGCGATTTCACAGACAACAAGTTATGTTAAGTTGCGAGTTAAGATTTTCTCAACTTTATGCAAAATAGGTATGACGTGGTAAAGCGACAAATCCAAACGATTGGCTTGAATGATTCCTCGGACCAATCATAAGAAAGGAATAAAATTGTAAAACTGTGGTTTCTTCTTATCCTGTCATATACAACCTTTTATTAAATATATAAAACTTCACGAAGAAAAATAACGCTGTAAAGTAATAGTGAAGATCGTTGATGTCTCTGGAGAGTGTTTGTAGCTAGTATATTTAGCTTGTGCTGCTGAATAGCTAATACGAATTCGCCTGGCATGCAACGTTCGTCAACCAACCAATTTTCACACCTAATTTTTAACATTTTCAAACGATTTTTTAATTTATTAACAGATTTTACACATCAGTTTAAGAACATTTTAAAGACAAGTAAATTCAGCCCATGACTCCTTGCCCTCTGAGCTGGACGGATGGTACACGCCCACGGGTGACAACAGCAGAGCTCGCACCACGCCCAGTGTGAACATAGGGTACGTAGATGTTAGCTGCCGTCATGTAGGAGACTTTGAAGCAGCTTCCTCCTGGCCACGGCTAATATAGAGAATTCAGATCATTATACATATTGGTGGATTTTGTTATTCCAGTCTTCCTGACGCTTTTATTTTCACGTCACATTGATCTGCGGGTTGTATTAGTATGTAGTAGTAAAGATCTTTGAGAGCTTTTCCAGAGCCGGCACTGTATTTTCAGTGTTTCCTTGTCACTGCGTGTGTATTGCTTAGAAATCATTTTTCCGAAACTTAATCAACTAAATATTTATTCATACATTTATTATGTTTCTCCTTTCAACACTCCTGTGTCTTTATTCAATATTCCACTATTACCATAGAACAAATTAAGTGAACTGGTAAATATTACAGTAAGTGTTTTGGACAGTGATCTTATTTTAAAGGCCCAAATTCTTAAGACTGCCCCTCAGGACTGCTATTTGAATTATCTGAAGGGCAATACTGTAAATACCTGCACAATCCACACAGTGCTGGACAACATATTTAAAAAATCTCACACGATATATAAATGTTATGAAGGGTTAAGACCCTGCGCATTAAGTTGTCTCCCTCTAGTGGTTACACATTCAGCAGGAAAGGACTGGTTATATTTTATATTTGAGATGGCACAATACAAATCTCTTTTTCTCCATACCGATACAGAATCCTTGAGCATCAGCTGATACCGATACCCATCTGGTATGATTTACAATGTTTTATTTATTTATTTATTTTTTTACTGAAGCACTACACAGTTAAGCTCTTTGACATTCAATCATTTACTTTTTAAATATGATAATGTATAAATACAATCAGTCCTAACAAAAAAAAACTGTCCCTTTATATGTAAAAATTGCCAGTTCTGATAATATTTTTTTCCAGTTCCAATTTTTGCCATTCATATCTGATGTGTTTTTGATGTTATATCTGATGTGGGGGTGTGAAGGATAGTGTGTAGTGTGAAGGTGTGAAGGATAGTGTGTGTGACTCTTTGTTGAACCAGAAGGAGCTAGTGTGAGAGATGTGTGTGTTTCCTCAGGCCAAAAACATGGAAGCTGTCTGCCTCGACCGCTCTCCTCTGTTCAAACCTTCATCCCTTTTCCCTCCGTCTCACCTGCCGACATCCTCCTACACTTCCTGTCTGGCTCCTGTCCCAGCGTCTGGCACCACACACGCGCACACACTCCTTCTCATCACACACACGGGGCGCTGTCAGCGGGTGGTGGAGAGGCAGACATGATCGGGGTTGTTTTAGGTCGGCCAGGAAGTGGACACTGTGTGTGTGCGTGCGTGTGTGTGCGTGCGTGTGTGTGCGTGCGTGTGTGTGCGTGCGTGTGTGTGCGTGCGTGTGTGTGTGTGTGTGTGGGATATGTGTGTGTTAGCTGGGGGTCTGGCCCGGATGGCAGAAAGCCTAGGTAGTAGAAAGGCGTGTGTGTGTGACTCCAGCCAGGGCAGGAGGCCTAACTGGGCTTGGAGCCAGCACTCAGCTGGGTGCCTCTCTCCCTCTATTTCTCGCTCTCTCTCTCTCTCTCTCTCTCTCTCTGTGTGCAAGTGCACGTCAGGGCTCAAGAGTTACTGAAACTGCTGCAGTTGGAAATATAGCCACATGTTGGTGCTGTTTAACCACAAATGTCCTCCACTTCAGTTCAGTTCTCTGTAGCTTTTATCTAGTCATATAGAGTTTGTTAAAAAAAAATGTTTACTCTGATAAAACGCAGTAGAAGACGAAACCGTAAACAACAATTTGAGACCTTTTTTCACTTTTGTGTAACACACTAAGATATATACTGTATTTTAAATGTTATGTATAATGTGTGTGTAATAATTAAAATGGACATGCACGTTAATCAGCATCCAAGTACACTAAACTTATACTAAATAAGATTGTTTTATGTTTAAATGGGACAGGACAAACTGTATCTTATAAATTAACAATAAATACAATCTTTGTTTTTGTTTTTCTTGGCACATGCTAAAATAGGAAATGAATCCATATATATATATATATATATATATATATATATATATATATATATATATATATATATATATATATCTTAGCCATCATATCCCAATACCTCCTGTACCATCACACTCTTACTATTTTTAAAAAGCAGTTACAGTGATGAAAGACAAGAAAAGTAAAAATACAGGAACGTTCTTTTAAAGGCAAAAACTATTTTTGTGAATAAATACAATAATAAATGTGAATATTTTAAACATCACATTTTTTTTCCATTTCAAAACAAAAATGAATGATTGAATGAATGCTGTATACTTGAACTGATAAGGAAGAAAATGTGTGTGTATGACACAACGTGCAAGACTTTTGTAAAGGCTCAGAACATTGCAGTTTGTAGGATACACGGCTCAATGAGGATTTGCATGTGAAGCTAATGAGCAGGGTCTACATGCTTGGTGAAGCGTCCATGGTGTTCGAGAATGTGGAAAAACCTGAGTAGAGTTTCAGGGCATGTGAATCTACTTTGGAATGTGCAAGAAAGTGCGAATGTGCTTCTACTTAAAAGACTGGAATGATCTGAGTTTTCCCCTTCCTTCAGATTACGATCCTCTTCCTGATTGACTGCTGATCTTCCTCTTTACCTGTAGCTCGCTGATGCAGTGGTCTCCTTATCACTAACAGTGAAACCATATTCCTCAGAAACCTGGAAATGACTTCTGATTAGAGGTTTAACGATGCATCGTGATGCAAAAATGTGAAATGTGTGATATCAGTATTCTGTTAATTATGCATGTAATGCAGTTGCAGTTTTTGAACACCAGAGGTCCCTATCTGCACATCCTATAGAGTTAAAATATACAGAGACATGATCGTGTTCTTTACTGGAGAGCCTGAGAGATTCCCGTCTCATTACCGAGAAGGGAATCATCCGCACTTGTGAAGTGACCGATAGCCCGATAGCTCCGGATTTCAATGATCAACTCACATTGTACCTTATACAGTCGCACAACCACGTTAGAACGGTTTAAAGAGCTCCCATTAGCTTTCACACAGCACCATCCCCACGCCTCTGTGACCTCTGCTCATTATGTTCCAGTAAATCATATTCACTGTTCCCAGGACGGACAATTTGTTTATTCAGTCAGAATTTTTGGGAGAATGTATGCAATTATTTTTATTTTTAAGATATGGTGAACATGTATTACATTTTATTTACAATATTAAACCTCTGTTCATAGCTATTTTTAATTTATTTACTTTTACACGGCCAAAAATGTTCATTGTTTTGCATCGTTTATTATACAAAATGAAAAAAGGATTTTTTTTTAGTCATAATTTTTCTTCATCCAAATTATGTTCAGATTTTCTGAGAGTCGAATTGAATGGAATCATGAATGCAGTATCATGAATCCTCCTGATCCTGAGCAAGCAAAGGAGCTACAGCTAAATATAACGAAAATATGAAGAAAAGGAGCCCAACGTTACTTTGAGTTCCAAGAACTCAACCTGGGAACTTGTGTGGATTTACTGATGAAGAATCAGAAGAAGGCTTAATCTTGTAGATTCTGAATAATCTGAGTTGAAAAATAGATCAAATGGACTGCTGAACAAGCAAAGGAGCTACAATAGCAAAGAAAAGACGTTCATCCACACAATTCCCCAGGTCACTTCTTGGAACTTTTTCTTTACACCTCGCTCTCAGCATTTGTGAGTAGGTCTCTCAGCAGTAGCTGTGATCTGCCGTACATCACAGCGATCCTCCGTGGCAGTGACGCATGTACAGAATTACACACGCTCTCGGGTTGATTTCGGCTGAATTGGCGCAAAGCCACGCTGCCGCTGACGTTGTGTAATGTTCCGTTTCAAACACGGTATAGTGAGCACTTTGTGGGCCTCATTTAACAATCTTTCAGTAAAGCCCTGTGTAAATAATGCTGTAAATGTAATAAAAATACGCAATTTAAATGTAATGAATAGACGCAAATTATATGATTTGAAGTGGAGTTTTACATTAGTTCGTCGTCTTGTGTGTAAATTTAAACACACTCGGAAGAACCAGTACGGATATGAATGTTTTGTTGAATTTACAGGATTTTCACGAATGCCACATTTCTTGTGTAAAGACTCATATGAACGATTTACGCATAAATCAGTCAGTCTCCAGCTTGATAAATGAGGCCCAGTGTTTGTCAGGAATGAACTTTCAATAGTAGATACAGCTTCATGTCTCGAGTAGAAGTTGCATTGCACCAATCAGCACCATCACTTCTTTTCACATCTGATTGGTCATAAGGTGTTGACTGGTTTTTTTTTTTTTGTGTAAAACCACAGCTTGAGCAGTACTTCCTGCTGCAAAATATATTTCAGTGCATTTATTCTAATACTAGCTTTTCTATAGTAACTTATAACTATAGTAACACAGTCACATAGTAACAGTGTCGTAACCATAGTAACGTTATAGTAAATTAGCAACTGTGTAGTAACTATAGTAACAGAATAGTAACACCACAGTATCACTATAGTAAAATAGTAACGCTATAGAAACTAACACAGGGAGTGGTATGGTAGATGCATAATCTAAGCTTATTAATACAAATGAATACAAAAATACTGACAGTGTATTGTCAAGTAAATGTATAATCATTGATCTGTTGAAGCTTTGTGTAAGTAACATGTATGAAAGAATCTCAGGTGTCA
The DNA here is from genome assembly GCF_027358585.1 of Pangasianodon hypophthalmus. Taxonomy (NCBI): domain Eukaryota; kingdom Metazoa; phylum Chordata; class Actinopteri; order Siluriformes; family Pangasiidae; genus Pangasianodon; species Pangasianodon hypophthalmus. The sequence goes on from NC_069727.1 coordinate 11,812,505, forward strand.
GAATCTGTAGGAAGTTTTCCTCCATGGGGACGTTTTCAGGACAGAGAATGCGTGCTTTTTTTCCCGGTTTCTCTGTAACAGGACAAGCTGCATTTTTTTTGTCTTACTAACTCTTTAAAAAGAGAGGGTGGTAAGGAAACAACTGCTTATAACTGCTGGAAAAGAAAGTGATAACAGGAACTTACATTACATGTAGCTCTAACCCAATAAAACAGAGTTCTTTAAGAAAATGAAAATGCATTCTTTAAGAATAAAATGTAATGCAAGAGGAATAAAACATGTTGGGATATGATGTTATAGGAAAATAATCAGGTTTAGGGTGGTAACAGTAGCTTTGTTTCTGTTCCTCTGTTTTTCTGTAACATCGCATCCAAAAATATTATTGGAAACAGTGGTTAATGAGCCAGGGTTATAGAAGTCCTGATGATACCTGGAAGACTCATCATGACATTTATCACAATGTACCAATATAGACGTCTCAGAATGTTCGCTCCTCAGAAAGAGTTAGACCCGCTCTCTAACTCTCCACACTCGTTCAGTGTTTTGACAAAGAGAGAGAGAGTGAGCAGAGCAGAGCTGTGGCCGGGTTTCAGTCTGCAGGCGCTTGTTTGTCTATTGTGCTGAAGCTTATTGTCGTTTGCTCCAGAGGGAAGGAGGGATGGCAGAGCGAGAGTGAGCGATTGCATCTGTACACTGAAATTACCAGCGATCAAGCTGCGTGATAAAGGGCCGTTCTATGCAGAGAGAGCTGGAGCGAGAGGCACAAGATGAATAGACGTAGGAGAAAAGAGTTCTCTCTGCTGGGTGTCGTCCAGTGATGTGAGATTGGGGCTCTGTCTCGACTTATTAGAGCTGCTGAGGTTAAAGTAAACTTTTATCCAGTTCTGTGAGACACAGTAGCCAACAAAGGAAGAGCAAATTAGAGAGAGAGAGAGAGAGAGAGAGAGAGAGAGAGAGAGAGGGAGGGAGGGAGGGAGACATTCGGTAACCTTGTTATATTAACCTGTTATTAACCTTCAATTTTCTTGTCATATTTGCTTTGGCAGTAATGTAATCTAGCATTTATGCCAATAAAGAACTGAACAGAGAGAGAGAGATGGGTCTGAGGGGTTAAGTGAAACTATTACGTTTTTGATTTATTTAATTCGTCACTCAGAGAACATTCAAAACCACAAAATAGTCTCGCTTGTTATTTGTGCCATAAAAAGCAACATTATGCTGTTCTATTTCTTACCCTGCCCAAACGTTTAAGTTTAATTTGTCTTTTCAGCACAAGTTAACATGCACATTTGTTTTCTGCTCTTTTACAGAGCTTTTTAGTGAGTTGAAAATGTCCTCACAAAGGTTATTTCATTTCATCAACAGGTATAACAGTCATTTCTGTCATATAATGTAATATAAACCTGCCATTTAAAATGCAGCCAGAACTACTGTTAGAGCTGCTGTTAGAGGAAATTAACACCTTCTGACCGAAACTTAATCAAGAATTCATCAATACCTTTTTTTTAAAGTACGTTTGTTGTAAGCCTGGGTAAGCGATCAGGTAAAATTGGCGCTGTTACTCCATGTTGGACTGAATAACAGCGTGCCATAATGCTCGAGTAGTTGTTGCTGTGGGAGCTGTGACTCTTCCAGTCTTCTCTATTCAGATACTAAACTTGTTTGGGCCAGTTCTGTTTTTGATAGTGCAGTAGATGATGGCACAGCTGTCGTGGTAAAAGGAAAATAAGATATTTAGACAGAACTTCCATTTATTAATGTAAAAAAAAACGTAAGATGATTCCCATCAGTTCCTGTCACATCCAGAGAGATGTCACAATTTAACATTAGTTAGTCTTCTTGTGTGTAAATTTAAACGCACTCGGAAGAACCAGTATGGATACGAATGTTTTGCTGAATTTCACATCCAGGGAGACGTCACAATTTAACTCTTTACGATTTTCATACCTCAGTCTTGTGTGTGTCAGAGTGTGTGTGTATGTGTGTGTATGTGTGTGTATGTGTGTGTATGTGTGTGTGTGTGTGCGTGTGTGTGTGTGTGCGTGTGTGTGTGTGTGCGTGTGTGTGTGTGTGCGTGCGTGTGTGTGTGCGTGCGTGTGTGTGTGCGTGTGTGTGTGTGTGCGTGCGTGTGTGTGTGTGTGCGTGTGTGCACCTAGCCTCTGTTAAGTTCCGAATTGAGCGCAGTCTCCGCATTTGAGCCGCTTCGTTATCGGGCCTCTTTTGAAAGCCTCACAAGGGCGTAAAATGATTAGAGGAACAGCTGACAATGTGTGAAGAGATTTGCACCGTTTCCGCCGCTGCGGCGACAATGTCAGGTACAGCCGTGACACTCTGAAAAGAGAAAAGGATGAATATTAAAGGCGCCCTTCTGTTCTCCTTTTCTTATGTGCGACGGAATAAACGTCTTCACGTCTTCTTCAGGCAGGGAATAGACCCGAGGCCTGTTTCCGATTGGCGAGTGCGCCCTCCCTTAGCCAGGAGAATCAGGCCTGATGAAAAGAGTTTCATCTTTTAAGTATAATTCTCATTACACACACACCCACACGCACACACACGTGCTCACTCTCAGTCTTGTGCTCCTTCTCTGTTTTCCCAGGCCAGTTTCTGTGCAGTGTGACACTGTAGCTGATGTTGTAACTCCTGTATTATCTCTCTACTCCTTGCTTATCTCAGTGTATTTCCCTTCCTCTTCCCAGAGAGAGAGAGAGAGAGGCTGGCTATCTGTGCTTTGTACTTTTCTGACTATTTATGTCGGACAAGGTCAGAATCGTTTAAACTTGCCCGGCTCGCTTAGACCCACAGATAAGATGCGAGCAGAAAGGATAGAGATCGATGGAGAAGTGCGCATCTCTCTCTCCCGTCTCTCAGTTTGTCAGTCGTGTCCATTTGTCTCTTTAAGAGTCCACGAGGCTGCCGTAAAATACACTACTGCTCCCTAAACGCGCCACTTTGCTCACCCAGATCAAATCAGAAAGCAAATTAAAATACTATCAAATAAATCCGAGTTGCAGCTGCTTCTGAGGAGCTACTGCACAACGAGATATTGAGATGGGGAGAGAGAGAGAGAGAGAGAGAGAGAATGAGAGAGGGTGTGCTGCTTTCTCACACAAACATATTTTGAGACACCTTGCATAATTCAGGAGCCACGCATCTGTTTACTCATTTCGGTATTGGTGTCTGTATTGACAAGTACCAAGAAACATGCACGGTCTATAAATAGTTTTGATGCCTGCCTAGTTATTATATTAACATTAGCCAATACTTTTGAACTTAGTCACTTTCACAATCAAAACCCGGGACTGCTTAGCACACTGGAGCTTATACTTGGTCTAGCTAGTTAATTTATTTGTTCACTCCTGTAGGCGTGATCTGATCAGTTATCAGCTATCAGTATGTATGTATCATGCGGATGTATTTGTGGCTTCCTGTCCTGATTTTTTTTTTTTTTTTTTTTTTTTCCTGTTTGAAAGAGAATAACTTTAGAAGCTGTAATGCAGCTATTTCTCACCATATCCTCTTCCTCTTTGACAACCCGTGTGGAATAAACAGCGATTAGTGAAGGCATTTATTACCCCACATCTAAGTGGCTTTCTGTGCTGAATGTGTTAAATGTGTTCAGTGATTTTTATTGGGTCACACGTATCTGTGTTTTCTCTCTCTCGCTCTTTTTTTAATGTCTGAGGCTTGTGTGTCGCGGAGGAAGAGTCAGTTCTTATGTTACTCTGTCCAGGCTGTATGATAGATGGCTCAGCACAACCCTAATGCCCCCTGTCACAACCATTTACTTTCCTCTGTCTGTAGCCTGTATATAGGTGTGTGGTGTGTGTGAAAGAGAAGGGGAGAAGGGGTTGGATCTTTGCTACCTTATGATTGACAGGGCTGGGATGACTCCCTGCTGTACAGAGCCAGCTACTGCATATATGAGAGAGAGAGAGAGAGAGAGAGAGAGAGAGAGTGTGTGTGTGTGTGTGTGTGTGTGTGTGTGTGTGTGTGTGTGTGTGTGTGTGTGTGTGTGGAGGCAGAGAAAACCCCAGTGTGTGGCTCAGTGGAGGGGTCAGCTGACCCCGGATCAATCCTGTAGAGAAGGCCGCCCTGCTCACACTAACCGCACTAACTCAAAACGTCTGTCTCTCTGTGTGTGTGTGTGTGTGTTTGTGGGGCAAACACAGCTGCTTTTGACTACCATATTTCTCTCATTTCTTTTCCTCACACTTCCTCTTGCTTCTGTATACAGGCTATACATTAAGCTTTACACACCTTCACTGGCCACTTTAATAGGAATCCCTGGACCCCCTGCTTGTTCATGTAATTATCTAATCAGCCAATCATTTGGCTTCAGTTAACGTTCATGTCAAACATCAGAACTGAGGAAAATATGATCTAGGTGATTTTGACCATGCCATGGTTGTTGGTGCTGTGTTGAGTATTTCAGAAACTGCTGATCTCATGGGATTTTCTCACACAACAGTCTCTAGAGTTTATATAGAAATGTGTGGGGGGAAAAAAAAAAAAAACATCCACTGAGCAGCAGTTCTGCAGGTGAAAACGCCTTGTCGATGAGAGACGTCAGCGGAGAATGGCCAGATGGTTCGAGCTGGCAGGAAGACTACAGTAACTCAAATAAACACCCTTTACAACAGTGCTGAGCAGAAAGGCATCTCAGAACACACAACATCCACAACTACAAGAGGAGAAAATCTCATCAGGTTACGCTCCTGTCCGACTAGAACAGGAATCTGCAGTTACAACGGGTACACATTTCACTGAAACTGGACAGATGAAGATTGGCAGAGCCACTGTTGGGTCGTTAAAGCAATACATTTCACACAATGTTCTCCTTACACCAAATATAGTCAGTCAGCCATGACGTAGCTGGTGTTCAGAGTTTGCGTCTTTTGCTTTTACACTAGTCTACTGTAGCTAATGAGTAAGGGAAGCTATCTGAAGTTTCCTCAGAAACGTTCGACTTGTTCAGCAGCTCAACCAGACTTGCTCATGTGGTTATTGACACCATATGACACACCATCATTTAAAAAAAATTGTTGCTGCCTCACAGCTCCAGCATCCCCAGTTCGATCCTGAGTTTGAGTTACAAAGTTTCAAGGAGGCTCGTAACTTGTTTTTGTACATGAATGATAATCTAGTTAACCTGATGTGTTATGAAACTCTGTGCACAAACAGTGTTATTGCTCCTTGTATGCACTTTCCGTGTATAACCTTCTAAATTAGCCTTGTAGCTTCAGTGCAGAAGCAAGGAAGCTTCAGACCCCAAACATGTCTTGGTTGATTCACTACATTTGCGGTTCATCTCTCGCTAATAAGTGCGTATCTTCACTGAGTGTCTGTTACAAACCCACACTGCTCTGGTTGAAAAAAAAGAAATATCCATGTGTGGTGTGTGCCCCGGTGTAAACATGTACCTGGGTAAAGTGTCTTGAAGCGAACTTGACACACTTGTTTAGGATATCATTTGTTTTTCTATAATCATTTCGCTGAATGTGGTCTTTTTTTTTTTTTTTTTGGGTCTTCTCTTTGGATTTTCTCTTACTTTTTTTTTACCACTTCCTCTAAGCTGCACATTGCATGGTTCTCCTCTTCCGCCGCTACTGCCTTGTGTTTGAACTCTTTGAAGCGGCCGGAGAGAAAAACAAAAAGGGGGGAAAGAAGACAGAGAAGAGAAGTGTAATTACAAAAGAGGAATGGTAGTTCTTTTACGGATGCATCAAAGCGTTTGCTGTTCAACTGCATCTTCAGTTCGTGAGACTTTGATTCACGGTTGTGATGTGGGATTTGCCTCTCTATGCTTTATGCAAATTGTTTTAAAGAATTAAGAATAAAGGTTTTTTATTTATTTTTTTTCTTCTGGTGACAATTCAATTAATTTCTTAAAAAATTTTTGTGAAATCTTTTTTTTTTTTTTTTTTTTTTAGTAACCAGATAAAGCATCCAAATAAATACATTCCAGTTTAAACTGACACCATTGATTAGTTTTAGTTCAGATTTAAATGAAAATATGTAATGCATTCATTTGTTCATATTTGTGTTTGGAGCAGAAAGTAGTATGTACTGAATCACCTTGCAGTACCTCTTCTGCCTCTAGATGGCACTGTTGCACTAGCTAATTAGAGTATTTCTCTATCTCTCTCTCTCTCTCACACACACACACACACACACACACACACACACACACACACACACACACACACTTTCAGTGTCAGTGTCAGCCTCTTTCTCTCCGGGTGTGTGGTGATACTGAGGCAGGTTGTGTTACTAGTTGTGTGTATGGCTGTTTTATAATTAAATTTTTATCGTGGCTTCAATTAGGGCTGAACAACATGGCAAAAATCTATCACGATACAAGATGGTGTTTTCATGATGCACAATGTGTATAGAGGTGTTTAGCTTTAAAAATTAAACTCATTTGTGTGGAGAAGGCTATCTAGTTAGTTAACATTAGTACTCCTCATTAGCCAGGGTAAAACAGGCTGAATTCTGAGGGGACTTTAATACTGGACATATATGACGTCTGTGTTCTTTTTTTTTTTTTTTTTTTAGAGTGTATGCACTGTGCTTTTCTTCTCTTCTAGTTGTTTGTATTACTTGTCTCTTTTCTGCTTTTGTTTCTGTCTGTATTTTATTCATATGAACACACTGAGGCTGATGGCGTGACATTTTATTGTATGATATCTTCAGATCTGTGACACCACAGATGCATTCATGCTTTCCATGAATCCTTGATGCACCTTTTGTGTGTCTGTCTATTGCTTTTTCTCACACACACATACATGCACAAATACAAATATGTGTAGTGTACGGAACATAAATATACTATTGCAGTACTGTGTATTGAGAAATAGGCTATATGTTCGCTAACAAACAACTGCATTAAAAAAACCCTGAAATTCTGAGTTTAATGATACACTTATTTAAGAACTCTGAAAAAGAAAAAGAAAAATTGTGTATAAAAGTAACATTTTACAATTTGAACAATTCAGAACATCTATTCACCGCTAATAGATACTATATTGTCATATTACCCAGCAGAGTTCATTTATAAACAATGTGGACACACATTCGCGCACACACACACACACCCTCTCTCACACACTTTGTGATTTCAGTAAGAGCTCGTATGACAGTAGAGTAACTTTCACATTCAGTTCTATCGAGGTCAGTTTTTTTTTTTTTGTATGTCATGTAACACTGTACAGGTATAATGACAATAAAAAATAAAACTTGTGTAGACTTTATAGTGACATGTACACAAGCACCAGAATAATCTGTTTGTATTAAAATGTATTAATAATATCAATATTGTAAAATTATTTCATGATATATTTCTGAAAAATTGTATATATATATATATATATATATATATATATATATATATATATATATATTACAATATATATATATATATATATATTACAATATATATATATATATTACAATATATATATAAAATAATATATAATGTAATATATATATAATTACAAACTGATTGGATGCAGCTTGACTGATGTTTTGCACTGAATCTTTAAAATTTAACCGAATTAAAAAATATAATTTCTCTCATTGTTCAACAATTATTTTAGAATTATGCATTAATTGTGAAAAGATTGTCTAAAATTACGCAATCATAAAAATATATAATCTAAATTTGTATTTAGATTTGGAGTCATTTTAAATGCATCATTAAAAACATATTACACTTTTTTTGGCTTTTTTATGCAGCATGACTGCGTTGCTGAATGTTTCTTTATAAAAAAAAAAGTCTCCTGATACATATCGTGCAGTGTAGAAATATCTTCACGTATCGTGGCATGAGATTTTTGCCATTTCGGCCACCCCTATATGTAGTACACATGGACTTTTCGGTGTGATGAGCATGTGTACATTGTGAAGACACTCCCATCTCTGATTTATACAGAGCTCACTTATCCCGGCCAAATCAATCTCAACTGCTACAGCCGTCCTCCGGCAACATTAATTAACAGACATGTGTCCGGAAAACTTAACCTGCGGAGTAAAAAAAAATTAAAAATAAACTTTTACCGAATTTGCCCTACTATGCACATCTCTCTCTCCATACATATATAATATAGTATGTGTGTGTGTGTGTGTGTTTATATGTATGTAGAGAGAGAGAGGGTACAAAGTAGGGCATGAGAATGTAATATCAGTATATTGTGATAAATTATGTCATAATTTTCTAAGATATCACAGGTCTCGTTTTATATTTTTCTTTTTTACACAGGAAAGACAAACTGAAAGCAGCTGATTTGATGTTAACATTTTGTCCTGAGCCTTTTTTTCTAATTGTTAGATTTTTTTTGTTTTTCAGCTGAAAGTAATTGAATTTTGTAGACGTACGTTTTTGATGTGGGCGTATCTCTATCTATCTATCTAGCTATCTATCTACATATATATATATATATATATATAATTTTAGTGGGGGTGTGTGTGAAATCTCATTACAGTTTCATCTCCAGCAGCTTGTGTGTGCTTTTAAGTGGTCCATTAATATACTGTGAGATTTTTTTTAGTAACACTAGTGCTGCGCAGACACCTCATTGACTAGGTAAAAAGAAAAAGGTAGCTAACTACATAATGATGTATGAAGAGCTAGTTAGCTAGTTAAGTGCATTAATGCACACTAATGGAAATGAACTAGTGTGTGATTACTGTCTTTGAACACGGTTTCTAATGTAGCACATCGTGTTTGTGCTCTCGACAAAAAGTCAGCAAGTTGTTGGCGTCGCGCGTCATAGACGTTTGAGTCTGGCTAGCATCTTTTTTTTTTTTTTCTCTGCATGTGTTTAACCGAGAGGTGACTGTGTGTGCAGGAGAGTTACGTGGCAGCTTTGTGCTGGACTTTATTTTGCTTTTGCGTAAGCAAGAATTTGATTGATGCTGATTAATTTGGGACAGTATGACGTGTGTGTGTGTGTGTGTGTGTGTACGTGTGTGTGTGTGTGTGTAATGGATGAGTTACGATAGGCCGTTACTAATTGAAGCAGTGGATGGGAGGGTGTGGAATGTGAACCGCTCCCCAGAGAGAAAGCCAGGCCTGCAGACTCAGCCGTGTCTCTGTGTCATGCTCTCAGGGTGGGTCACAGTTAACCAGGGCTAAATGTCTACATTTGGGTGTGGTCACACTTCCTGATTTTTCTGAGTGACACCCAGCCACACCCGCCTCCTCGTCCCGCAGGTCGTAAACTTGATCATGTGATATCTCCGTAGCTGTTCGTTTCATTTCCTCAGCTTGATGCAGCTATTAGCTTAAAAATTGCTGTGTTTAATTTCCTGATCTAATATTTCAGCAGCAGTAGCTAAGCTAATCAGGTACATAAATGCAGTGCTAACATTAGCCGGCAGCTTGCTAGTAGTAGTTGCTTAGTAACTTTGCAGTAACACACTAGCGAACATTAAGCTAACTATTATACTGTGTATTCAAAAAGTAGCTAAGGTCACTAGCAAGGAAATGTTAAGTAAATTATTGTGGTGGTGTTGTACGATGTACAATTGAACTTAACATGGGCTCCTCCCCATCTTAACCCCAAACAAGCAGCAAGACTCCCACAAAAGCGACATGACCAGTGTGTGTGTGTGTGTGTGTGTGTGTGTGTGTGTGTGTGTGTGTGTCGCTGCAAACGAACCTCTAATGGATGTAAATCTGAATTTTTGGCTCTGAATATTTTTAAGAGTCTAAATGTTTTCACACGTGTGTGTGTGTGTGTGTGTGTGATTGACACTTCCTCTACTTCTCCTTATTTGCCACAAA